>NC_058091.1:100233928-100545476 GCF_020171115.1 Neogale vison
GGGGAGAGGAGCATTTATCTGCAGAAGGAGCCCTCACGCAAAGAGAAACCTTGTGAACACTGTGCACAGGCTGATAGTAAAATGTCAAGGCCTGAGATGGCAAAGGAAGGACCATAGTTTATATCATATATATTTGTAACTTTTTTTTTTTAAAGATTTTATTTATTTATTTGACAGAGAAAGAGAGAGAGCACAAGTAGGGGGAGCAGCAGGCAGAGGGAGAAGGAGAAGCAGGTTCTCCACCATCGGGGAGCCTGATAGCAGGATCCTGGGATCATGACCTGAGCTGAAGGCAGATGCTTAACCAACTGAGCCACCCAGGCATCCCTATATTTGCAACTTTCATGTTCATGATCTAAATTTGAGGTTCAGGATACTGCAAATCCAAACTTGGGCTAGCAGAATGCAAGAGAATTTTCTTTATTTTGGACATATTTTACCCTGGGCCATGCATAATGGCTGAAATGATAAAGAATACAGAGGAATTATAGGTCTAATGTGTGCGTGTGTTGGTTGGGGGGGTTACAATCTTAAAGTTGTATCTCATCTGGGGTCATTGATGTAAGAAATATGTTAGGGTTTGATGGTGATGGCCAAAAAAGAATTCTTGAGATGTCTTTCATGCAAAAAGGTGGTTTTATTGAAGCATGGGGATAGGACCTATGAGCAGAAAGAACTGCGCTGGGGTCATGAGGAGTGGCCCATTATATACTTTCAAGTTGGGAGGGGGCTACGGATAGCCTAAGTCTCTAAGGACTTTTGAAAGCAAGGTTTCCAGGACCTTGAGGGGGCTAGCTGTTTTTGGGAAAAGGCCATTTATTACCATCTAATAAAACGTTAGTCATGAGACCTTTCAGATGTACATTAGTGGGTCATATGTTTAGGGGATGGTTGTGGGTAGAGATAAAGGAAGACTCCAAAGGAATTTTTATACATTAAAGTAGACTCCCAGGATCCGGGGGCAGGGGTCAGGCGTTTAGCAAAGTATTAACGTGGAGACAGCTGAGTTCCTAGAAAAACATCACCCTGCCTGTTTCAAGGACTTGTCAATGGACTGTAAGAAGTAAGGAAATTTAATAATTTTTCTTCTGCCTTTGTTTCCCATGTCAATTTTACCAATTTCCCCCCCATTTTGAAATTCACATAGAAATATTTATCTTCAAAGTTAATAAAGTACCATGCACAGCATACCCATCAGTGTTTAGGTCGGAGACTAGTGGATGCCCCCTCTGTTTTTGAGAATTCAGTTCATTTGGAACGATTCCTTTCCTACACACCACTCGGATGTTGCCACAGGGGTCTCAACTACTTACTGTCCTGGCCATAGGTAAGGACACTAGTGAAAGTTGATGGCCCTTCATGACCATTTTTTCTTTTCTGCATCCTCTGCCTCATTTCTTCTGTCTCGTACTCCCATCATCTCTGAGGCGCAGCTGCCTTTTTAAGTCAAACCCAAATGCCAGTTCTTCTGGCTTACTTTCACTTTCCCACCAAAGCACTCACCTTTCTGTACCTTTTCCTCTTTTCTCATCCCAGCAACCTTTTCTACCTTGTGTTTGGCAGAAACACTAGGCCAGGTGGACAGGATGTTCTCTCTCCTGCTGTCTCCCCTGAGACTCTATTCTGCCTGATTTGCACCAGCAACAAACAAGAAAACCCACAGCAGGCCTGTGAATAGGAAGGAGAGGAGGGGGAACTAAGCCTGCACAGTCTGGGCTGACTTCTGGTGTGCTGGGGAGCGAGGCTGGGATTTCCTACTCAGGAAGGCTCTATTTACAGTGAAAGCTTGCGAGGTTTTATGCATAAGAATAGCATCTTTATAGACAGAGAGACAGTTTTAAATCCCCAGGAGAACACTGACAGCCGTTCTGAGGACATCTTCTCTTTTGGTTTTCAAAAAATTACATTCTTCAGAGGCCTTGTTTGTGCCTGTGTGGCCATTTTTATTTCACTTTCAGTTTCTAAAATGCATTATTCTTGTGCCTTGTTTGCAGCCTTTTACCATTACCATTGCTGCTCTCTTTCTCATCCAAGAGATAAGTGTGACTGGTTTCTCCGCATAAGAATCCTCCCATTGGCTCCACTGCTATTAAATTCTATTGTATATTTTCTATGCAAGCATTGGGGCTAGCTAGCTTTTTCTAACATGTTCAGTTTAAGTACTATCTCTGGAGTAGACCCTTGAAAAATAGCTTCCACCCAGGAGCAGGAGAGAGTTATTTATTCATCTCCCACCTCCAGTCTTCCTGCCCAGAACCCCCCTGGTCCTGATCATACCCATTTGCAGACCCCAGGCTGTGATCAGGACCCCTGGAAGTCAGGGAAAGACCTAAAAGTCTTTCATGGAGAGAGAAAAACCTATGTCCCTGTGTAAGACAACCTGTGTTCTAATCTGTCCTGGACATTTTTGTAAAACTATATCAATATGTGTTTTTCCACTGTTTTAGGGGAAAAATTTACTTTTTAAAAAGAGTGTTTTTTGTTTTTTTAAGATTTTATTTATTTATTTGACACACAGAGAAGGAACATAAGTAGGGGGAGTGGGAGGGGGAGAAGCAGGTTCCCAGCTGAGCAGAGAGCACAATGCAAGGCTCAATCCCACAACCCTGGGATCATGACGTGAGCCGAAGGCAGATGCTTCACAACTGAGCCACCCAGGGGCCCCTTAAAAATAGTTTTTTGGGGGCGCCTTGGTGGCTCAGTGGGTTAAAGCCTCTGCCTTCGGCTCAGGTCGTGATCCCAGGGTCTTGGGATGGAGCCCCACATTGGGCTCTCTGCTCAGCAGGGAGCCTGCTTCCTCCTCTCTCTCTGCCTGCCTCTCTGCCTACTTGTGGTCTCTGTCAAATAAATAAATAAAATATTTTAAAAAATAGTTTTTTGAAAACAAATATTTTATAGATCTACCAGTATAAAAATTATTTGTTAATATGCATTTTTAATATTATATGATTTCAATTATTTCTGTGCCCCTTGTCATTATTAAAGTGTCCAGTTTGATCAGTCAAGTAGACTTAACAGTTACTTTACCCATAGTGAAATGAAACAAAAGTTCATCCATGGCCCCTACTGCTGAATTAATTTTGTTGAATAAATAAATTGTTTTATGTCCATGTTTAGAAAAGTAATCCAAACTCTTGCTTTAGTTTCCTTATTTATAAAATAGCAATAAAAATAGAATCTTTAAGTGTGCCTGGCTTGCTCAGTGGGTAGAGCATGAAGCCATTGATCGCTGGGTCTTGGGTCCAAGCCCCACTTGGGTGTGGAGATTACTTAAGGAAATTTAAAAAAAAAAAAAAAAGGTTAAAAAATGTAGAATCTCTATCATAGGATTTTTACCAAGATCAAGTGGTACATGTAAGTGAAGCTTTCATGTTCCAACTTAAGTATGCATTTTAATATATTTTTCAACATGCTACCTGTTTATAGAATTTGGGTACTAGAGTGAAGAAGCAGTCCATTGATGTAACTAGGAGAACCTTACTCTCATCTAAAATGCAGTTTTTCCTTTTATTACAAGCTATTGATTCTTTTCATGCTTTCAAATTTATTCACATACGTATTTGCCTTACACGTGATTTCTCACTCCCCTTTCTTTTCTCCGCATGGTCAACTATACTGGTTTTTTTTCGTCTGTTTGAATATTTTTTTCCAAATGTTGCATTATTTGGTGTACATATAATTTAATTTACAGAAATGATATTGTGAACACATACTTCACTCTTTTTCAGTGGATTTCTTTTTCCTCTGGAATAGTAGGATATTGTACTTGGTTCTTAAGCTTTTACTTTAGGATCAAAACTGGGCTCATATCATGAGAATTATGTGGGAGAACTTTAGAAATATGCAGATTCCTGAGACTCACTTAGAACTCCTAAACTCATAACTTCATTGGACTGGATGATCTTTAAAGTTTTAACCTCCTTGGGGCCCCTGGCTGGCTCAGTCCTTTGAGCATCTGCCTTTGGCTTGGATCATGATCCCAGGGTTCTGGAATCCAGTCCCGAGTTCCTGGGGTAAAGCCCCTTCCCGCCCCAGTTGCTTAGTCTCCCTGCTCAGCGGAGGCAGGGGGTGAGAGGTGGGGGAGGGGTGTCTGTTTCTCCTTTTCCCTCTGCCCCTCTGCCCATTTGTACACTCACCCCTCTCTCTCATAAATAAATAAAATCTTAAAGAAAAAAAAAAGTTTTTACCTTTTGGAAGCTTTCCCATTGATAGCAAATGTTTCCTCTTGTCTTTTAAATTCTGTAATGATTCAGGGATGCTGGGGTCACTCAGTTGGTTAAGCATGTGCCTTCAGCTCAGGATAGGATCTGGGGTCCTGGGATCCAGGCTGCATTAGGATCCCTGCTCAGCAGGAAGCCTGCTTCTCCTTCTCACACTCCACTTGTTTGTGTTCCCTCTTTCACTGTCTCTCTCTCTCTCTATCAAATAAATAAAATCTTTAAAAATCATAAAATAGATTTTTGTAATGATTCAGCAAGAAAATAAATTTCATTATGAAAAATAAATGGTATATATACCAACTTAGGTCACAGGTTGGTTTTTATTTTTTTTTTTTTCGCCTTAATTTAAAAAAATGTTAGGTTGAGTTCTTAATCAAAATTACTCCCATGTGCTTGTAACATTTACAGTTGGGCTGAGTGTTTATATATCCAGTATTCATGGACTTATTGAATCAGAAAGTACATTTTTTCCCAGTACACTACTCTGATTATTAAAAGTCATTTCTCTTTGAAAAAGTACCGAAGCTGCCAACATGTACTTTTTTTTATGATTTACTTTTTAAGAAATTAAAGTGCCTTTTTCATAAAATGAGATTTTAGAATATACCAATCCTTTATATTAGAATATGTTTTTGCTAAGAAAGCTGAAACATTTAATTTGAAATGTATCTTTATGATACATCAACAGAGTATTTACTGATGGGTTTTTATTAGCCTCTTTTCCAAGCAACTGCTCTTGGGATTATAGATTAAGATTAAAGAGGAAATATAACTTGTCTGCAATGACAAAGTAAGAGGAAGGTGAGCACAATGGAGATATTTTCAGGCCATTATTTGTCTTTTCTAGGTAAAGGATCACTCCACTTATAATAAGCCAAGGTCAAAACGTCTGTTAGAATACAGAGGGAACCCTTTTTAGCCATATATATGATGAATGAGAAACATACAGTTATGGGAGTAGAGGGGGAAGCACCTGAATGTACTAGGCCATGAACTCACTGGGAGATTTGAGCTCTACTGTCTTTTGTTTTCACATCATGGAGTACTGAGGGTTGGCAATGGACTCTGGAACCTCTGATGAAGTCTCCTGGTGGTAAGGTACTGTGTGATGAGCTAGGAAGACAGAAGAAAGGAAGGAAACGTATGTCCAGGATCAATAGGTAGGAAAGTTTCCACCATAAACTGGCTTTAGCCTATTCCTGGGTCATGAGCATGTTTCCTTTAAACCTTTTGGTTTATAGTTTACCCTATAAATGTTGGCTTTTCTCACTTTGTTTTTTCTCCATTTGTTCCCCTACTTATTTATTTTCAAATAAAGTTGTAAAGTTTATATTGTTTCCATTATTGAGAATATCTTAACTGGTAGTACTATTGTATGGCTACTCAGAAAATTGACTCTGAATCTACAGAAATGCAGCAAATGAATTAAATTTTTAATATTATCAGTGTGTTTCCAACATCCGTTAAACTTTTTAGTACCTCATCTGAAAGGAGGATTGTTTTTGAGGCTTCTTCAAATATTTTAACAGAGATTAAACAACAGAAGTTACGACAGATTGTGATTTTTCTGGAGAAGGGAAAATCTAAAGTATTCTAACCTTCACCAACTGGTTCAAAGGCTGAGGGGGCTTTGAAATTAAAAAAACAAACCAGAAACCATATTTCTAATGTAAGCTGTAAATATTTAGATCTAAAGATGTGAAAAATCTTTTATAGATGTATTTCAAGAATAAAGCAACTCTCCTTTGAGATAAGCAGTTTACATTTGCACATAGCTTCCAAATGAGAAAATGAACACTAAATTAAGTGGTTTGGCTCAAGGTCACAAAAACCTTGTCTAACTAATATCCCAATTCCCTACCAGTAACAAGGAGTGTAGACTTTGCAAGTTTTTATTCCAGTCTGAAGTCTTGGAACCCTGGAGCCTGGAAGGTGATACATTATCCCCTTATTTCACAAAGATTTACTAAGTATCCCTTAGGAGTCTCTGCTGGCCTTATTCTGAAATCAAGTATACAGAAATGTAAGGGCACTTGGTCAAGTATTTTCTCTACTTGGGAAAAGCAGAAATTAAATATGCAAAAAAATCCATTACTGAATTATAATTGTGGCAACTGCCACTTAGAAGACCACTGAGTGGTTATGAGTATCTGTTGTAGAAGTCCTGATCTAGTCTGATGAATCAGGAAGGACTTCATGAGGTCATGATGTCTGAATGCAGGTCTGAACAGAAGCAGTTTGGGGGCCTGCTGGTTACTCCAGTGAGAGGGAACTGCAGCAGGAACGTTGCCAGACAGGAAAGAAAAGAGACAGGACAAGCACGAAAAAAAGGAAAGCAGGCCAGACTATTGAAGAAGCATGTGGGACCAGGAGCTACCATTTGAAGTTAGCAAGAAGTAAGACTACCAGACAGCTTTGTATCCCTGGGAGCCCTGCGTTAGCAGAATTTGTGAGAAGAAAGCAGCGTTAAGAGTTGAGGGAATCATGGAAATTTTCTAAGAAAGAAATTTATATTTGGAAAAATAGGCAAATGTTCCACTTTATTTTTATTTAATTATTTTTTAAATTAATTTTATTTAATTAATTTAATTTAAAAAATTTTTTTTAAAATTCTGGCATAATTAACATACAGTGTTATATTAGTCTCAGGTGTATGATATAGTGATTCAACAATTCTATACACTATTCAGGGCTCATCATGATAAGTGAATCCCCTAAGTTAATCCTCTTCACCTATTTTATCTATCCCCTACCCACCTCCCCTCCGGTGATCACCAGACCAGTTCTCTAATTTTTCAAGTCTGGGTTTTTTTGTTTGTTTGTCTCTTTTTTCTTTGTTTTGTGTCTTAAATTCTACCTTTGAGTGAAATCATGTGGTATTTGTCTTTCTCTAATTTCACTTAGAAGTATGCCCTCTAGATCCAACCATGTGGTCCCAAGTAACATGCCACTGACTTTACAGGCAGCGTTTTATTCACATTTCAAAACATTCAGAAAGTAGGTTTTATTTTATTTATTTATTTTTTAAATTTTTTTTTTTTAAAGATTTTATTTATTCATTTGACAGACAGAGAGCACAAATAGGCAGAGAGGCAGCCGGCTGGGGGTGAGGCGGGGAGCAGGCTCCCTGCCAAAGCAGAGAGCCCAATGCGGGACTCGATCCCAGAATCCTGGGATCACGACCTGAGCCGAAGGCAGCGGCTTAACCCACTGAGCCACCCAGGCGCCCCAGAAAGTATATTTTAATCTTTTTTTTCCCATACAAAGAAACTGAGGCTCATAGAGTGTAAACAGTTTGTCTGTGATTCCAGCAAACTAGCTTCAAAGCTGGTGCCTAACAGAGAAATAGCATCACCGCCTTCACCAGCCACCACCATCCTGGAATCACAGACTGGTGTCTGGTTCACCAATAACACTTTATCGCTCAGGACTGGAACTAACCACTGAGATCAATCAACTTCCTTCAGTTGACCGATGAGGAAACTGGAGACTAGTGATGCAGTGACACACCCCGGGGTGGTGTGCGTTATGGGAAGAGCCTGGGTTTATCCCGAAGTCCACAGCCCTCCTCACCTTGCACGCCCAGGTTGCAGCCATTTTCTGCAGCCACAGTTCCAAAGGTTAGTGGCCAAGAGAACCACTGTGCCTCTAACACTTCGACACACTGTGGGCGGCTACGTGTCCGGAAAGAAGTCATCTGGAATTTTGGACCAAAACTTTCTTTTCTCCTCTTCCTGAATCCTATCTGTTTTTGTTCCATCGACATAATTAGAGATCCTTCTGTGTGAATAAACCAAGGTAATTTATTTTCTATCATCACAGAGATAATACACAGAGAGCTACCTGGCTCTCAATTCCAAAACTTTTCTGACAACTTTGGGAGTTCATGGGAATTGGATAGCTGTTTAGGTAATGTAGAATAGAAAACCTTTGAGGTGGGTGGAGTAGGAGAAAAAGCCAACTAAAAATTGGTTTTTAATGTTTTTAGATTTTTCAAGAAACTGAAACAGGGGCACTATTTGCCTATGCCAAATTGTTTTCAGAATGGATGAATTTGTTTAAAAGGTTCATAAAGAACATTCTGTTCAAAATGGGTAAATGCAAATTAATTGGGCTTTTAACATTAAAAAGATGAATGCTGGTGAGTAGATATTTTAAGAGAATCAGTTCTGAAAACTGAAGTATCAATCATATTTAGTTAGGGTCTCCACTAGAGGGCAAAAAGAACATTTCAACACAATTGATGCCTTAATGACAGGCTAGCATTTGAAACCAGGCATGTTTCAGGTTATCTAATTGCCAGTCATCATTCTTAAAATGTACTTAATGTAATCACAAACAGTTGACTTCTAAATTTCTTTCAGGAAATTGAGAACAATCAATTTTTATATCCCTGTCCCTGAGCTCATTTGTTGTCATCTAGCTGAAATTTTTCATTATAACACTTTTTTTTAAAAAAAAAAGATTTTTTTTTTTTTTTTTGACAGAGAGAGTGAGACAGTAGAGAGGTAACACAAGCAGGGGGAGTGCGAGAGGAACAGGCTTCCTGCTGAGCAGGGATCCCAATGCAGGGCTCGATCCCAGGATCCTGGGATCATGACCAGAGTTGAAGGCAAATGCTTAGTGATTGAACCACCCAGGTACCCCCATTATAACACTTTTAATAAAATCATCTTAAAAATTATGGATTTGCCAACTGGAAGAGATATGCAATAGGAAGCAGGTTAGATGACATTTGTAGTGAAGAAAAGTATACTTGGAGAAAGATGATTTTTAAAGCTCTCAAAAATAACATGCTGTCCTCTTAGAATTAATTGCCTATGCTTGTCTTTCTAGAGGCATAAAGAAAATAAACTGCCATCAGCTTACACCCTGTTCAGATGGAGGCACAAAAGAAAAATGAGCTTGTGTTTCATAGCACTCAGCTGCCACCTGTCCCTTCCCTAGTGCATAGTATCTAGATCAGGTTCTTTGGAAGCAGAGCTTGAGACAAGGGTTCAGGAATTTGTGATTTATCGAGGTGTGCTCTTCAGAAAAACTTTCTGTAAGAGAGAGAGTGAACACTAATTGAGGAGGGCAAAGAGCAGAGCAAATGTGTTCCTAGGTAGCAATCAGCCTTGTCCTAATTCACAGGGAGAGGACAGCATAAGAGGCAAAGTTATCCACCCTTGAGGAAAAAGTGCTGACCTTCGATACCCCCTGTCAGTCAGTCTTTGGTTGTGGGTGATGATGTGGGAGAGGGTCAAGAAACTTAGCTTCAGGATACTCAACTGAGGGTGATGGTCTGTCGAGGGAGGTAGCTGTTGGCCCAGAAATATAATAAAAACCCTGATGGAGGCATTCATCTTTATAAATTGAGTCTCTACACACACACACATGCACACACATTTATATACATATATATGTATATGTGTTTATAAACATATACATATTTACCTTTGAGCACAGCTGTTTGTCTAAACCTCCTTTAATTTATGACTTTTTTTTAAAATGTCTCATATGAGATTGATCCACATGAAGTCACCATTATTCAAGTTATCATTCAAGTTATTTAATGGTTCTTGACTTATAAAAACATCAATTTTATCAGTTTTATATAGTTCCACCTACTTGCATGTCTCATTGCTTTATTTTGTTATCCTTTTACTTATTCAGTGTAACAAAAGCCATATATACCATGTGGTATTTACACAGTGAAGGAGTCTCTTATTTTGAAACTTCAGAGCAGAATGTTCCTGTGTGGTTTCATCTTGCTTAATATAACCACTGTTTTATTCCTTTCACTAAAATGAGCATAAGATTTTTTTTCAGATTTTTAAATTTGTTGAAGTTTACCCATGTGTGACTGATTTGATACAACTCAGGCATTTTATTTACAGCCATGAAATAATAATATCCATTTGCCCTCAATAAGCCATATGTTCCATATGTTCTGTGAATCAAATAGAAATATTTTGCAGAAGAAATGACTGTGGGGTTGGACCCTTCCTCAGGTTGTTTAAAAATATTTACTTAGCTCCCATTGGGCACTGAAACACTACCATAGTTTTATTAAGGCATTAAGATGAAGTACAAGGTCTCTCCTTTGCTCTCAAGGAATGAAAGGTTAACTACTAATCTCAATCTTTGTATTACTAGGAATATATGTTTGGGGTGCCTGGATCGCTCAGCCACTTAAGTGTCTGGCTTTTGATTTTGGCTCAGGTCAGGTCAAGTTGTGGAATCAAGCCTGTGTCAGGCTCTGCACTCCGTGGGGAGTCTGTTTGAGATTCTTACTCTCCTTCCCCCTTTCCTCTTGCCCCCACCCCCAATCAATCAATCAATCAATCTTTTTTAAAAAAGAATATATGTTTATGATGGTTTTATCTTCTTGTTCATTGACTTTTTTTAAACTAGTATTTAATGTCTTTTCTCATCCCTTATAATTTTTTTTTCTTAAGGTCTATTTTTAAAGATAATAACATTGCTATTCCAGTTTTATATTGGCTCAGATTGGATAGATAAATTTTTTCATCCTTTTATTTTCCATTTTTATGTCTTCTTGTGTGTGTCACTTTTCTCAACTGAATATTATCTGATCTTGATTTTTAATGGTACCTAAGGGACTTCTCTTAATGTGTAAGATTATCTCATTACATGACCTTAATACTGTCATGTTAGTTTACATTTTCTATTTCTCTACTTATCTCTTATTTCTAGTTTTCCACCCAAGAGATATGGTTTTCACTACTTTAAAAATGATTCATTCTTTTTTGTCTGTGTGTGTGTGTTTTTTTAACATTTTATTTATTTACTTGAGACAGAGAGAGCATGAACAGGGGGAGCAGCAGAGGGAGAGGGAGAACCAGATGTCTCACTGAGTGGGCAGTGGGACTCTAGGCTTTATCTTAGGGCCCTGAGATCATCACCTGAGCCAAAGGCAGTTGCTTAACCAAGTGAGCCATCTAGGTGCCCTTAAAAGTGATTCATTCTATTTTGTTATGATTGCCCTTAACTTGGGGTCCACATTCATGTTAATTTACCCCTATTGGTGTCTATATTTTCTAGAAGACTCTTCCACTTGGCTTCTTCCATGACCTCTCCTCATGCTGATGTATCCTAGATTTTTATATCTGGCATTTTATCGTTATAGTTTCTTTTCTTTTCTTTTTTCCTGTGGTCTTTCATGGCAACACCATACTTACTCAAAATCTTTTATTAACCTACCTTCCTCTATTTCTTGCCATATCTTCTTGCATTTGTTTCTTTTCTTATTTGAGTTCTTGAATCAAGAAGGTTTTTTTTTTAAGGCAGTCATTATTTGGCAAGTACTCTGAGGGCTATATGCCTGAGAATATATTTTATGCTTCAATGTTTCAATGACCTTTTAACACTTTATCAAATTCCAGGTGATAAAAATATTGGACCAATCTGGTAGCATTATAAGCATTTTTATCCTAATTTTCAAAAGATCTCACTCTTTGGAATGGCTGAAATCTACTGACATGACATGATATAACATGATATCACGTAGGGGTCTTCTATGGGTTTCTATACTTAGTAAATACCACACCTATATGGTTTGAAGTTTAAATAAAAACTACCAAGTTTGTTAGGATGTGGCCCTGTCAGGAGCTTGGCAAGGTATGAAAGAAGATGGATTCACCAGAAAGGAGATTTTGGGTAAGTGGGGGGCTGCCTCCTATATGCAGCCTGTCTGCCCCACTTCCTTGTGGTTGAATCCCATTTCTTCATTTTCTGTACATTGTTTCACACTAGTTTGTGAATGATGTGAGTTCTTCCCAACACTCTCACCATGTCTGTCATACACCTTTAACTGTCAGCCTACCCACTGCCTACCCGCCATCTTGCCCTAGCTCTTTGATCCTGCAGTGCCTCCTACAGCTTGGTCTTAGATCCCAGCCATTCCTGAAGAATTCTTTCTTTTTTTTTAAAACATTTTATTTATTCATTTGACAGAGAGATACACAGCAAGAGAAGGAACACAAGCAGGGGAAGTGGGGGAGGGAGAAGCAGGATCCCCACCGAGCAGGGAGCTCCGATACGGGGCTTGATACCGGGACTCTGGAATCATGACCTGAGCTGAAGGCAAACGCTGGATGACTGAGCCACCCAGGCATCTCTACTGAGGGATTCTGACAGGAATTCTTGCTTTCCTGATTCTTAAAGTCAGATGGTCCTCAGCTCATCTGCCTACTTCTCATTCACAGAACTTCTCCCTCTTCAACCCCCCTCCTTACATACTCAAAGATGCTGCTGGGAGTGTAGTGTTGGGGGAGAGCAGGTTGGGGACTGGTAGGAGGTCTCTGGTCCAGGGGAGCACAGATTGGCCCCATCACATTTGTGCCTGTTCTTCCTCTTAAGAAACACTTTTCCAAATTTTTATAATACATCGACTGACATCTGTTGACACGCTCCTGAGTTCTGGGATAGGTTTCTTGCAACTTGGGATAACTGGTTGCAAATTAGGAACAGCTGGGATGAGATTAAAGCAGGATAGGAACTGAAAAAAAAATTATGAGGCTGAGTCTTAAATACAGACCTGTTTATTTTTTATGATATATCCCATTGGGATAAAATAGCTAATAGCCCTTAGAGTCTATAGAAAAGGAAGAACAGGGGGAGAAAGATACTCCACCAACACTGTCTTTTGTGAAGAAAGAGACATTTGTTTATGATTGTATTAGTGTTAGTATGATATTGACAATTGAAATGATGTTTTGCCTGTAGTAGCAAGCAACTAATTGTGTCCTTGAAGGCTAGAGGAAAGACAGCGAACAAATGTGTTTCCTTGTCAATTCCAATTTCAGTTTCTGGAATTTGAGTCCAAAAAAATGCTGTTGGAATATAGATCTTGTTCCATTTTCATTACAACCTGGGAGCTGTGCAATGCAAAAAGTGAATTGCGTAGTTAATCCCCTCAAGGAAGTGGTTTTCTAGTTGAGAAAGAAGCAACTCTAGATGAAAAATGTGGATAAACACAGGGATGTGGTACTTGTTTTCAAAACAGGCTGAACACAGAGTAGATGAGAAAAAAAAAAAATCCATTAAGCTGCCCTTTAGAAAGTGGTCTTTAGAGGGAGGAATTCTAACTGTCCCAAGTCTGTACCTCCTGGGATGAAAGAGAAAAGGCCAAGAATAAAAATAGTACAATTTGGAAATGTTCAACCTGATCTCAAAAGACTCATTACAAAGATCAGAGCAGAAAATTTCTGTTTTCTTACTGGTATTAGAGTGGTTTCAGACTTACTGGTACTTAGTCTTCAATATAAGGATATTAATGATCAACACTTAATAGCGAGTTTTCTCTGGGTTTATGAAACAAGGAGCATGTATCAAATTCCAACTGAGTTTGTGATAATACTGAAGGAACACAAAGGGATATTGTGAAACTTAATAGTATTTATAAAAGCTCATACTACGAGCAAGTGTCATGGTTAAATACTGATATTAAGGATTCCAGGGACAGTCTATGGAGAGTTCATTTTTACCATTGCTAGAGGCGCAACTTCTACTTCAGCTATGGCTTGGGAGATTCCAAAAATGAAGGAGATTCCAAAACGAAGACCTTTTTGTCTGAGACAGCATCATTTATCAATCAACAGAGTTGTGGCTACACAGATTCACCAAGTTATCCAAGTAGAAGGAGGTACTGGAGCTCATCTACTTAGGGTCCAGATTTTAAAGATGAAGAAACCAAGACCCAGAGACAAAGTGACATTCCCTAAGTCACACAGGGAGTTAATGGCATAAGATGAAAAAAAAAAAATTATAAGACTTTTAAGTAATCTCTACACTGAATAGAGGCTTGAGCTCAGGGCTCAAATTATTACCCTGAGATCAAGAATCACACATTCTACTGACTGAGCCTGCCAGGCACCCCTGGCATGGGAAAAATTTTTTTTTTAAAGATTTTATTTATTTCAGAGACAGAGTGTGCAAGTGTGCACAGGAGAGTGTGGGGAGGGGGAGGAACAGAGGGAAAGGGAGAGAGAGGAGGAAAGAATCTCTAGCAAACTGTGAGCTGAGTGTGTGGAGCCTCATGCGGGGCTCCATCCCAAGACCCTGAGATCATGGCCTGAGCCAAAACCAAGAGTCTGACTGATGCAGCACCCCTGGCATGGGCAAATTTTTTAAAACTTTTGGGCATCACCAAAAATAGATGCCGCATCCTTAAATTCTAATAATATATATTTAAATTACTGATGTTCTGGAATTTTAAAAAATATTTTAGGCTAGGGCAGATGAGCTGTTCAAGACATATGGGTAGGAGGTTTCTGCCGTTACTGAGAGCAGGATTTTCCTCAGAGCGCAACAGCACTCAGAAAGGGAAGACTTGGAGCATCGCTCGTTTTGTACAAGGCAAAGACTCTTGAGCACTGAAGTTGATCAACTAGGATTTGATGCACAACTGCTAGGGTACGATGGGCTCTAGCCTCCAGCAGCTCAAGGTGTTTATGGGAAGTGAGACAAACCCGTATCAAGTAATCTTCAGTCACTTAACAAGCATTTGGAAGGGCTTCCTCTTTTCCATCGTAAGTGAAGTTGGGGTATGCAAAATCCCTGTGTAGCCTCAGTTTCTGACATCCTCCCACTCACTGTGCCCGTGCACTCTGAATTTTCTCCCTCTCTTCCCTTCAGCCTGTGAGTAATTTCTTTTCAGTGATGAACCCCCTATTCACTCTCTATACCCCTTCTCCCTTAGGACCCTTCTTTAGATTCAGTCTCTTGGAAAGAGAGTCTTTCATCCTTCAAGACCAGATCAGATTTCTATTTTGAACCTTTTATTTCCTAACACATTATTTTGTGTTTGTTTCTCTATATTCCTGATTAAATAATTAAGATCTGTCTCTTCTACTAGTCTGTGGTCTCTAAGGGCAGGGACGATGGCTTTTTGATCACCTTTAAATCCTTAACACCTAGCAACATGTCGGGCACACTAGTAGGTAACTAATTAAAAAGATCTGTGGTAAATTATGTAATTATATGACTACATTACAGCTCAATTGATTAGGACATTTCGAATATAGTTAATTTCAGTTGTGAGTAGATAAAAATTTGGAAACTATCAGTGCCCTCAGTTCACACAAAAATGTTGGCTGTGGCCTCCTTGCTCAGCCTGTGGTAGCATTGCCATCAGCTGAGAGCCGGTTAGAAATGCAGGGTCTCAGGACGACTGTGTCAGAATGTAGAGATGATAAGGCTCCCCGGGTGTTTTCTGTGTCCTGGGTTATGTTGTAAGTGAGGGATTAAGAACTCAAATGTTTTCTTTGCCCAGGCAGATCCCCCAAATGAGTGAAGCAAGCCAGTTATATAGGTAGAAACATGATAGCAGGTGACTTCTGACCCTGAGTCTCCTCTTAGCAGGATGGAAGGGACTGTGTTGATGTGAAGACCTTCAGCTTCATCAAATATAGCCAGGCTGCTCTACAGATCTAGATGTTTGCAGGGCTTGTGTTATAAGACCTTTAAGTGGTTCAAGAGAAACCAGAAACACAGACCTGCATGGCGAGTTGATAGGCTTCAACACTGACAGCTCAATTCAATTCCTTTTCAGGCAAAAGAATTGTGAGGGTCAAACAGAAGATATGTGTATGATAGTTCTAGTTCCAAGGTCCCTGGTTTGCAAAATCTCCTATAAATGAGGAGTTTTTTAGGAATGCAGTAACATGTCCTAATTCCTCACTAATTCAGAATTTTTTAATTTTGCAAGTCAGAAAATCCTCTTTTCTCTAGCCATTTCATTCATTCTTTCTTTCATTCATCTATTTACCTGGTAGTCATTTAGTTGTACTTGCTATTGAGTGGGTCCTGTGCCAGGTGCAGAGGACCTAAAAATGAATAACCCATAATCCACATGACTTCTAAAGGCTTATGCTCTCCTAATGGCAATGTCATACTTAGGAAATACATTTTATGTTGGTAGTGCTACAACAGTTCGTCACATCTATTTTTGAGAGATGTTCTTAGGAAGCTTGCACTATAGCTGGAGTGGTCCACAGTCTAGATGGGGCAACAGGAGTAGATGATACGGCTTTCCCAAGACAAAAGGCGTGAAGGAGATTTACTAGAAGATGTGGTTCAGCAGAAAAACAATCCTAAAGGACTGAATTCTTTTTTTTTTTTTTTTTTTTTAAGATTTTATTTTTTTAAGAGTGAGAGAGGAGGGCCAGGTGGAGAGGGACAAGCAGACTCCCTGCTCAATAGGGACCCTGGGATCATGACGAGAGCCAAAGACAGATGCTTAAACAACTGAGCCATCCACGTGCCTTCCAAAGGGCTGAATTCTGAATAGCATTTGTAGCACCCTTGGCAATTTTAAAATGTTAACATTCCTGCAGCACTTTCTCAGCTTTGTCATTTCTGGCAAACAAGAAAACCTACTTCATCTTTGTGCAGGAGGGAGAGCTCCCACACCAACGCAAGAGCTTTGAATTCCATTTCTCAGGTAGAGTCAAGACTTAATGAAGTGATTTAACCACATTTGGCATATTTCCTTTTTTTTTTTTTTTTTTTTCCCTAGTTGTTCAGGTTCTCATTTCTCCTGTTGGTTTGAGGGCATTTATCTGTCTTTGTTAGAGAAGTTCACGTTAGCTTGGGAGAAGCAGTGACATTTCTGAGAAAGCCACGCTGGTAGCAAACACTTCACGAGGCTTTATATCAGGTTGGTGGCAGCTGTGATCAAGAGCGTAATAAAAATCAACTGAACATTTTATTCAAATACCACTTGTTGATTATCCCACAGTAGTGAGTGAGTGAAGGTCCAATTAATCTATTACTCAATATCTGAGACATGAGTTTCTATCCAGGATAAAATATGTTTTGTCTCATTTCACCTGAGCTTTTTATTTCACGGTTCCTCCTGTGTTGAATAGTGTTTTGATGATAAAATTAGTAACTTTTTTTTTTTTTTTGAGGCATAATGGTAATTTGCTTTCCAGAACACTTATAACCAAGTAAACAGGCTTGGATAACTATGGCCTTCAGTATACTCCTACTCTCTGGATAGCATACAACTCACTTACTCAGAATTTATTTCATTTAAAAAAAATTTTTTTTAAGCAAGCTCTATGCCCAACATGGGGTTTGAACTTATGCCCCTGAGATCAAGAGTTGCTTGCTCTATTGACTGAGCCAACCAGATACCCCTGTAGAATTTATTTTAATGTTTTAGTTTCACTGTCTCCCTTCTGATTGTGAGAAGATTTTCACAGCATGTTTTATTGACCCCCTCCTCCCCCGCATTTAGCCTCTCTAGCCCTTGAGCACTACAAAATGTCTCCATTCAGCAGACATATCACCATTCAGCCTTATTTCTCTCTAGTTTTTCAGTGTGTCTTCCCGAATCAGCAACATCAACATGTCTACCTGATGCTGCTTCACTCATCCTGGAGAGTAGGAGTCTAGAGTCACCCAGAAAAATCTCGAGTCTATTCCATACTCGAAGGCAATGCTTTAATCTAACTTTCTTCTTGATTCTCTCCCTCAGATTATTTAAATCTTCCAAGTGCCTCCCTGCTCCCCAGCCTTCCGTATTTTGCACATCAGCCACATAGGCTTTTTCTGACATGAAAATCTGATCACATGTGTCCCTTTTCTTCCTTAAAGTACTTCCGTGGTTTCTCACTGCCCAGAGAATGAGCCAGACTCCTCATCTCACACATAAACTCCATTGGATTATGTCTGCAGTGTGGCCCTTCATAGCCACTCGGGGCACTCCTGACTGCTTCCGACCTTTGAATGGGGTGCTCACGCCTTTCATATGTGGCTCTTCCTTCTGTGAAATGGCACACAGCCCTCCCTTCCTCTGGTTCCCCATCCGGTCTCCTGAGTACCTTCCTGGCATGCTACCCCTTCATCCTTGCTTTGAAAGCATAGCATGTGGAACTTTCATCCAGATTCCAGTGATGGCTCTGCCACTTACTGGTTCTGGACCTGGAATAAGTGTCATTCTGCCTCTCCGTGCATTGGTGTCCTCATCTGTGAAACAGGGTAATACTAGTGCTCACCTCACCAAATTGTTGTGAAAGCAAAACAAATACATGTGGTGAATTTGTCACATGAGTACATAATTATGATGGCTAAATCTATTAATCTTCAAATATCACATTTTATTTTACATTTGCAGTCAGTTTGAGGATAATACAAAGGCAAACCCTCTATGATAAGCAATCATAGATAGAAGAAAGCATCCCAAAGCCAAACATACATGATTTGGGGATTATCAATTAATTCGGATTAGTCATTTTCTGTTCTCTTTTGTTGATTAGGGTAATTAACATATAGTTTTTGAAATTCAAGATTAAAATGAAATGAATTTAAATGACAGTACCTATATTGGAAAGAAGGAATGGAATGTAAAAATAGGTATTACATAATTGCTCAATTACCTTTCTAGTCTTAGCCAAACATTTTATTGGAAGAGTTCCAACATTTTTAAATTTTAGGATATTTATCCTATTCTATTTTAGGAGACCAGGAGACTGAAAATTTGACATTGTGCAAACTCTGATGACTTATATAATTACCCTACTGCATAGCCCAGGTATGCTAAAGAGTCTGTTTCCTCCAGGACCAATTACTTGGGTCTAGGGTTTGAAATGGTAGTAGGGTCCAGTCCTGAGCCATGCTGAGGATCTCAGGAGACCCTGATGAACAAGAGAAAATAAGCACTTCCAGCTGATTTCTGGAATGCTGTTTAGATCTCTCGTTGGCTCTGGGGCTAGATCATGCTTCTATTTAAAGCAATGGCCTCGGGCAGCCAGGAGTCCTGATGTTATGATACCCAGAAGTATCTATTTCATAGTTGGGAACAGAGTGTAATGTTTGGGATTTAGTGAAACTAGAACTTTGGATAAAAACAGGCTCCATTCTTGAAAATCTGCTGGCACAGAGGGAAGGAAGCCTGAAGAAACGTGAAGCAGGATCTCCTTGGTCTTCCTAGCCACCGGGGATGGCATGGTCCTGGGCCTGAGGCCATCTTGCCAAGTTTCACTGGAGGATTAGGAAGTAGGAGCTCTTCTACTGAGTTACTGATCATATCAGGACCCTCCTGAGAGCGAAAGCCTGGGCAGTTATTTTCCTACTCCCGATTTGCCCAGAACAATAACAGAAACAAGGAATGTTCTTGGCACACTGGGTGCTGTGGTTACCCTGAAGCTCGAATGAGGAGAGATGGTGAAAGAAAGGGGGCAAACAGATTTATTACAAACGATAGCTCTCCCCTGCTCTTCTTGTGTGTGGGTCCCTCATTCTGCCTCTCTCTTTTTCTTGCATTATCTATGTCTTCTTCTGCCTTGTTAGGTTTAAGTGTATGTCTAATGCTCAGATGACCCATGCAACAATCAGATTCCTCTTACAGAAGCACAAAACCTCTTTTCTGTGGAAATGTCACTGTGTTGTAAACTGCATTATAACAACATATCCTAGAAGATTACAATGTTTGTGAAGTCCCTGTACATTGACATTATTACTGTTTGCAATAATGCCCATTGCTTTATGTTCCAATGAAGCATTTACTATCTCTGGAACATCTGCATTTACTGCAGGTCTAAGCACGATTTGTTTCTTTTGTTGGAGCTTTTCAATTTGAAGCCTATTATGAGAGTGGAGACATAAATATAGCTTCATTTCCTCTATGTGAAATCTGTCAGTGTGCTTTAACAATTCATTCATTCAATAAGAAATTAGTAAGTGTCTATACTATACGCCAGACACTGTTGGAGTTTATGAGGGACACAAAGATACCTAAGATGTGGTCTTGTGCTCAAAGTATTCACCGCTGCCAGTGTGTGTGTGTGTGTGTGTGTGTGTGTGGAGACTATCTGTCCTGTTTTTAATTACAAATCAGTTCAAATCAAATGTTTACAGTTGGAAGACTCTACAATGATAGGCAATAATATACATATGTCATTGTTTATATATTTAAATGAAATGTAAACATTTATTTTCCTCACTTCTACCCCCCCCCGCCCTACCCCCATCACATCCTGGGCGTCGTTTCTGTGAAGCTGAGTCATCCAATGGTGGCTATTCCTGAACACGAAACTCTTGATTCCAAAGAGGTAAATGTAAGATACAATTAGAGATGTAGTTATCCATTTCCATATGATACTAGATTGTAGAAATAAATCTTATTTTAAAATATTAATAATAATATTAATTAATTATAAAAATATTAATAAGATCATGCTTTTTAATTCCCTCTTTAAATTTAAATTTTAAATTTTTTATAGATTTTATTTATTTGACAGAGAGAGATACAGCAAGAGAAGGAACACAAACAGGGGGAGTGGGAGAGGGAGAAGCAGGCTTCCTGCTGAGCAGGAAACCCTACGCGGGGCTTGATCTTAGGACCCTGGGATCAGGACCAGAGCCAAAGGCAGATGCTTAATGCCTGAGCCACCCAGGCACCCCATATTCCCCCCCTTTTATTTTAAAAATAAAACTAACTGGCCCACTTTGTGGTGTTCAGAAACAACTGATACTTGGGTAAGTAAATTTTTGCTTCTTGACATGGAAGGTCATTCTAGAGGTACCCATATGTGTAGCATCTTGATCACAAACCAGCTATTTCTATCCCCATGTCCGCCTTGGAGATTACCACTTTGGATTCATATGCGAAACCCTGTTGCCATCTTTTGATGGTCAAAGGGTGTCTGCCATACTTATGGTGGGTCTTATGAAGAGTATCACCAGTATCTTCTAGTGTCTCAGTCTCAGCTCACTGGAGAATGTCTGCTGTCACTGAGCCCTGCCCCTGATCCCTTGGTAAATTCTGCTTGCGTCAGGTAGCATGTAGGCAAAAACATGCCAGCTGAAATAGAGTCTCTGATTTTCATACAAATGTGTAGTCACTTTCACATTTTGAGCTGACGAAAAATAAATGAAAAAAAAAAAAGCACCAAAACCCCTCTGTATTTCTAGAAATACTATACCTAAGAGGCAAAGAAAAAATCTGTATAGGAATTTTGATTTTCTGTTGATCAAGAGCAAGAATAACTGAACAATGCTTTCTTCTTCTACATCCTTTCAGACAAAGTGGTAAATGTGAGGCGGGGAAAGTGATTTTTAAAGGACTTATCTTTCAGAAGGGAGTAAGAGAGCCCATACTTTCATTTCAAATATCCTTGCAAATGAGACATGGTCAAAAAAAAGAAACATAATACAAAAGAGAAGTAGGAATAATAGAGTTCTAAATAAAATGTAACTTTTCCCCAAGCAAATTTCTATAATTTTGGGCATCTTATCTACTTTTCATAAACTGATGTTCCTATTGTTGCAAATTTTAAAACCTTTGTTATATGGGACCATGTGGCTTTCTGCTATAACATTAGGCATTAAACTAGAAAATTGTGTTATGAATAGATGTGAGTTTTTATCCTTGAGCACATCTTTGATTATTTTTAAATTGGATTATTGGTTCCATGAGTATGGACATATGGGAAAATTTTAATAGATATAGCCAAATTACATTCCTGAAAAATATTATAACAACTCACCCTAGAAGGAGGCTGTTTTTACAGCTCCTTTCCTGTACTCTTGCCAGCACTGAGAATTATCATAATTGTCAATTTACTGAGAATTTGCTGTATATTAGAATATATTATGCACTTTATATGCTTTATTTTACTTAACCTTCACAAAATAAAGTTAAGTATTCTTATTTCCATTTTACAGATGAGGAAACTGAGACTGAGGGAAATCAGTATATTGCCTAAAGTGAAATAGCTGGGAAGTATCTGCTTCATTAGGAATTGAATCCAGATCTGACTGCCTAGAGCCAATACTCTTAAGAACTCTACCATACTCTGTCCAGCTCTCTATCCAAATCTCTAGCTATGCTATCTAAATATTTCTCCCCCTCCTTTTTTTTTCTTTTTAAGATTATTTATTTGAGAGAGAGAGAGAGAGAGAGCAAGAGATCACAAGCAGGGGACTAGCAGAGGGAGAGGGAGAAGCAGGCTCCCCACTGAGCAGGGAGCCTGATGAGGGGCTCCATCCCAGGACCCTGGGATCATGACCTGAGCCAAAGGCAGACACTTAACTGACTGAGCCACCTAGGCACTCTAAATCTTTCTTCCTTTTAAAATCATGCCTGGGTGGCTCAGTCAGTTAAGTGTCTACCTTTGGCTCAGGTCATTGTCCCAGGGTCCTGGATGGGGCCCCAAGGTACGCTGCTCGCTGCTCAGTGGGGAGCCTGCTTCTGCCTCTCCCTCTGCCTGCTGCTCCCCCTACTTGCACTCTCTCTCTCTCTCTCTCAAAAAATAAAAATCTTAAATAAATAAATAAATAAAATAATATTTTAAAATATTGATTATTTAAAAGGAATTATTTTTCACATTTCTTTGCATTTAAAGAATTCTGTATTTTTCTACTACTTTTGTCTATTTTGTTTATGCATTATGATATACATTTATCTACTGGTATGGTAATATCTTTCTTACTGAGTTGTAAACTCCCTTTATATATTAAGGATATTAATTCTTTGTCAAATGTGCTAGCCCTTTCAGTGTGACAGTGGCAGATTATGTAATAGTAAAAAGTTGGACAATTATGTCCAAAAATAGAATGAATAAATTTTACACATTTCAGTGAGTGTTTTCCAAACTTTCCCATTCAGCCATTGACTTAACTTGCTCTGTGTTTCTTGTCACTGATTAATTAGGTTCTTGACTTTGTAACCTGCAGAGGCTTATCTTCTCTCCACTCTTAAGCCATTCCTTCTGCCATCTGAGCCTTTTCTTTCTTTCATCTTTTTTTCCAAGTAATCTCTACACTCAACACAGGGCTCAACTCATAACCCCAAGATCAAGAGTCCTATGCTCTACCCACTGAGCCAGCCAGATGCCCCCACATTTTACAAATTTTACAAATTTTATGCATTTCAGATGAATGTAAAAAGAAATAATCAAATGTTCTTTCTTTCAAACATAATAATTTTGGCTCAAACTCACATAGGCTGTTTCTACACAATAAGAGTGTTTCTACACAGTAATAGAAAATCAATTGGTTATTTAAATAACAAAGACATCCAGTTCAGATAATAAGTGCTGAATTAAGGACTTTGGAATGTGTTGCAAAAAAGAATAGCTTGGGTGCCATATTTGCATTTTTTGCATCAATTATCATAATTTGAGAGACAAAATTTAAAATTAAGCTAGTGGGTAAATTAGCAAAAGACGATTTCAATCTCAGGTTTGGAATATATGAGAGTAAAGAAACTAAAGTTTGAAGTTTAATATTTATGAGAGATAGTACGTTACTGTTGGTATTAAAAGAAATGTAAATAATTAAGCAAAAGGCCATTTTATTTTTCCAGTGTGCTGTATTTTACTTGTTAGTAATATTGGCACATCTTAAAGCAATTTCACAACTTCTTACAACTCCTTATGGTATGTGGCAGGCTGCAATACTGACTTGTACATTTTCCACCAACCCTCTTATTTTTTATTTATTTACCTATATGGCACCAACCAAGAACATGATCTGTTTTTAATACAACAGTTCTATTCTTACGACTCTATGGCTTAAGGAGTAACCCTTTCCAGTTAAATACCCAGTGAAAGTAAAGAATTATAGAGGAAACTTTACCAGATCTCAGAAATCCCCCCTTGGCTTTTCTTTCATTTCCTAAAGCTAAGTTTGTCTTTCTTACTACCAGAGTCCCACCTCTTATTTTCAGTCATGTTATTTGTAGATAACTAGTTTTTTAAAAATTTGCTTTGTAATTCCTTTAAAAACTAACAGACTTCAGATTTATCTGATTGGATTTGCCCCTTGTTTGTTTGTTTATTAACATATAATGTATTATTGCTTCAGGGGTACAGGTCTGTGAATCATCAGGCTTACACAATTCACCGCACTCAACATGCCACATACCCTCCCCAGTGTCCACCACCCAATTACCCCACCCCTCTCACACCTCTCCCCTACAGCAACCCTCAGTTTGTTTCCCGAGATCAAGAGTCTCTTACGGTTTATTTCCCTCCCAATCCCATCTTGTTTCATTTTTCCCCTTGTTTTTATAAATCATATGATTTTAAAAATACATTTTAAAACAACTAACTCAAAACAGCATTTCCAGGTATAATCTAGTTCAGGGTTCTCAGCTCTGGCGGAATATTAGATAAGACTCCCCTGGGACTTTTTAAAAGCCCCAGTAGCAGGGTTTCACTCCAGGCAAACTAAGTCAAAGATCTCAGAAGGGAGCAAAGGGGGTGGTTGTTTGAAAATCTCTCCAGGTTGCACAAATGAGCGACAAGAATGGAGATTTTCAAATTCTAGCTCCTTTCTGGATAATCTAGGAAAGCAAGTAAGTTATTCGATCTCGGAAACAAAAATTTGAAAGTCAAAGCAGGAGAATCCTCAAGAAGTTTGTCTCAGGGAATGCTTTGAATTCATAGAAAAAATGGGGTCACATATTTCTGCCTACCATGATAAAGATTTAACATGTGCTTTCTTTCACCTGGTAGGTTAATTTTGAGAATTAACCTAATTAATTTTGAGAATCTGTTCTACATTAAGATTCACTGAAATTTTCTTAGTAAAACCTAAGATTTCTTCGTGTTTTCTTTGATATTCCACATGAGCGTGGAAAATCTTCAGGCTGGGCCAAGCTGAGTGTGGGGAGTTTCGTGGGGGATAGTACATTCCAAAGGGTTTTTTTATTTAGCATTTTATACGGTACTTTAAAAAATCTTTGGCCAGTGATGAACCTTCATACAAAAAGATGAAATCTCTAAATAATTGATTGGACCTGATCAATTTTCAAAGAAGCTCACTTTCATACTTGTCATTTGTTCACTCACAGCAAGGCAGTAATTTCCAAAGTAGGTGCATCTATAACACCATCTCATTTATAGAAAACTCCCTGCCTGAAGTAAACGATTTTTACTTAGAAGAAATTAAATTCTAGTTGCAATAATTGTTTCTGATTGTATTTATCATGTCTTGTGAATTCAGCAACTCTTTGATCCACAACTACTCTGTAGCCCTCTTCTCTTTCCGCAGGCTTAATTGTGAACGTTGTAGTGAGGGAAGAGATAGAATCAGACCTGCTGCTCTTCACATCGCCTGCTACACGCAGCCCTGGGTCCATTTTATTTTTCGCTTGAGGGTCAATTGATTTCCAAAAACATGATTAGATGCAGTTGACTCTGACCTTTTGGATCCACTTGCTCTTAACACAACTTGAGAGCTAATCATTCACCAGCTGCCCATAAACACATACTAGGCAAATTCTTCTGTTTTCTCATTCCTTCTCTGTGCAGAGTTTTGATAAACATTTAAGAGTTGGCAAGATAGCAATAGTGCTAGCAAGGTGACTACGACTGATTTGCTGCTGTGGTGCACATAAGCATTTTGTGTCTATTTTATTTCAAATTCCAGAACCTCCATTGACGTTTCAAGTTCTAATCTTAGGGGACAGCATGTCTCGTTCCTTTATCTCCAGTCTCCAGAAGAGAACATAGGGAAGAGAAAATGAGTGTCTTGTCCATGGAAGCCACTCTCATTTTCTGGTTTGATTCAAGGGTAAAAACGAAATTATCAAGAGAAATGGGCCCACTCTGTTCCCTTGAGGCAATTTCCCATAAATGTTATTTCTTAAAATTAGGCTTCGATAAATCTTGGATTGCTGAGTTCAAGGTTGTAATCTCGGGCAAGAACTCAGGATCTGGATATTATTAACTGCTGATTAAAAGAAAATTCATATGCTTTGATAGGCAACTGCCTAGAGAGCCAGAGTAAATTTATCTAATAAACACAAATAATATGAACACCTGAATGATTAGCCACCCTGCTTAGGAATCCAGGTAGACAAGGCAATCAGAAAGAGAAGGACATTCCTAGTGCAGGTTTGGCACTCCATTGAAATGACTTTCTTGGGTTATAAATCCCCTGCCTGTTTGGGGAAATATAATTTTAAAAAATTCTGCTGGCCCAGAAATCATCTTCTTAAAGATAGTAGAGAAAGGAAACACTTTTGTTATTAAATAAGCATTAAACCAGAATGTTATATGCATCACAATCACACAGAGATGGCAAAGATGGGAAGAAATCTCACCCTTTACATAGTCAAGGGGATACTACCCATTATATGCACGTTTGTCAAGATAAACAATAATTCAATGCATCCTCAAGTAATAAGACTTGGCAGTAGTATTTATTATACATAGTTCACCCTAAACTGCCTGGCAATTGGTGCAACCATGTTAGTTAATTGGCTTTACACCAAGCAAAAGTACACTTTTCATATCTTTATGGTAAGAGTTAGTTTTACCACTTGGAGCCAGGTGTCAGCTAAACTTAACCAAAGTTAGGCTCTTCCCCTCTCTCAGAGACTAGGAGACAGGGATGCTGTCTCATCTGGACATTTACATACAAAGGAATGGTTCTCAAAGGCCTTGAGAAAGACATTGCTGGGTCTTAAAGCTGACAAAATGCCCATTGACTTTTCAGAGGAATGTATATATATTTCCAAGGGAGGAGAATATATTTACAGTGACAAGTTCTTTTTTAAAGTAGATGCTCTATGAAGGAGGGAGGGAAATTGCTTCCCATATTATCTTTTTTGAAAGATTTATTTATTTTATTTACTTATTTATTTTAGTGGGGTGGGGGAAGAAGCTGAGGGAGAGACTACAGACTACAGACTCCCTGCTGAGCAAGGAGCCAGTGCAGGGCTGTCTTACCACCCATGAGCTGAAACCTGAGCTGGATGCTTAACTGACTGAGCCACCCAGATGCCCAGCTTCCCTTATTTTCAACAAAGAGAGTGAAGCCTCTTCTTTTTAATTTCCTTTTGTTCTTTCAACTGGTGGACAGATCTGCAATCTGAAAGTCTTACTCTGAAGTAGTCAATAAAAAGTCGCAAGTGTCATTTATTTTTCTTTTCTAGGGATACAGCTGAATCAAATGTAAGAGAGGTAGGGGTTTGGTCAAATTGAGGTCCCTCCTTCAAAGTCATCTCAATAGATCATTGTTGGTTTTGGCATTGTCACGAGTCATGGTAAAGCTGAGCAAAAGTCAGGGAACTAAGTGGACTTCCATTCCTCTGTGTGCTAATTTTTCAAGATAAACAAAATAAGATCAGGGCTTATAATTATTTGGAGCTCAGGTTATCCAGATATTAAATGTTTTGACCCCAGATTCAATGTGATGCTCTCCAGTATCCGTTATATATATATTCTCTATCTATCAGACTACTTTTATAGCACCCTTAATTACTGCATGTTTTATAACTCTGGCTTCTGGACAATAAATTCTGATCTGGATCTTGTGTTTTCACACCGAAGTTAGTAGTTACGTAAATGTCCAAAATACATTTAAAATCTTTTGGAAAACAATGAGTATATAGTAATAAGATTATATACATTTCCTGTAAATAACATTTTTGGGGGAAGTCTAGTTTCATAGTTACAAGGGCACATATGTAGATCATTTGGCTTGCTTATGGCAAAGAATAGTATACATGAATGGTTTTGTATAAGAAGGGAAAAAAATTCACACAGCACATTCTTTTAAGAAATGCTTTCTGTAACATTGGTTTAAAGTTTTACACCCTACATTACTTATTATCCAAAGTTCACTAAAAAAATTGGGATTTGAGTCCCCTCAAAATTATGATGTTTAAAAATGCCTTAAGTTCTTATTTTTATTTTCTTATATCCAAAATAAGTGTGTTGTTCAACTGGCAGCGTAAGACAGTCCCGAGCCTCAACTACTGGGGGGCTTGTCTGAAACATAAGGATTTATTTATTTATCTTATTAATGAACTTCATCTTTCTGAAATGTCAGACCTTTGTTTTTCCCAAGTTATTGAATGCCGTATGTGCTGAGATTGGCAAAGGTAACTAAAGACTTGACAAAATGTTGAAAATCCCAACTCTACCTGTCATAGCATAATGCATCCCTTCAAACCAACTGCGGAACTGTGATTCCAGACATGACTTTGATCTGCCCGTGGGTTCAGGAAGAACTGAGAAATAGTGCTGGGTTTGCCAGCAGGGCCACAGTGGATGAGCTACCTAGTCCTCTTCGATCTGACGTAATTACTTACATAATTAAAAATCTTAAATGAAAAGAATTCAGAGGACATGGAGTCTAGTATTTGACTGAATGTTACTATCCTATCTGTACTTATATCCTTGCATATCATCTGTTTAAGTACTTCCAATGATGCAGTTGATCATTTATAAGCCAGACACAATATGGGCTTTCGTATATGGCCAAGACAGTCTAATGACTACACCACCAACAAAAACAAATAGAAAACACTAGACAGACCAGGGTTTAATTTCAAATGCTGTGGCCTTGGGCACTATATTTAATTTTTTTTGAGCCTCAATTTCATTCTCTGTAAAATGAGATCAAGGGATAATGGTGAAGATTTGCATTTATGCATGCAAAGTGCTGAGTATATAAAATACATAACACTTCGTAAGCATTAGCTAAAGGATGATGATTCCTTTAAATCTCTTGCAGTATTAGCTACCAAATGTTGGTACTTTCAGGAAAATCAAATAGATAGTAGTTTTTATTTGTTAGAAAAGGAGGAGATGCGATTTAGTCATTTCCTCCTTCTATTTTAAAGCTTCGGAGAACCCCAGATGATGAAAACTACTTAGGTATTTCATGACTACTGATTTTCTATGGCCAAAAAAAATTAGTGCAGTGGTAGAGCTACCCCCTTGTTTTAGTAGCTTTTTCCTTACCTCCTCCTTCTCATCTAACAAATGTAGTTTCTCCTAACTGATACAGAATATGTCCACGTTTCACATTTCTGCTTCACTGCTCGGCCATGCAACACTCAGGTTTCTGGTCTGCTTTACTTAGCCCTTGTCCATAGCTGGTGCTTCTTTTGGAGTCATGCCTCCCAGACCATGGCTTCATCATCCTGTGGTCCAGCCCAGGGCAAAACAGGGAGATTTGCTTACAGAAGGGCAGTGGGCCTCTTCTCTTCTCCACCTGCCATTTTGGAATGCTCCATTGGCACCCGGAAGTATAAAGTTATGGATATCTCTTTCCATAAGTGCCATTTCATCATCGTTCAATCAGAGTGCTGTTTTAGAACTAAATTTCTCTTCTGCCCTTATCTCTGATACTTTCTTTTAAACTTCCTTTCTTGATTTGTATAATCTACTTAATCCCTCCATTAAATTTATATCTTCTGTGCTGGAGAGTCCAACCTTGTCAAATAGGAACACATGGAGATGGATGGATAAAGAAATTATGAAAATCACTCCCGTGTCACACAGTAGCATTATAAATCCAGTTGAATCAGTATATGGAACAAAAACAAAAACAACAACAGGAGCCCCACTTGCTGTCTGTCTTTTGTAAAGGTCCATTTTGCAAAAGCTGGGATTTGTTCCAGTCCCACTACTCGTTCCCTCCTTGTCTGAGAGATTACATTCTAGGGAATGGTGGAGGCATCAGCACTAAAGGAAAGGGGTGGGACAGCAGTCAACTGATGAGTGGGTGAGGGCTTATGGGTGGGATGTGGAAATGCTGTACCTTAAGGCTGCACCAGCCCCCCAAAGCCATCATAACCCTTTGCATGAGACCAGAGCTGTTTGCTGAACTCTCAAGAGATCAGAGTTTGATGTGAAGGTATAGCTGTAGGTCTTTATTATGCCGTTAATTGTGTAACAAGAAAATAGCTCCTAAGGGGAACAATAAAAATTTCCCACTATAAATAATTTTTTATATGAGACTCTATGTCCAAATGCTAATATATACATTTTCAGGTGTAGTTTTGGCGTTTTATTTATCCCATCAACCTAACTACTATTTCCTCTTGTTTTGTAGCAATGAAGTTGGATCAGAAGCTGGAAGCAGGGCGCGCTGAAGTTTTCTGGAATGCTGGTGCTAATCACTTGCTAGATTTGATGTTTAATTTTTTTTTTTCCTATGAGTGTTTCCTTTATGAACTGCAGTAGAAGTAAAAAAAAAAAAAAGTGTCCTGCAGGCATATAACATCACAGTACCCTACTAACACCCAGCGTAGAAAAGATTTATCTATAGCTTCTTGCACCACTGTTAGAGGCTTTAATGCCTTCTATTAAGCTGACAACAATATTAACATGCCCCTATATTTAGCTGCCAAATAAAGAAGAACCATGGGTAAATAGAAGAATGGTTGTGACTATTTTTCAACACCACTATTATTTAATGCATACATTACTTGCTGAATCAGGTTTTATTTCCCTTTAGATTGATTGGTTGATTTTTTTATGTGTTAAAAAAATGAGCAACTTTTAAGAAATGAGCCCTTGCCTGCTTTCAGGGGATGCTAATATTCAGAGGTTCATTGTGGTAATCTTGAACATGAGAAAGCTGGCATTTCACATAACTCACACAGTTTTCCTGTTCTGTTCGGGTTCCATGTTACCGGGACAGGCCCCATACTAGGGACAGCCCAGTGATGAGCTTCGTGTTGCTGGGATGTTCTTCACATTGTGGTTTCTCTGTTGTCACATGATTCTTGTGAAGGCTATTTCCGAGTCAGTTCATTCTTATAATCTTGGGAGCAGTAAAGACCACAGAGCAAAACCATACTTTGAGGAGAATCCTGGGAGCCCACTCTCCAGCATATCTATCCAGCATATCTTCTTGGCCATTGGTCCTAGTCTTGTCTACCTGGTTTCCTTCTTATAACCTTCTGTCCATCTGGAAAGCCAAGAGCAATACACACTAATCAGGAAACCATGGCAATTCCAGACAGGGAGCTCTTGGTAGCAGGTGAGCCTTGGTAATGGCTCCTCTACTTACTTCTTGCACGTAATCCTTGTTCCCTTGGAGCTGGCTCTGTTTGAACCATAGTTCTCTTAGACCACTGCTGCATTACTCCACAATCCTGCCCAAGGCAAAGCAGGCAAAGTTGTCTACCAAAGAACAACTGGTCTTTCTCATTCTCTACCTGCAATTTTTGGAATGATCTACTGTCAGTCATGGATTGGTACCTGGAAATACAAAGCTTTCCTATAGTCTCCATTAACATATGTAGAGCAGCAGAGCTTTGGTAAAGCTCTCTGTTCATCTGTCTCTCCCAAAAAACACTACTTCTCTATCAACCTGCTACACGGTATAAGGCGTCACTTTAGAGTATTAGTAACAATTTCATATTCACTGTGTTCTTATCATGTGCCAGGCCTCACACCAAGTGCTTCATTTGAATTTAACCTAACCTTCACAATGAAACTGCAAGGTAGGTAATATTATTACTTATATTTTATGTTTGTGAGATCAGATTCTTAAAGATTAAATTGAGCTCATAAGTGGTAGAGGCAGAATTCAAATCCAGATACTCTGACTCAAAGACCACCCATTTATTAAACCTTTCATTCTTTCATTCATTCTTTTTTTTTTTTGACCTTGGGTATGAAAAGTTAAGCTTATCACACTTTTCAGTTCATGGCAGACTGTTGTTATAAGTTTGGGCAAGTCCTTCCCCGATGTATTTATTGGTTAGATGTTTGATTAACTTTATAAATAATATCTGTCTTTCCTTCCCATGCTATAGGCATACATTCTTATGTGTTTAATGTATAGTCCCTACTTACATGTTTTGAAGATATGCATTGCTTTTGTCTAAATATATAAGAATCCTAAATGATATTGTTTCTATTCTGTTTCTTTTTTCTTTTTCCCAGCACTATGGCTTTTAAGTTCTTGGGGTTTTTTTGTTTTTTTTTTTAAAGATTTATTTATTTATTTGAGAGAGAGTGAGCAGGGAGGGGGCAGAGGATCTCTGAGAGGGAGAGGGAGAGAAACTCAAGCAAACACCCAGTTAAGCAGAGAGCTGGATGTGGGGCTTGATCCCATGACCCTGAGATCATGACTAGAGCCAAAATCAAAAGTCAGAAGCTTAATCTACTGAATCACCCAGTCACCCTGGTTTTAAGTTCTATTCACAATGCTCTGTAAATGTCAAATGGATTATTTCTGCACAGCTGTGTGATATGTTTTCATCTCTTATCATTTAGCCACCTGTCCATTGGTGGTCTTCCAAGTTGTTTTCCTCTATCAGGTATGGTTGTGATGCACCACTTTACATGTACTCCCTTGTGGATTTTTTTTTTAAGATTTTATTTATTTATCTGAGAGAGAGAGAATGAGAGGAGGAAGGTCAGTGGGAGAAGCAGACTCCCTACGGAGCAGGGAGCCTGATATGGGACTCGATCCCAGGACTCCAGGATCATGACCTGAGCTGAAGGCAGTGGGTTAACCAACTGAGCCACCCAGGTGCCTTCCCTTGTGGATCTTTATGAGAATTTCTCTGAAGTATATACCTAGGATTTGAATTGTTTAATCATAAGTACTCATGTACTTGATTTGACTAAATCCTCTCAGAATGCTGCTCTTCAGAGTGGACATACCCATTTTTTTCCCCACCACTAACAATGCTTTAGGGCTCTTCTATCTTCTCTATTTTTGAAGGTCTGAACTTTGAAACAGGCTATACCATTATTAAAGGCAACTTCTAAGTTGGGAGTTTTATTTGAAATGCTGTCCTATTTATCTTAAGTTTTCCAATTCTCAGAGTCTATTGTACTCCAACTCATGACAGATGTCAGATATTGGCTTCATTTCATTGATGGAAAACGTGAACCACAAGAGTAATTTGACTGAGGTCACCAAAGTAGTGAATGACAGACCAAGAACAAAGTCTTTTGATTTTCCTACTGTGTTATTTCTAGCCAAACAAGCTTTATCTGAACATCACAGTCTAACCTATTTATTCAGTTTCTCAGCAAAATCTTGATTCTTGAGTCTTAAGAGCATGAGTACAGGAAGGGCAAATGTTGGTTGTGGAGACAACATGGAGAATTGGGTACTTTTTAGTTTGGTTGGTATCAGCTTTCAGTGCCCTGAGTCACTTAGGAGCACAATGGCTATCTGGAAGGAGGAAGAGCGTGAGAACAGTGATATGGAATGGACAGATATTGAGGTTGTCTATTTGGGTCCCCCAAGAAGCAGATTCTGAGAAAGATTTAGTGTAAGTAGTTTCTCTGGAAGATAACCACAGAGGGAGTGAAGAAGCTAGCTAGGGAAGAGAAGGAAACAGAATCCATTACAAAGCCAACTACTGCAATGGGTAACTGGAGCTCATTCACATGGGGAGTTTAAGGATACAAGGTTGAACATGTCTCACAGTTAATTCAACTCAGAGGAAAGGAAAATGGTAATCATTCTAAAGCTTGACTATCAACCTTTACAGAGCTATGATCTCTTTCTCTGTAAAGATTTTTTTCTTTTTTTTTTTTTAACTTTTCATTGTGCAAACCTAACAAGACTTATTATTTTCTTGTGATATTTCAATTTGGAAAATATGGAAAGTCTAGTGAATATTGTTCTGTATGATCTTTGAAATCAAGTGCAAGAAGGAAGAGTTAGTTGAAAGCTTAATAATAAAGGAATATTTTCAGAAATGTATTTATTGGACAAACAGAAAATTTTGCAATTAGGCTTGGGAACAAAAATCCTTCAGGACTGCCATGGATTTCCACATTTGAAAGAACCAATATCATCTAGAAATTAAATCAACTGTGCAAGAAGATAACTTCATTTGCAAGAGGAAGAGATTGTTTTGCTTGGAGCAAGTCTAGAGTCCATGGAATAAAAATAGGAAATATTACTGAATTTGTTTAAAATATATATTACATGTTGGGGACTTTATGTTTCTATGGTATGTTGTGAAATTCAACATTATTTCCCCTCATGTTTTAGAATGTTCTTCTTAAGTAATTAATTAATTTAAAGGTTTTATTTACTTATTCAATAGATTGAGAGAGAGCAGAGCATCAGGCAGAGAGAAAGGAAGAAGCAGATGCCCTGCTGAGCAAGGAGCCTGTTGTGGGACTTGATCCCAGGACCTGGGATCATGCCCTGAGCTGAAGGCAGCCTCTTAGCCAACTGAGCCACCCCGGTGCCCCAATAATTTATTTGACCAGAAACTGATTTTTCTTCTTTAATTTATACTTAAATGAATACACCTTAATTTCTTATAAACATTTTTTCCTCATGGATTTATTTGGAATTGTTCAGCCTCACTTAAGCACCTGAGTCCAGATTTTCTTAAGTGGAATAAAATTAAAATACGTATGTTTTCCTCCAAGTTTTCAGTCCCACCACTAAGCACAGATTTTACTTGTAGAAAAAGAGCTAAATCTCTAAACAGAAATGTATTGAACTGCTATGGTAATTTTTATTGAAGGTCCAACCCTAACCTGCAATAAACAGGAGTCTGAATGTATGACATCTTTAGGGTTTCTAAAAATACAAGTTGAAAATTATAGTTCCATTTGGTTTTATCTTTTCCTCAAGAAGGTAAAGAAAAAAAAATTAAGAGTTTATCATGTTGATAAAACAATAAAAAGCCATGTGAAATAAGTTATTTGGAAGCAACATTTAGCTCAGAGCAGCCAATATTAATAGTATTAGGGTGCGTTTTAAATTGATAATATTTAATTATTTTGTTTTAAGCTTGTCTAGAGAAGATTTCACCTTTGACAAACACACACACACACACACACACACACATACACAGTTATTTCTAATGTTATATTTATTGCAAGAGTGGGTGTTGAGGTTCTGTGCTCACGTAGGCAAGAAAATGGAGCAGTCTTAGGTAACAACTTTCCAGACAAACTAGCTGTGACTTCTTAGGTACCCACCAGTCTACCTTTATGAGGCTCAGTTTTTTCATCTGCAAAATATGTGCCAGACTAGATTTTTCTTCACTTGGTTTCCTTCCAACCAAAATAATTATGTGAATTTATTACTTGGTTGTAGGAAATTCTCCTCTACATTCTGAAACTGAGGAACAAAATAAGTTGGGAAATATGGCATATTTTAGCTCTCTGGGTCTCTTACAATCTTGGCGGGATCTTTCACAGTGACCAAGACCACTTGTATCAGAATGAGTGAGGCTGTCTTTTTTTAAAGATCATTTTTTGTTCCTTTCCCATACCTATTGAATTAGAATATATGAAGTGGGGCTCAGAAATCTGCTTTTTAAATAAAATCTATGGGTTATTACTATGCAGATGAACTTTTGATAAGTAGCTTCTCAGATCAGTATAATAGGTAAGCAGGGAGAATAAGGACATAGTCCATGGCTAAGATAAGCATGCGATGACATTGTTTGTTTTACTCATGGTGGGAGGGAGAAAGAGAGAACCTATATTAAGTGTTTTTACATCAATCGAGTAAGGGCGAATAATATAATTAAACTGAATACAGTTAGGCTAAGTATATGATAGAACTAGTAAATGATCCAGAACTGGCAATATACTACTGAGTTTTGAAGAAGAGAAAAGGACTCACCATTGTTTCAGTTGTAAATAGTAATAATTTAGAATATATCTTGAGTCAAATATGCAGAAGGGAAAATTGGGATGATTAAAGGAACAGTTTCTATTCTTTATTTTCCTTCCATGGGCCAACTGACACCAAGGAATGAAAGAACTAGCAACTGATATGAGCCCCTAAAAGACCCAAGATCAGAGACAGATTCCTTTATATATTTTACCTCATTTTAATTTAATTATTCCCAAAGTCAAACAAGGTGAACATTATTGGCACAGTAATACTGAGAAGTAAGCTGAGGCTGAGAGATATTAAATCTCAAGGCTAGACAGGATGTGACAGGATTGGACTTCAATTTTGGTCTCTTCTTCGTTCCAAATTTCTTTACGTTATGTAAGAGCTTTTCCATTTTTCTCCTGCTACATGCCAGAGAACTCTCTCATGAAAAACACATTCCCTTCTTTAAGGGCACAATACTGGGACCTACTAACTAGAGATCATAAGAGGTGGGAACCTCTCCACCAACTTGGGCAGCAAATAGTTTCAAGTCCTTTGTTTTTGAGACTGATAATTTACGTCTGCCCTTGCCTTATGCTTGGGTAAATCTGAATGTCCATATATTGATATTGTTCTCTGGTGTCCTTTGCCCAAAGACTCCTTCATGTAGGATGATCCCCTTTGGGAACCTAGCTTCCACTTCCTTCAGCCAATCTTCCCGGGCAACATATTGTTCAAGCAATTCTTCCCCAGTTAACAAAATCTGCCTTGAGGTGACTTGTTTCTTAAACTATAAAGAACTAGTGTATTCTTTTATTTCAAAGAAATTCTGCCTCACTTAGCACTCTATCATGATAGAAGAGGCTTTCGAGATTATGTGTGTTTCAGTGGTGTGCCAGCTGTCTTTCACTCCTTTTTCTTAGAACGCTTTACCACTCTGATTTCGAAAACTGCTATTATGTGTGCCATCCTGTTCCCTGAAGAGTCAAGGAAGCCTAGCGTGATTCATTCACCATTTCAGAATACGGTTGCTAAATCAATCTCAATATTATATATAGAATGCCACCTCTAGTTAAGACTGGCTTGGACACATACACTTGCAAAAAGAAATCCAATGCCCTCTCCAAGATTCCTGGGAATTTGCAAGGGTTTCTTTCCTAACCTCCTCTACAACAAGCTCCCAGGTCCTATGGAATATTCATACCCTGCTCTTTATCCTGCTGCTGTACTCTCACAGTGTCTTCAATGTGGGTTACCGTCAGTTTACGATGATATCCTTCTAAAAGTCCCCTCCAACAAGGTATGCAAGGACATTTATTGGAGATTTGTGGGCAATATTGAAGGATGGGGGAGACAAGGTCATTTAGCATGGTATCAGATGGTAGGCTATTTAATTTGGATTTTTGACTTCCCTGTTCTTAAAAGGGAATAAGCCATTTAATGCCAAATCCGTGTCTTCAGTTTCTACCTTGGAGCTTGGGGTTCTTCTCCCATTTTTTGACTCCTTATTTCCATTCCATGCTTAGATTGCTTCTTCATTTTTATGCATCTCTGTTAATATCTCTTTTTCAGATCTTCTCCCTACCCACGCAGGTAGTTTATTGATTTTCCTAAATAAAAATGTTTTCTTTCCTTAGAGCCCTTCCCAAGAGTTAAATAATAACATTAATAATGATGATGATGATGATGATGATGATGATGAGATACCATGAATGTACAGGGAGTAGCATCCAAAACTTTCAGCTAAAAATCTACCATAACTTTTTTCTCTTTTTCTTCCTTTAAAGAAAGCAAAAATATGACAAAATATAAGTAAAGTGGAATCATCACAGTAAAAAATAATAATAAAATCAAAAACTATTGTGCTTCGTCTGCTCTGGAGTTGTTTGTTCCGGCATCCTCTGTCCAAGGGAGCCGTAACTGGATACAGGGCTTCCATGCCAAGCTGTTTTCAGCCCCTTTTACCTTCAAACCTATCAGCTTCTTCTTCTTCTTCTTTTTTTTTTTTTTTAAAGATTGTATTTATTTACTTGACAGAGAGACACAGTGAGAGGGAACATAGGCAGGGGGAGTGGGAGAAGCAGGCCTCCCTCTGGGCAGGGAGCCTGATGTGGGGCTCGATCCCAGGACTCTGGGATCATGACCTGAGCTGAAGGCAGACACTTAATGACTGAGCCACCCAGGGGCCGCAAAACTTCCACCTTCTTAATTGTCTTAGTCACTGACATGTCCAGGCTCTCACTGTTGGACCCCCTTCAGATTAGCAGTCTGGGTGTGTGTCACATCCTGGGCTCTAATCTGACACTTCCCTCAGGTGCTCATCCCTTAATGCTGTGGACCTATAATCTAGAAAATTTGCCATATTCTGTCTCTGGTGCAGCTATGGTGATTTCAGGCCCCAGCACCAACCCATACGGATAATAGGTGGGAGGTTATTAGACTTGAACCATTTGGGAGTCTTAACTGTGTACAACAATATGTAACTCTGCTTACATATTGAATAATAAGCTATGTTGAAGGTGACCTGTGCTTTCCACTCTATCTTAGAAGTAGGTAGCAATATTGGGAAAAACAGTGAAAAGTGCCGATGATGGAAAATACACTTGACTTTCTGGAAAAATGCCCAGAAAACTTTTCAGTTTCTATTGACTGGCTATGTGAGAGTTGTACTTACTTCAGAGGATTTAAATGGAACAGAATACGTGAGGCTAAGGTTTGCACATCAACCCTGAAACCCAAAGTCATTTTTGTTTCATAAGACACCTTTTTAGGCTTATTAAAAAATATTCCATGTCAGACCATTTCCTTGGTAAATGCTTTATCGCTACAATTAATAAAAATTATGAATGGAAACCTGCAGCTGACTGAATGGTCCTTTCAGGTTGCATCCCACTTCCATTTATGCTTATAGTCAGAACTTTACAAAGAAAATGTGCTTTGTTCACTTGATAAGCTTCTGCTTTGTTGAACTGCCCCTGGGGAATGAGTTTCAGATGTTTCCTACGAGGACAACTTTTCTCCTCTTGAGGGCCATCCAGACACGAGCTTGGTGAAGGTTTTCCTGGCAAACACTTTCCAGCTACCTCTTAGGGCATGGGAGCTGTCAAGATGGGCTGTCAAATAAGTTCATTTTTAATCCAGTCACATTCCCTCAGTCTTTAAGTGCTTCTAGACTTATTTACCAGTACACACACATGTGCGCGCGTGCACACACACACACACACACACTTTTTTTTCTCACATACATACATACACACACAAATAGACATACTCCTATACTTTATCATTAGCAGCTGAATTATAGGCATTTTTAAAATTTTGATGGCTATAGAATAATCTAAGCTTCTCTCAAATATTTCAGAGCAGACCAATGAACACATGTGATGGTATATGGTATTTGTGTGTCGATCCAAAGTATAAAGCTTTCAGCCAGCCCTTTCCTACAAGAATGGTAAACCTCTGACATAGTCTCCCCCTCTCCCTTCCTATACTCATGGAAGAATCTTTTTCCAGATCATGTCCTTGAGCTATGGACTTTAGGTTTGGTTTTAGAATCCTCCATTTAGAGCTCCAGGTATTCATAATTAAATGGTAGCTTACATTCAGAATGAAATATGTGATGGCCTCTGCACTGAACTGTTGCTAGTTAGCTATTAGACAATTCTTTCCTCTGTAGTCTTCTTTTTCTTCAAGAAGCATTCTCTCTGGCTGTCTGAACCAACTCAGGTCCCCCAAACTTCCCTTATCCCTGAGCAAGTGAGGTCTATGCCTTGGACTCTGCACTGCCGGAAACTCTGAGCTTTGGAGTGTGTTCCTCAAAAATATCCAAATTCCTCTTTCATTGCTCAAGTGAGTCAGAGTTGACAGTACCACTCAAACGAGGCCTCCTAAGTTGTAGAAGGAACTTTATCCCTTTCATCCCTATCCTTTCTTTCTTCTGTTCAGGCTATCTTGACCCTCAATCTTTGGATCTACCAGGTACTCTGGGTTGTTCCAAGGTTCTATGGTCCAGCCCCAGTTCTAGGAAAGTGATCTGGTAAGAAGATCACTCTGGATCCCTTAATGTGCTATTTCTTTCACAGAATCATGCAATATCGGACCTCTACATGGATCTGACATATTGTTTTTGCTGACTCCAATTGCTCTTTTAGACAGAGGGGTTCCCAAATACAGTCTTCCTGCAATGTTAACACCATTTGTGTTCTACCACATCTTTCCTTCCTACTAATTACCCCCCAACACCTTATTTATTTATTATTTTACTGCCGAAAAGAAATACTCTCCTCCCAGTATTTTGCTTCCAAAATTGAAAACTTACTTGTTCTGCTTCCTAATGTTACTGGAACCTACTACCATTGGTTTCTTAAGAAGGGGCATAGAACTAATTCAGGTCAATGGTATTTAAGAGGAAGTCCATTTGGGGTCTTCAAGTAAAGATTTCTTAATTTTCAAAAATGGAAACAGCTTAGAACTTCCATTGTTAGTTGAAAATATCCTAAATAAAAATTGTATTTAATACATCTAATCTAGCAAACATCAAAGCTTAGCCTAACCTATCTTAACTTAGCTTACTATTGGGAAAAAAATAATCTAACACAAAGTTATATATATGTTCTATAATAAAGCATTGAATATTTCATAATTTATTGACTACTATATTACGAAAAGTGAAAAACAGGACAGTTTATGGTTATAAGCATACCTCATTTTATTGTGCTTTACTTTGTTGTGCTTCATGGATATAGTGTTTTTTACAAATTATAGGCTTGTGGCCTCCCTTCATTGAGCAAGTTTATTATTGTACCATTTTCCCAACACTATTTGTGTACTTTGTGTATCTGGGTAACATTTTGGTAATTCTCACAATATTTCAAACTTTTCATTATTACTATATTTAACATGGTTATCTATGATCAGTGATCTTTGATATTATTTTATAATTGTTTTGGGGCACCATGAATCATGCCCAAATAAGATGGTGAACTTAATGGATAAATGGCCTGTATGTTCTGACTGCTCCACTGACCTCTAAGTGTTCAAGTGAAAGGAAGAGCTGCACATCTCTCACTTTAAATCAAAGCCAGAAATAATTAAACCTAGTAAGGAAGGCATGTCAAAAACCCAGGTAGGTTTAAACTTAGGTCTCTTGCACCAAATAGTTAGCCAGGTTGCGAATGAAGGCAAGGAAAATTAAAAGCGCTACTTCAGTGAATATACTTAGGATAAGAAAGCAAAGTGGCCTTATTTCCAATATAGAGAAAGATTTTGTGGCTTGGATAGAAAATCGAACTAAACACAACTTTCCCTGAAGCCAAAGCCCAATCCAGAGCAAGGCCCTAACTCTCTTAAGTTCTCTGAAGGCCAAAAGAGATGAGGAAGCTGCAGAAGAACAGTATGAAGCCAGCAGAGGGAGATTCATGAGGTTTAAGGAAAGAAGCCAGTTCTACAACATCCAAGTACAAGGTGAAGCAGCAAGTGCTGAATGTAGATGTTGCTGCAAATTTTTCAGAATATCTAGATAATTAATGAAGGTGCTGTACTAAACAGAAGATTTTCAATGTAGATGAAACATTGTTTCATCTTCTTTCATCTTCTTATATTGGAAGAAAGTGTCATCTAGGACTTTCATAGTGAGAGAGGAAAAATCAATGCCCGGTTTCAAAGCTTCCTAGGACAGGCTGACTCCTTTGTTAGAGGCTAATGCAGTTGGTGACTTTTGGTTGAGGCCAGTGCTCATGCATCATTTTCAAAAATTCTAGGGCCCTTAGGAATTATGCTAAATCTACTTTGCCTGTGTTGTATAAATGGAACAACAAAGCCTGGATGACAGCACATCTGTTTATGACATGGTTTACTGCATATTGTAAGTATACTATTGAAACCTACTACGTAGGGAAAAAGATTCCTTTCAAAATATCACTGCTCATTGACAATGCACCTGGTCATCCAAGAGCTCTTCTGAAAATGTACAGTGAGACAAATATTATTTTCATGTCTGCTAACACAACATTCTACAGCCCATGGGTCAAGGAACAATTTCAACTTTCAAGTCTTATATTTTCAGAAATACATCTTGTAAAAATGTAGCTGTCCTAGATAGTGGTTTCTCTTAGGTTCTGGGCAAACTAAATTGAAAATCTTCTGTAAAAGATTCACCATTCTTGGTGTCATTAAGAACATTTGTGATTCATGGGCAGCTGTCAAAACATCCACACTAATGAGCATTCGGAAGAAGTAGATTCCAACCCTCCAATGGAGGACATTGAGGGGTTCAAGACTTCCATGGAGGATGTAATTGCAGACAGAGTGGAAATAGCAAGAGAACTGGAATTAGGAGAAGACTGAAGATGTGCTTGAGCTGCTACAAGCTAATGATAGAACTTGTATGGTTAAGAAGTTGTTCTTTATGAATGAGCAAAAAAGTGGTTGCTTGAGATGGAATGTACTCCTAGTGAAGATGTTGTGAAAACTGTTAACATGACAACTAAGAAATCAGAATATTAAATAAACTTAGATGATAAAGAAGCAGCAACATTTGCAGGATGGGAGTCCAATTTTAAAAAGATTCTACTGTGGGTAAAATGCTATCAAATACCATCACATGATAGAAAGAAATTGTTTGTGAAAACTAGAGTGAATTGAAGAAGCAAACTTTACTGTTGTCTTATTTTAAGAAATTGCCATGGCCACCCCCACCTTCAGCAACCACCACCTTGATCATTCATCAGCCGTCAACATGGAGGCAAGACCCTCAACCAGAAAAAAGATTATGATTCACTGAAAACTCAGATGATGGTTAGCATTTTTTAAGCAATAAAGTATATTTAATTTAATTTAATTTAATTCATTTTTTCAGTGTTCCAAGATTCATTGTTTAGGCACCACACCCAGTGGTCCATGCAATATGTGCCCTCCTTAATACCCACTGCCAGGCTCACCCAAACCCCCCACCCTCTCCCCTCTAAAACCCAGTTTGTTTATCAAAGTCCACAGTCTTTCATGGTCGTCTCCCCCTCCAATTTCCCATAATTCACTTTTCCTTTTCTTCTTCTAAAGTCTTCCATGTTATTCCTTATGTTCCATGAGTAAGTGAAACCATATGATAATTGACTTTCTCTGCTTGGCTTATTTCACTCAGCATAATCTCCTCCAGTCCCATCCATGTTGATACAAAAATTGGGTATTCATCCTTTCTGATGGCTGTGTAATATTTAAGAGTAGAGCAGAGATCAATGAGTTAGAAACTAGAGATACAGTAGAACACACCAATGAAACTAGAAGCTGGTTCTTTGAAAGAATTACTAAGGTCAAAAAACCATTGGCCAAACTAATCCAAAAGAAAAGAGAGAGGTCCCAAATTAATAAAACTATGAACAAAAGAGGAGAGGTTATGACTGACACCAAGGAAATAGAAACGACCATCAGAAATTATTATCAACAGCTATATGCCAATAAGTTAAGCAACCTAGAAGAAATGGATGCATTCCTGGAAACCTATAAACTTCCAAGACTGAAACAGGAAGAAACTGACAACCTGAATAGACCAATAATTAGTAACAAATTTGAAGCAGTGACCAAAAACCTCCAAAAACAAGAGCCCAGGACCTGACGGATTCCCTGGGAAATTCTACCAAATATTCAAAGAAGCAATAATACCTATTCTCCTGAAGCTGTTTCAAAAAAATAGAAACAGAAGGAAAACTTCCAGACTCTATATAGCCAGCATTTCCTTGATTCCCAAACCAGGCAAAGACACCATCACAAAGGAGAATTTCAGACCAATACCCCTGATGAATATGGATGCCAAGATTCTTAACAAGATCCTAGCTAATAGGATCCAACAGTATCATCCACCATGTCTTCCACCATGACAAGGTGGAATTTAGCCCTGGGATGCAAACGTGGTTCAACATTCACAAATCAATCAATGTGATCGAACAAATCAATAATAAAAGAGAGAAGAACCACATGGTCCTCTTAATTGAAGCAGAAAAAGCATTTGACGAAATACAGCATCAGTTCCTGATTAAAACGCTTCAAAATATATGGATAAAGAGAACATTCCTCAACTTCATAAAATCCATCTGTGAAAAACCCACAGTAAATATCATTCTCATTGCAAAAGCTGACAGCCTTCCTACTGAGATCAGGAACACGAAAAGAATGCCCACTCTCACCACCATTGTTCAACATAGTACTAGAAGTCCTAGCAACATCAATCAGACAACAAAAACAAGTAAAAGGTATTCGAATTGGCAAAGAAGAAATCAAATTCTCTCTCTTTGCTGATAACATGATACTTTATATGGAAAACCCAACAGAATCCACCCCCAAATTACTAGCATTATTGCAGCAATAAAGATTTTTAAATAAAGGTGTGTACATTTCTTTTTCATATATAATGCTATTGCATACTTGATAGACTACAGTGTGCTGCACATATAACTTTTATATGCACTGGGAAATAAAAAAAAATTCATTTGACTTGCTTTGTTGTGATATTCACTTTATTATGGTGGTCTGGGACCGAATGTGCAGTATCTCTGAGGTGCGCCTGAATATCTAGACTTGTTCAGTGTGGAACAAGAGGGTTGGATTAGTGTCAGAGTGAGGAAGTTCGTGGAGTCATGTTTCATTGTATTATTAAAGTGTCGGATGAGAGAGGGTAACAAGTTCCTACCAAGGCAAGGAGTTGAGAGACCAGATCAGCATATGGCAACAGTCTGTGTTGAGGAAGAGATTGGCCTTGGTAAATTGGAAGCTTCTATCCAATTGTTTTTCCCAATATAAGAACACTAGACTACTCTCAGAACTGAACAAAAGTTGAACATGACTATTTCAGAAGGTCCGAGTACATCTAGAGGTTCTGAGTTGTATTTTAATGACTTGCTTAAAGTTGTTAACAGCTACTTTGAGGAAGTCTCCTCAGACCACAGGAGAACCCACAGGTGTGGGGCCCCTCCCCCACCATCTAGGCTTGTCCTCTAGTCACGGACACTCTCACCTTGCCTTAGGCTTGGCCCTGACTGTGACTGGGGCTCATCTCCCAACACTGGACAGCTTGTCTCTGTTCTTTCACAGAGATCTCTTCTCAGTGGACTGAGTGGAAGTTAGGACACTGACTCTAACTTTGATTCTCAGTGTGAGTGTGGCCAACTCACTACTCAGTTTGGGCTTCAGTTTCCTTATCTGTGAAGTGAGTGTTCCACTGCCTCCCTTATCAAGTGACATCTCAGAACCTTCCTGGAATTTATACTCTGAGATTCTCTGATTAATAGGTACCAACCCATGTTTCACCAAATGTAAATGATTGTATGAAGTCATTAACCCTGTCCAGTTGGCCCAGGAACTGTAGTCAGAGCTTCAAAGTTCATTAGAAACTAGTCATTAACCAAGGTATCCAAGTCTTGAGTTATATGACATTATTTTCTGAGCAAACGTTCAATGGAATTTCTGGACAAGTTGTCTTACAGATTCCATCACTGCACACATGAGCCTTATTTCCCAGGGCTTCCCCCTCCCTTGCTCTGGTGCTGATATTTTCTTTCCCTTTATGATTTATTGTTTTTTTTTTAATTTTATATTTTCTCACCAAAATTCTTCAGAGCTTGAGTTTTTTTTTTTTTTTCCTTTTATATTCCAAAATGTGTTGCTGTGGTAAAAACAGACAAATCAAAAATGACAGTCTTTGAGCTAAGTTTGGACTGGGTTTAAATTCTCCTTTTGTACTTATTAGATTGGGGAAAGTTATTGTTTCTCTGAGTCCCTGTTTTCACATCCGCTGAATGGGGATACTATAGAACACTTCAGAGTTTTGTTTGAGGATTAAGGAAAGATTAGTTTTCTGTGACTTTTCTCATATTACTAAGAACATCACTAAGAACAAACCCCGTGAGGGATCTTTATTCTTTGTTTTTCATTTAGCCTTATTCATACTCAGCCAAACTCTGCATCTAGCGTAGCGCCAGGGGGAGGAAGAGGAACACTATGTGTACGCTCATTCATGCTCAGGAAGATTATGTTTGAGATTGTGATTTAGAGTACCATTCTTCTTTTATGCCTTCAATATGTACGACGTACCTAGGCATATCTAAATATCTAGACTAGGCATGTTTGAGAATTATAGATATGCTTTCCTTCCTCCTTGTTTGAGCTGAACACCTATTAATTTATTTATCTCATACCCTCTTTTCTAGGACTCCCCAGCCCTTCTCTTGATACACTGGCCAACTATACAGTTATTGTGGGAGCTGTCATGTTGGTATCTCCAGGTCACCATTCAATTGTACAAAAATGAAACCCCCACTTAAGAACCTAACTCAGTCTGTAATTGGTCTTAATGGGTACATGTCTCAGGCTAGACCAACTGACCAAATCCAGAGATCTGGAGTTTGACTAGAGAGAATTCATTCTATCTTTTATATAGGTGGGAAGATATTGTACCATCTCAGAAACTTTCAGAGCTATTTTCCACAGTGGATATAGGCAAGTAAAAAAAAAAATTGTTTTTCATTGAGTGATAAGAGAAGGAAATGCAAGGAAGGAAATAGAGATGAGAGTGGTTAATCTGAATTTCTTCTGGCCTTGTAGCCACTGATTCCGTCGATTTCCAAAGGTCTACCTAGCTCCCTGCCTGCATAAGCTCTCTATGCACCCTTTTAATGAATGTCCTTGTTTTTGCTTCAAGGTGAAATCTGTTACTGGTTAACTAAAAGAAGTGTAACTGACTGATATAAAATTAAAACACAACCTGTTAGTCTGGGTGGCCACTGCTGTGTTTAGAGACAAATGACCCCTTTTTGTAGATTTCATCATGTATTGTTTTCAGCAGCATTCTTTACTCCTAGTGTTTTACTTTACTCCTTTACTCCTATGTGTTCTAATGATGTTCAGATCAGGTTTTCCAGTGCCTTTTAGCTTAGCTTAGATTTATTAAACAGTGTGGTTCATTAGAGTCAATTGGAACTTTTTCTGGGAAGTTCTGTTAAAGTTTACCCTAAGAAAAGTTTGGTTTAAAGCAGAAGACTCTAAATGGAGGTCAAGTACAATTTGCTTTGGATCCATTTAAGCAGATAGAGTGTGTGAGAACCATAACCTTCCGTTACATTAGAAAACTAGTCAGCATAGAAGAAAGTGTTTCATAGTAATAACGGGTCACTCAGATAGGCAGAAAGTAGCTAGTGTTGTACTGCTGTAAAAGTATGAATTCTGAACTACCCTATCTTAGTTTAAATTTTGATTTTGACACTTAGCCACTATGTGTCTTTGGACAAGTTATTTAAACTCACCTGTAAAATGAGAATATCTACAGTAGTAACCTTTTAAGGTTTATTTTATTTTATTTTTTAATTTTTTATATTTTTTAGAGAGAGGGAGAAGGAGAGGTGGGGAGGGGCAGAAGGAGAGAGAGGGATCTTAAGTAGGCTCCACAGCCATTGTGGAGATTTGATCTCACAACCTAGAGATCATGACCTGAACCGAAATCAAGTGGTGATTAGTCAACCCACAGAGCCACCCAGGTACCACAAAGTAGTGTTCCTTTTTTTTTTTTTTAAGATTTTATTTATTTATTTGACAGAGAGAGAGACAGCAAGAAAGGGAACACAAGCAGGGTGAGTAGAAGAGGGAGAGACAGGCATCCCGCTGAGCAGGGAGCTGATGTGGAGGAGCCTTGACCCCAGGACCCTAAAATCATGACCTGAGCCAAAGGCAGTCGCTTAATGACTGAGCCACCCAGGTGCCCCCTGAAGTAGTATTCTTTTTAAGTAGACTGGCTCATAGCAGTTGTAGCTCAATAAATGTGAGTTATTACTATTGTTTAAAGACTTTATTATTTATGTGAGAGAGACAGGGAAAGAGAGAGAAGCAAATTCCCCACTGAGCAGGGAGCCCATTGTAGAGCTCAGTCCCAGGACCCTGAGATCAAGACCTGAGCTGAAGGCAGTCACTTAACTGAGTGAGCCACCCAGGAGCCCACTATTATTTTTATGATCACTGCTGTGTAGTCTAAGCCAGGTTTAGAAATTCTTGTGTACCTCAGTACCCAAGTAGAACAAATATCTACTGGAATATCTGGAAATTATTTATAAGCCTGAAGTCTAATTCCCCTACTTAGCTATTTGTGTGCTGGTTAACATCAGTTTTTAAACTGTATGTGGTAAAAATTATACCAAAGACAGATGATACAAAAGAGAGAGAGAAAAAAAGTTTTCTATCCTTAGCAGTTTAGAGTCTAATGAAAGGTCTGAGGGCAATCATTGAAGAAGATAAAAAAAATAAATAATAAACATCAAAAATAAGTGTGTAAAATATATACCACAAGTGCAAACCAGTGCTAAAAAAAAACAGTATGTTTACTGTATGTACAAAGATCTAGCCTATTTTTGTTTTACTACGTACTCAAATGCATGGATTACTGGTGAAAATGGAGGAGATTGGTATCTCAGAGGATGAATTTTACTTAAAGGGGAATTGAGACAAGAGTTTAAAGAGATAAACCAATGGAGCTTTTCGGGATAGGAGAAGCATCATAAAAGACCTGAACTTGGAGGTAGAGATACTCTGAATGTCTTTCAACAAATAATGTTTGGGCACCTGCCATGTGCTATGTACTATATTAGTCACTGAATTTTCAAAGACAAATCAAAATACTTGCAGCTGACAGGAAACACTCCGGAGTGTCAGACACATGAATAAATGTAATGGGGGATACTTCTTGGCAAACATCAGACTCACACGTTTTCATATTCTTCCTAAATGTGTTTTTTCCTGCAGCTTTCACCCACCTCACGCTGAGCTGCCAGGCTTCCTGCTCCAGGGAAGGAAAAGGAGGGTATTGCTTAGAAAAGAGGCCACTGATTAGTCTTAAATTTTGAAGCTGACTTTCTTGACCCTTTTAGAAAGGTAGTAACTCTGAAACAGATTGTAAGAAAGGAAATAATTTTCTAAATTGCTTTATCCTCCCTTAGGATACCTAAAGATAAGTGAAAAATTAGATCAAAGAGGTAGACTCGCTCTGGCATGGGTAGAGAGGTCTCAGGATGTTGGGGGACCATACAGAGAGTCAGCCCCTGACCTAGAGGTTGGTGAGAGAAGCGAAGGGGAAGATGCAACACAGAAGAAGCTGAAGATCCCTGAAAGAATCCTAGTCTTCATCTGATGCCACATCCAAATGGTCTGTAAGTGACTGGGTAGAGGGGGCAGAGGAAGGAATCCCGAGAGCACTCTGTCTCCCCAAGACCCTGCTGCAGAGTTCAGGGAAATTAGAGATTCCCAGATTAAGAGAAGGTTCTAATGAGCCCAGAGAGCTAGTAAGGGTTATGTGCGGAATAAAATAAATAAATAAACAACCTATGTTTTCTGGACTTCTATCCCAGAGTCAAATAAGTGGAATCACAGATTTTTTATGGTAAGTTCCTCATGTCACCTAAAATTAATTGTCATTGCATATCTGAGAGGAGGGTTTTGAGGAAGGGGAGGTGTATATGCAGTCCTTAACAGGGACTCCATGAGAGGGCTTCTTTGTAAGTATAATGTTCTTTGTTGACATGATGTGACATTCAAGTCCTTAAGAATACGTAGGGATGGCTCTGGCAAAATGAGGGAGGTGGCATTGGCATTCCAGGTCTCAGATACCACATGAGCAAGGGGCCAGAAGGAAGAACATATTTTGGGTGTTGTATTTCAAATGCTTGAAGCACAGAATTTGAGGCACATTTTAGGTTCCCCAGGAAACAGACTCTGAGGCAAAGATGTCAGTGTAGGAGGTTATTGGAGGAATGCTCTCCGTTGATGACACCTGTTAGGGAGTCAGGGGGCGTAGAACTGAGCAGAAGTGGGAGAAGCTGAGTCCTGAGGAGTGATGACAGAGATCTGAGGCTGTCCCTTAGAGATTTCTGGAACCTGGATGGCTCCTTAAATTTGTCACAGATTGAAGTAACGAGAGGGCCTTTGTATCCTCCATTGACCACAGATAAAGGCTGCCACAAGGGTAATGGGGTAAATTTGGGTGAGGCAACTTCCTCTGGTTGAAGGCAATTTCTGGAAAACAATTTCAGCTGTGAGCTATCAGTTGGCAATGTTTCAGTGGCTGGAGAAATGAGTACGTCAGAGTTGAAGGGGAAACTGGGCAGCTCATCACTGCAGCCATGGCAAGGTATATGTTTGCAAAAGATGGATTTAGAGAAGTAAGCACTGACCAGGTAATGCAGGGCTTTATGAATCATGTTAACAGATTTGGGCTTTTTTTTTTTTTTTTAAAGAATCAGCTATGGAAAGGTTTTAAGCAGGAGCTTAAGTCAATACAATCATGTTTGCATTTTAAAAAGATCATTATAGAAGAAATGATTTGAGAGAGAATCCTCAAGACAGGGAGATCTGTGAGGAAGTTGTGACCATCAGAGAGAGGTGTGATGAGAGTTTGGATTTATAAAGTGGGGAGGTGGGAAAACAGATCGTGTGTGTGTGTGTGTGTGTGTGTGTGTGTGTGTGTACTGATTCAAGAGATACAGAGCAAGTAGAATTAATGGTATCCACTTATGGACTGATGGCATGTGAGGGTGATGGAAAAAGATGGAGGAAGCCCATTTCCAGGGTTTTCTGGCTTGGGAATCCGAACTAGGAAATTGAGCCAAAGACAATGCCATGTGGTGTGCATTTCTTATGCCTTCTTTCTGACGCACCAACAACTATACTTGGCAACACCTTTGCAGTTAGGAGGGACCATGGAACTATCTCTGGCTAGTGGAATGCAGATAGAAGCAATGTATGTTATTTTTGGGACAAAGCCATAGATACCCTCAGGCCATTCTCTAGTCTTTTAATTCCTCTTTGGTGAGAAGCAGAAGGGCCATTTCTTGACATGGTTGAACCACAAAATCAAAGCAGCTGAGACTTCCGAGTCACACCATGGAGGACAGCTGCTTTGGATTGTTACCTGGTCAAGAGAGTAGGACCTTGTGTGAACTGGAGATAACTTTAGAATAGTTATGCTTTTGAGGTTTGGGGGCTGTTTGTGGCCACAGAATGAGACTAGCCTGTCATGACAAATACTGGAACACAGAGATTGTTTGTGTCATGGGGGGTTAGGGGGTTGTATGTGCGTGTGTGTGTGTCTAAGGACACACAGGGGAGCGGAAAATGGAAGAATGTGAATTGAGTTTTAGAAATGTTGAGTTTGGGACACCCGGGTGGTTCAATTGGTTAAGTGTCTGCCCTGGGCTCAGATCATGACCTCAGAGTCCTGGGGTTGAGCCCCACGTTGGGTTCCCTGCTCAGCGAGAAGTCTGCTTCTCCTTCTAATGCACCCCCACGTGCTCATGCTCTCTCTCTCTCTCTCTCTCTCACAAAAGTAAATAAAATCTTAAAAAAAAAGTTGAGTTCAAGGTAACTGAGAAACATTTAAGTGGATGTGTCCAATATGCAGTTAAAACGTGGGCAAGGCTTTTGAAGCAAAATCTAGGCTGGAAATTCAGATTTTGAAAGGCATAATAGCCAGCAAATGAAGTGCTGTGAAGGATGAGATTATTAAACCCTCCCATCTAAAGTGATCTGAACACATTATTTTCCTGCTCATGGTCTTTTCTAATCCTTTTTAGAAAGCAACGGAAGTAGAGAAAACTTTACCCTTTAGTTTTAAAATTGCATTTACTATATAAGTCCATCTCAATATCATCAGACATTACAAAGCTATTTTCTTTTTTTCCTACTTCATAATCCTGTAGACATCAGGGTGCCTTGCTGGAATGCAAGGAAGGAGAAGAGCCACCTGTAACTTCATAGCAGAGCAGGGCAAGCCAAACAATTATCATTAAAAACCTGCAATCATATGGTTTCACTCATTTGTGGAGCATAACCAATAGCATGGAGGACAAGGGGCGTTAGAGAGTAGTAGGGAATATGGGTAAATTGGAAGGGGAGGTGAACCATGAGAGACTATGGACTCTGAAAAACAGTCTGAGGGGTTTGAAGTGGCGGGGGGGTGGGAGGTTGGGGTACCAGGTGGTGGGTATTATAGAGGGCACAGCTTGCATGGAGCACTGGGTGTGGTGAAAAAATAATGAATAATGTTTTTCTGAAAATAAATAAATTGGGGAAAAAAAAAAAAAAACCTGCAATCAGTTTCCAGCTTCCTTGAAGTGATGTCTCAAACTCAAATTAGAAGTTGTTTGAAAAGTTGTCAAAAGGGATCCTTTGGTTACACAAATGTAAAATAAGGACCAACACATTGCTGTTGACAACTATAAAATAATCTGCATGTTGCTATTTTAGACACAGAAGCTATGAGAGCTATTTGGTAATATATGTTTTATATGATTGAAATAGGCTTCAAAATGCTACAGATTTTGTTGCTTTGGGGGGATAAAAATGTAAGACAGGATCTGCTATAAATGCAGTCTTCACTGTAATTGAACTCTCACCTACTCGTGTTCAGAGGCATGTTTTCGTTCCTGCTTAACATTAGCTATTAGATGTCCAACCCAGCTCAGTTCAGCAGCAATAACGTCTGGGCATGGGCTTGAGATTTGTACCATGTTGCACGTGGGGAAGAAACAAAGTCATGTTTCTGCTTGGCTCACCCTAACTGTGGACTAAATTGTTGCTGTCCTTTTCACATAGATAACCAGCATTTTTTATATTAATATTTTGTACTTATTATCATTTCACTCCTAAACGGAGTCACTGAAAGATTAAGTGACCTCTAAAAGGAATTCAGCAAAATATAGGGGCCAAAGCTCGAACCTAAGCTTGTTTCTCTTTGATTCCAAATCCCATACTTTCCTTTCTTGACCACACTGTTTTATGTGAAGTCATTTCTGATGTGTTATTTATATGCCTCTGTATTGTTATTTATATGCTTCTGTATTTATATCCCTCCCTCCCTTCTTTCCTTCCTTCTTCCTTCTTTCCTTCTTCCTCTCTCCCGCCCTCCAGGTCCTTGGAGCTTTGAAACATTTTAGGAAGAGATGTTAGTTTCCATGCTCCCTTTTGTTTGTTTGTGATCGTGGAAATTCTTCCCTTCTCTCTCTCTCCTTGTGTTCACGAGGGCAGCTGCTCAGAATGAGTCAGCTTTTCCAGTCAGCTGTGGTGTGACTCATGGCGCGGAGGAAAGGGCCCATCTCTGTAATAATGCACCAATAGTCGCCTGTTTGTGATGAGAGAAAAGGAGCCCTGTCCTTGTCTGGGACCATGATCCCTTTCTCAACCCCCACACACCTATCTCTCCCAGTGTTTCATCTCTTTTTCCTCATTCTGTTTTGATTAAACATCATCCTTTTTGAATGGGTCATTATTACTGTCTCTGTAATTGGGATGGGAATACCCTGAGGAGCCCCACTCAGGAACGCAAACTCTCTTCCATTCTACGAAGGGAAGCAGCACAATCACTGAATATTAATAGCTCACCAGAGATTAGAATTCAGGATTAGACAAGATCTGCCTAATGCATTTATTATCCAAAGGTGGATGATGGGTTAAGGAGGGGCAGAGCAAGCATGTAATTTAGAGAGGAAACTAATATATATTGAGTGCCTATTTATATCTGGTACAGAAGATTTTCTACTTACAAATTTTCCATCTGTTGGCTTTCACTATGTGAAAATGGCTTGCTTTTATTCTTTGTAGTTTTTACTTCCCAGGTGATTCTAATCTGCAGCCAGTGTGCCCACTACTGCGTTAGGAGTTCAGGAGGGAGGCTGTGGGTTTGTAAATGGAGGGACTTGTAGGCACTGAATGTGCTCTGTCCTAAAGTTAGGATGATGGCCCGGAGCTGGTGGAGCTTCCACGGGCTCCGAGCTCCTTCAGATTTCACACATTAAAACCAGTGATGAGGCAGTAAATACTATTGCCACACGCTAACAAGTTTCCCTTCACCGTATTCACATATTTTCATATAAATGCAATAGTCATATTTTGAAAAAGATTCTTAATTGAAAATATATATATATTTTCAATATATATAGATATCTATCTATATATCTATATCTATATATATCTATCTATAGAGATATATATTGATATCTCTATATATCTCTATATATCTATCTCTCTATATATATAGATATCTATCTATCTATCTATCTATCTATATATATATATCAGTGTAAGATAAGACTATGTTTAGTTTAAAGTTATTTTAGAGAAATGTGTCTAGGACCACAGCTGAAACCTGGGTGTTTCTTTGGATTTAAACACATTGACTTAAGTTTGGCCTTATGCAATCTAAGTCTTTGCAAGTAAAGGAGCTTCTGCATAGTTCCAGTACTCTCTTAAAGATCATTTTATTTAATCTTCAAAATGACTCTGTAGGATTCCTATTTTGATATCCGAGTCAACCAAATTTATAGAAAGATAATGGACTTGACCAATGGCTGGTAAGGAATTTCAGTTCGATTTTTAAAAATTTTTATTTTTTTTTAATTTCTTTTGATTTGAATACAAAACTAAGAATCATTCTGATATACTATGATGTTTCATAAAAATACACCAGGAATTTCTTATAGTTCATGAAAAAAGTGATTAAAAAAACTTTTAATAGTGTCCATGAGGTTCTAAAATACAATTCTTTACAACCACATTTAGACTATTCAGATATCTTACAGAGTCATGCTTTACCTTGCCTGGTAATGTCATTCACTTTCATGCTTTTACTATCAATTGTATGTTGATGACTTCCAAATCTATGCTTAGCAGAGATGGAAGCCAGTTCCTCCTTAGGCATCTTCATCTGGATAATCCACCAGTAAAACAAACAATGAATTGCAAACTGAGCTAAACTTTGCCCTAAATTGCTTCTTCTATGGCTAATACTGCTATCTAGTCATTTACGCCAGAAATCAGGGAACTCATGCTAAGCAACCTCTATTACTTTATCCTCACATCCAACTAGATAATTTACAAGCTAATACTTGTATTAACCTGTAAACATATAACTTATAAGATATAAGTCCTTTCTACGTGTCACATTTACCTTCTATTTCAGAACCACTTCTCAAGGGCTAGTTCCTATCTTCTACATGAACTACTATAGTAGTTTCCAGACTAATCTCCTAGCCTTCAATCCCACCCTCATCCAATCCATCCTCTATTCTAACATAATTATCTACTGAAAATGCTATCCTGGCCATAAACTTGTCTTGTCATGAAGCTGAAATAACTTCCTGTCTCAATGATTCTTTAGTTACAAATGACAAACACTGACATGGTTTAGTTGAAAGTCCTCCAAAAAGGATTTTTTAAAAAGATTTTATTTATTTATTTGACAGAGAGAGGTCACAAGTAGGCAGAGAGCCTGATATGGACCTCAATCCCAGGACCCTGAGATCATGACCTGAATGGAAGACAGAGGCTTAACCCACTGAGCTACCCAGGCACCCCCAAAAATAATTTTTGAAGGATATTGATATTTATAGAAATAAGGAAAAACTGATCAGGGATCTTGGTTAGTACCTCAGGGGCAGTTTGGGGGGAGTGTCAGTATCTCAATGACTCAGTTCCATCTGGACTGTATATCTGGACTGTATATCAGGCACTCCACTCAAGAGTCACATTCTTTGGAGAGAGTACTGGCTCAGGTTAAGTCATAGGAGGCCTCAGGGAGGTGGTGAAGGTGAAGACCTGTGACTGATTTTTTTTCACCAGGACTACATGGCAGGGTGGAGTAGGGTGGGGGAGAGCAGATCACCAAAAGAAAATTCATGCTGTTACTTAAAGAATTTTGGATGAGCAAAAACAACGAGTGACTCCTATTCCTTTTCATTTTTAAAGTCTACACTTAGTATATCATTGTCATTCAAGGTCTAAAATGATCTGGCCCTACCACTTTTTCAAATACATCATGTATTTTCTGTTTCTGGTTCTAGAATTTCTATTTACTTTACATGAAAAATATGCCTGGTGGGGCGCCTGGGTGACTTATTTGGTTAAGTTCTCTTTGATTCCAAATCCCTTTGCCTTTGGCTCAGGCCTGTGATCTAAGGGTCCTGGGATCAAGCCCCGCATTGGGCTCTCTGCTCAGTGGGGAGCCTGCTTCCCACTTTCTCTCTGCCTGCCTCTCTGTCTGCTTGTGATCTCTTTCTCTGTTAAATAAATAAATAAATAATTTTTAAAAAAATATGCCTGTTTACTCTTTAAGACTCACATGAAATGTCATTTTCTTCGTATCGTCTTTCTTTTTTTTTTTTTTTTTTAGTATGGTCTTTCTTAATTCTAGCAGGAAGGATTGACCACTACCTCTTTTGTGCTCTCATTAAATCCTCTCTCTGTAATAACACTTATCAAGGCTCATTATAATACTCTGTGTGTGTGTGTGTGTGTGTGTGTGTGTTGTTGTTGTTGTTGTTGTTTTAACAAGTTAGCTTCCCTGGCAATCCTGGGTTGTTCTTTAAGTATTAGGGTTAGTTTTATTTAGTATATGTATCTACAGAATTTAGCTCCCCCCAGAATACATCTGGAGTACAACTTTTTTTTTTTTTTCGAGTAAGAGAATGAATGACTACAACTGCTTTTCCTCAAAGCTATACTGCTAGAAGTACAGTAAGACAATGAGATAGCAGGTCTGTTTCTTACTTTTAAGAAGAAATAAAACAATGTTTTATTTATTGTGAAATAAAACAATTTTTATTAGCTCTAGAGGTGACTTTTTGTGTTCCCCATTGTTTCCTGTTTAAATACATTGAAATTAGAATTTTGATGTGAAAGAAAATTTTGTTTTTAAACATTTGCACAATTCTTCATCTAATAACTTGTTTTTTCTATTAGTTTTTTCTCCCTTGTAGTCTTTTACTATCCCCTTTGCCTTCATGCATTTCTGTTTATTTATTTATTTTCTTTTTTCTAGTTTATTTTTGAGTTTGGTCATTCTAAAATTTTAACGGCTCCTCCCTTGTCCACATCAAGGCAAAGAATTGGCAACATGAGCTCTGTAGGAAGCCCTTAAACCAGAGTGGAGACCTGGTGGGTGGAGACCTTTGTCAGTGCCTTTCTCTGCCTTGCTCCAGACCCAAATGGACATATCCTCTTGGCCTGTAAGAGCTTTTCTTTAGTGCCTAATGATCTAAGTCAGATATCCTTCCCAGCTGTATTATTCTGCAGATGTAATTTTATGTTGGAAAGTTAATAAAAAGGAAAAGGATGTTGAAATTGCTATTTTTTAAGAAGCAAAAAAACAAACAAACAAACAAAAAAAAACAAAACCCCAACAGAAATGTTTAATTATTATAAAAGGTTAGATGTTCTTGAGAAAAATTTCTGAAGCCTGGACCTGAGCCCAGTGTCCTGAACCATTGTCAGTTGGAGAGCTATTGCAAGATCCTCTTTTCCATTTCATGGATCTGCTAAATTTTTAATTTTTTTTCTGTGCTCTCAGTAATGTATAATCAGAAGCCAAATCTGCATTAGTGGGTAGACTTCATAGAAGAGTGGAGTTTCACTTGAGTGTTTTTATAATATACAACCAATCGGGGAAAACCCTATGATCCTTCCCTAGATCTTTACCTTCTCCCATATTCTCTCCACCTCAGGAAGCACTTGGTTAAAAAGGATCTAGAAAGATGATCCATATCATGGGTAAGACCAGGCTTTAGGCAAGATGACCAGATGAATTTTTTTTAAAAGATTTTATTTATTTATTTGATAGACAGGGATCACAAGTAGGCAGGGAAGCAGGCAGAGAGAGAGAGAGGAGGAAGCAGGGTCCCCGATGAGCAGAGAACCCGAAGTGGGGCTCGATCCCAGGACCCTGGGATCATGACCCAAACTAAAGGCAGAGGCTTTAACCCACTGAGCCACCCAGGTGCCCCCAGATGAATATTTAAACAGAAAGGCTGGATAGGTCAGGGAAATATGCATTGAGCTTGTGGTCAAACATTCTACCATTGACTGTGTGTCTGGTATTGTCACCTGAGCCTCAGTCCTTCCTGTGTAAAAACTAATGTAGGGGTAGTAATTATAATTGCTGCCATCATGATTGGTTGCAAGGATCAAAGAGATTGTGTACATACACTAACACAATATGTGTTGTGTATTATACAGACACATATATGTATATATTACAGAGGTATATGGTAATTATAATGTATCACATCCTTCAGTCTCCCTCACAGCCTAATCTTAAAGACAACTACCCCTTCTTTACATCTCTTTGAAGTCCTCTATTCTAAAATTTAAAATATCTCAGTAGGGTAGAAATAAGAAGAGTGTTGCTTCAAATAGTTAACTAATGGACCAATGTGTGAAGAAAGAACATTTCTTGTCCCCTCAGAACATTTCATTTTTAACAAGTCTTCTCTCTACCCTTTCTTATCATCTTTACCAATCCTTTATGAGATCATCCTAGATCTTTCTTTAAAAAAAATTATTATTTATTTATTTATAAATAAATAAAAATTATTTAATATAAAATAAATATTAAATTTAAAATTTAAATATTATTTAAAATAAATTAAATATTAAATATTAAATTTATTAAATTATTTAAAATAAATTAAAAATTATTATAAAATTATTTATTTTAGAGAGAGAGAGGGTGAGGGGTGAGGGAGAGAGAGAGAAAGAGAAAGAGAAACAGACTCCCTGCTGAGTGTAGAGCCTCCTGGGAGCTTAACACCTTGACTCTGAGATCATGACTTGAGCTGAAATTGAAAGTAAGATGCTTAACTGACTGAGTCACCCAGGTGCCCCATTCTAGATCTCTTAGCACTTACTACCACAGGAGACTTCTGCAGCCTCCATAATTCAAAGAGATAAATCTCTGGGGTACCTGGATGGCTTAGAAGGTTAAGCATCTGCCTTCGGCTCAGGTCATGGTCACCGGGTGCTGGGATGGAGTCCTGCATCAGGCTCCCTGCTCAGCGATGAGCCTACTTCTCCCTCTCCCTTGGCCTGCCATTCCCTGCTCTTGTGCTCTCTCTCTCTCTCTCTCTGTTGAATAAATAAAATCATAAAGAAAAAAAAAGCTTAAAGAGATAAATCTCTAATGACAGAATTTAAGTCAATAAAATAAAGTGTTTTCAGCAAGCTCCCCTCTCTGTTCTCTCTCTCCCCTCCTCTCATCCCCTCTCCCATTCAGGTTTATAGTTCACTTGTTTAAATAAACCCACAAACTTCCAATTATAAAAATCACTAAAATTTCCAGGGTCCAGTCTATTTTCACAGCAACTAAGATCTTGCATATAGAAAGTTATTTGGTTGACTTCCTTCCTCCCAAGGAAAAATCAGAAGGTGCTGATTCCCTCCATTGTTCTTTGTGCAATGGGGGTTGTAAAAATCACTAGAAGAAGGAATGTGACACTTTCCCCACCTAAAACATAGATCATACAAGGACAGTGGTCAAGCTGGAAAAGAGTGTGGCCCGGTGGATCCCAACCTTTCTAGTTATGCGTATACTGATTTGTCAAAGTGTGCTGCTGTCATTAGCTATTATCTCAAAGCAACCATTTTTGGAGGTCCAGATGATCAAAATTTATATAAATCCAATTTGCAAGTAAGCATGATAATTTTTATTTTTTTCTGATTTCTTGTTCTTTTTAAAATGTTTGTAATGTGTATAAGTCAGTGTTTATCAGTGGTGTCATTATTGACACTGTTGGTCAAATAACTCTTTGTTGTTGGTTCCATCCTGTGCATTCTGAGGTGTTTAGCAGTGTCCCCAGCTTCTATCCACTGCAGTCTTGTGGCACCTCCCCAGTCAGGTCAGCAAAAACTCCAGATATTGTTAAACTTCTCCTGGGAAGCAAACTCACCCCTGTTGAAAACACTGGTCTAAAGGAATTTAGTAGTAGTGGAACTTGTGTGAAATATGTTCTTTCAATGTGAAGTTTATTTGCAGATATATTTGAAAGCTTCTATCAACTTAGAGAAGTTAGACTGGTAAAAGCAAGATATTATAATTCTGGTAGCTACACTCATCAGACATCCACCTTCTACAAGGTCTTATAGCCCATGGCTTTTAGATTGATTGAGTGCAGTGGTTTTTTGAGGGAAGATGAGGTATAAAGACTAGGGAAGAAAAGAATTGAGACTACTGATAAAAACATACTTTAAGTTATCACTGAAAAGGAAAGGGAGTCCAAGCAGATTATAAAGCCTTGTGAAGAATGGGAAGAGAATCAGGAAAGAATGAAGCTAAAGTTGAAAAGGTCTAGGGGGACAATATACTTATTAATGGTAGGTAACATTTACTTAGCATGTGCGATGTGCCAGGTACTTTGAGTATTATCTCATTTAAATGTGCCTCTCACCTGGTGTGGTAATCAATATTATTACGCAAATTTCACAAATGAGGAAATTGAGATATAAACCCAAAGACAAGCTGCTAGTTAATGGTGACACAAGCTTTTGAACTCTGTTAGTCTCTTGGGCTCCAGTTTGTAATATAGTGCTAAATGCTGCCAAAGATTCTTGTCTGATGAGGTTGAACACAGATGTATGGGAACTGGATGTAAAGGGGTCATGGGTCATAGGTGGTGAGAATGTTCACAGCACTTTGCAGTAGGTTAGTGAGTGCATAGTGAGGAAATCTCCCCTAGCCTTTTTGGGATTGGAGAGTCAGGATGATTATGGACAGGGATGCCAAGATGTGTAAATTTGAAACAGAAAAGATAAAGAAACTTGTGCTGGTTTATAGCCAGAGAGGAAGGGTCAAGAAAGTGAAACAATGATGTGTAAATCAGATAAATTATGGGGGGGTTAGAATTGTGAATTAGCCTTAGAGAAGACCCTTGTTTTATAAGAAAAAGTAACTGAGAACTAGAGAAGCAAATCGTGAACCCAAAGTCATAAAGCTAATTAAATAGTAGCCAGGGACCAGAGTCCGGCTTTTCTGACCGTCAAGACAAGTCCTTTCTATTAAGCCACCCAGCCACTCTTGCTGATTCATCATTCACTTGTTACCTCTCCTGAATCCAAAGGGAGTTACTGTGGTTAATGAATAAACACAGTATAACAAAACCCACTGTAAATGTACACTTCTACTAAAGACATCTTGACCTTTGGGTTTCCTTCATGACTACCTCTTCCTGCAGTTTTCTAGCACAGAGATGGTCTTTCCTTGACTATAAAATGCCTTTTAGATACTGCAGGTTCCTACACTGGTGCCAAGTAGGGACTCAGGTGGAAGGAACTAAGGTCACCCTCAGGGAATTTCTAGCTGAATTAGGCTCCACTAAGCCTCGAAATCAAAATGCTTCTGATAGGTAAATGGAGTACAGATGGGAAATCAAACCAGTGTGTGACTGGGCATGATTTAGAGCAACTGTTATTGATATGACAGATCCTAGCAGGCAACCTCATGAAAGCTTGGATTTTAGTTGCTGTGCAAGTAGGTGAAATGAATAATTGTGTTTTTGACTTTCCAATTTCCTACACCTTGCCAGTGGTTATTGCAGCCATAATTTGGGCCATGTGTATTCCAGAGAGGTTTCTGATTTAAGAATCTAGGTTTTTTTTTTTGAGGCAAGGTTTATTCAATGTATTTCATCAATGAATAAGATTTTATGTACTTATTTTTGTGGTGATGGATTTTTTTTGCATGATATAAAATATTACACATTTTTAACTTTGAAGGAATGACAAGGGTCTATTTTTAACACTTACATTATCTCGGGCAAACATTTAAATTCTTGATTAATGTTTAACTACAAGAAGTATACTCAGTTCAAGTAAAGGATCCACTTCAGGATTCAGGCTGGGCTGTCTTGATGATTAGAATTCTGGCTCCAAGGAGAAGCCCCAAAGCCAAGGGTATTGACTGTAACAGAAAGTGGAAACCCTACCTGACATCTAGAGAATGTGGACTGGATATAAGATCTTAATCTTTTCCTATCTTACCACAGAAATTTGGATGGAGAAACAGTATTTATCTCAAAAAGAAGTGAACCCAGGACCTGCTTTCACTAGGAATCACACGATTTGGGAGGGTTCTCGATTCAAGAGAGCCATTTTCAAAGGACAATACTGTAGAAGCTTTGGTTGTTGTGAAGACAGAGATGATGGCTGTGCCACTCAGTTCTATGAGGCAAATGCAGTATGTTACTGCGATAAATTCTGTCAAAGGGAAAATTCTGATTGCTGTCCTGATTACAAGTCATTTTGCCTTGAAGAGAAAGAATGGCCTCCTCACACAAAGCCTTGGGATCCAGAAGGTAGGCTTTGGAAATGTGTTTGAACAAGTGCCTGGTTCATTACAGATCTGTCAAACTTTCTTTTCCTCTCCTCCCATCTTACTTTCCTTCCTTTCTTAAGAGGAGGTGAAAAGTGAATATTATGGTTAAACAAATGTCCTTGGATTGTTCCAGTGCTTTGCTTTAGATGCAAGATGCCTGTATTGTATTAGAACTTTCTAGAAAATTCTGGTGTGATCCTTATGAATTCTGGTCTGGATCCTTTTGGGAATACTGACTCAATATACATCAGAGTTACTTAACAATCTTTCTTTCTTAGAAAAATGTTTTGACAATGGACTCTTAAGCTCTTTTGAGTGTAACCTATTAGAGTACCTCATCAGTCACAGGTCCGATCATCTGCAGGCTCCCCTAACATTTGGTTTATTATGTCATTTGACTAATGGACCTCCTGACATTAGAACCATTAATGCCATTAAAATCAGGCCACAAACAAAGAAGTATGCGCACTATGCCAGGCATTGAACTTAGTGCTGGGGTACCAATGGGGAAGAAAAAGATAGGATCTTACTCTCTTTGAAGTGACAGTCAAGTTACTAGGAAGAGGGTAAGATATTTAACAAATTCATGGTGTAGTTGCAAATTGTGATAAATTCTCTGAAGGAAACATTTGGGGTGCTGTGAGAGTATATCAGAGTGTAACATTAATCTGTAAAACGTTATATTTTATAGGGGAGAGTCAGCACGGGAAAATATTTAACAGAGGCTCTAGGAGTGAGGAGGAACGAGTTGACCTGAAGAATTGATAGAAAGGTATAGATCTGAGAGAGAGGAGCTTGGCCTGGTCCAGGGACTGGAATGTGGCCAACATTTCTGGAGAGTAGGGTCTACCGGAGGGCTTGGTGGGAGGGGACATGAAATGAGGTTTGTGAAGTGAGTAGAGGTCAGATTATGCCAGGATGTATAGGCTATATTAAGGATTTGGGCTTTTATTCTGTTATGAGGACTCATTGGCAGATGTTAGGTAGGCATACTGTTGGCTTCATGAGTGTTGAGTCTCAATATTACATATAAATTGCAGTGTTTTCAATGCATACAATGTGTATTTAAGTTTTTCTTATTTGAAACATATAGCTCATTTAGAAAAAACTAATTGGTACTTTTTCAATGTACATTTTTGCTTGAGCTAGAATTTTGCTCTGACTTTAATTTACGGTCATGTTTTAGGTGGAAATTATGTTCCAGGTATAGTTTTTATTCCATTCTTTATGAAGGGAAGCAATTAATCATTTTATTTAGTAGGAAAAAGTTCACATTAAACTATAATTGCTCTTATGAAGGTAATTTGTTCTCTTTTGTTTTATCTTGTGAAAGTAGCTTTCTTGTGAAAGAAAACAGCACTACACAATATTAAAAATCGTGCAAAATTAAAATAAAAACACAATGGTATATTATTTATACCAATTTTTGCAGTACTATGATTTTCCTCTGAGATGCTAAGTTGTTCACTTACTGATCTACTAAGCATTATTTTTCATTTATCTAATTACATGGTATTATCTAGTTCTTTATCCTACAACTGTCCCAAGAGCTCTTTAAACGAGTGACTTAACACCATGTATACCATCTTAAGGGTTATAAAAGTAAATATGTACCTTTTCTATAAAATGGAAGTAGGACATACTGGTAAATAAGTTCCTTCTGTGTTTTTTGTTTTTTGTTTTTTTTTCTCCATCTCTGATGGTAACTTCTGGTACTTGGAGGATTTCAATGTCAGATACTGAAAGCAAGTGATAGAGTTAAAGAGAACCAGAATGGATTTTCCAGACAAATCTTTTGGTGTAGCAGATTTTAAGGGAAGAGTCTAGTATACCATCTGTTGTGAACAGACATAAGTTAATTTAATTTATGCAGAACTTTTATGTTCACATTAGAAAAAAATGTGTGTAAGCCACTGACACATTTGAACTGGATAAGTGTTATTTAATCCTTCACAACCTCCATAACCAACCATATTGTAATGAAGATAAGTCACAGTCCAAATTCTGCCATACACGCTGATAGTTACAAAAATATATATTGGTAAGGAGACATACACCAGTTCAACAACCTGTGTAAGCGTCATGAAGACTCAAGTCCCTATCCTTTAGAGGTTCCCACATTTACCTTGCTTGAGTAATTTGCCGGAAGCACATATGATGATAATGCACAGGTAGGATTGTTACCCTTGCAGTGGGCATCAGGGAATGAGGATGCCTGCTAACCAGTGGCTGGGACACAGAACTTTTTGAGATCAATTCTACGGCATCAGGTCTATGAATAAAGGCTTTTGATCTTAAGAGAAACATAAACTGTTAGCTGTTAAGAGTGGGAGTGTGGGGCATGACTTTTAAATAGTTTAACTAATATATGTAAGTTGAATACTATTAATTTAACCAATAAGAGCTGATTACATACATCCATTATTTTGACTAACAAGACACTAATTTTGCCATGAAAGCCCATTTCTGATGTTCATTATACTGGTAGTCTAGTGTTCATCCAAAGATGGATAACAGAAGCACTTATAGGAGCTGTCTTGGAATCTGGACTTTCAGAATAACTGCTACTGACCACCCATGGGATGTGGATTCCTGATCTGAGCAAATAACTGTCTTCCTAAAGTGAAGTTTAGACCAGAACAGATACTATAACGCATTATGATGAAGTATTAAAATAAATTAACAGACATCGTATTACCATCTTTTTTTTTTTTTTTAAGATTTTATTTATTTATTTGTCAGAGAGAGAGAGAGCCAGAGTGAGCATAGGCAGAGTGGCAGACAGAGTCAGAGGGAGAAGCAGGCTCCCTGTGGAGCAAGGAGCCCGATGTGGGACTCGATCCCAGGACGCCGGGATCATGACCTGAGCCGAAGGCAGCTGCTTAACCAACTGAGCCACCCAGGCGTCCTCCTTTTAAAAAAAATCAATGGGTCAACTATTTCACTCTCCAGATACCTGATTTGCCTTGTGTTTTGATCTTGTGTTAATGTCTATTAATGTGTAAATCCCTATTAATTTCAACAGCCCTTATCTTTTTTTTCCAAGATGCTATATGAGTAACCATTTTTGATTAACTCATTCTGAGGCACTTTGTGTACATTTCTTTTTTTTTTTTCTTTTTTCCAATTTATTTATTTTCAGAAAAACAGTATTCATTATTTTTTCACCACACCCAGTGCTCCATGCAAGCCGTGCCCTCTATAATACCCACCACCTGGTACCCCAACCTCCCACCCCCCCCGCCACTTCAAACCCCTCAGATTGTTTTTCAGAGTCCATAGTCTCTCATGGTTCATCTCCCCTTCCAATTTACCCAAAAGCACATACCCTCCCCAATGTCCATAACCCTACCCCCCTTCTCCCAACCCCCCTCCCCCCAGCAACCCACAGTTTGTTTCGTGAGATTAAGAGTCACTTATGGTTTGTCTCCCTCCCTATCCCATCTTGTTTCATGGATTCTTCTCCTACCCACTTAAGCCCCCATGTTGCATCACCACTTCCTCATATCAGGGAGATCATATGATAGTTGTCTTTCTCCACTTGACTTATTTCGCTAAGCATGATACGCTCTAGTTCCATCCATGTTGTCGCAAATGGCAAGATTTCGTTTCTTTTGATGGCTGCATAGTATTCCATTGTGTGTATATACCACATCTTATCTATCCATTCATCTGTTGATGGACATCTAGGTTCTTTCCATAGTTTGGCTCTTGTGGACATTGCTGCTATAAACATTCGGGAGCACGTGCCCCTTTGGATCACTACGTTTGTATCTTTAGGGTAAATACCCAGTAGTGCAATTGCTGGGTCATAGGGCAGTTCTATTTTCAACATTTTGAGGAACCTCCATGCTGTTTTCCGGAGTGGTTGCACCAGCTTGCATTCCCACCAACAGTGTAGGAGGGTTCCCCTTTCTCCGCATCCTCGCCAGCATCTGTCATTTCCTGACTTGTTGATTTTAGTCATTCTGACTGGTGTGAGGTGATATCTCATTGTGGTTTTGATTTGTATTTCCCTGATGCCGAGTGATATGGAGCACTTTTTCATGTGTCTGTTGGCCATCTGGATGTCTTCTTTGCAGAAATGTCTGTTCATGTCCTCTGCCCATTTCTTGATTGGATTATTTGTTCTTTGGGTGTTGAGTTTGTTAAGTTCTTTATAGATTTTGGACACTAGTCCTTTATCTGATATGTCGTTTGCAAATATCTTCTCCCATTCTGTCAGTTGTCTTTTGATTTTGTTAACTGTTTCCTTTGCTGTGCAAAAGCTTTTGATCTTGATGAAATCCCAATAGTTCATTTTTGCCTTTGCTTCCCTTGCCTTTGTCGATGTTCCTAGGAAGATGTTGCTGCGGCTGAGGTCGAAGAGGTTGCTGCCTGTGTTCTCCTCAAGGATTTTGATGGATTCCTTTCTCACATAGAGGTCCTTAATCCATTTTGAGTCTATTTTTGTGTGTGGTGTAAGGAAATGGTCCAATTTCATTTTTCGGCATTTGGCTGTCCAGTTTTCCCAACACCATTTATTGAAGAGGCTGTCTTTTTTCCATTGGACATTCTTTCCTGCTTTGTCGAAGATTAATTGACCATAGAGTTGAGAGTCTATTTCTGGGCTCTCTATTCTGTTCCATTGATCTATGTGTCTGTTTTTGCGCCAGTACCATGCTGTCTTGATGATGACAGCTTTGTAATAGAGCTTGAAGTCCGGAATTGTGATGCCACCAACTTTGGCTTTCTTTGTCAATATCCCTTTGGCTATTCGAGGTCTTTTCTGGTTCCATATAAATTTTAAAATTATTTGTTCCATTTATTTGAAAAAGATGGATGGTACTTTGATAGGAATTGCATTAAATGTGTAGATTGCTTTAGGTAGCATAGACATTTTCACAATATTTATTCTTCCAATCCAGGAGCATGGAACATTTTTCCATTTCTTTGTGTCTTCCTCAATTTCTTTCATGAGTACTTTATAGTTTTCTGAGTATAGATTCTTAGCCTCTTCGGTTAGGTTTATTCCTAGGTATCTTATGGTTTGGGGTGCAATTGTAAATGGGATTGACTCCTTAATTTCTCTTTCTTCTGTCTTGTTGTTGGTGTAGAGAAATGCAACTGATTTCTGTGCATTGATATTATATCCTGACACTTTACTGAATTCCTGTACAAGTTCTAGCAGTTTTGGAGTGGAGTCTTTTGGGTTTTCCACATAGAGTATCATATCATCTGCGAAGAGTGATAATTTGACTTCTTCTTTGCTGATTTGGATGCCTTTAATTTCCTTTTGTTGTCTGATTGCTGAGGCTAGGACTTCTAGTACTATGTTAAATAGATGTGGTGATAATGGACATCCCTGCCGTGTTCCTGACCTTAGTGGAAAAGCTTTCAGTTTTTCTCCATTGAGAATGATATTTGCGGTGGGTTTTTCATAGATGGCTTTGATGATATTGAGGTATGTGCCCTCTATCCCTACACTTTGAAGAGTTTTGATCAGGAAGGGATGCTGTACTTTGTCAAATGCTTTCTCAGCATCTATTGAGAGTATCATATGGTTCTTGTTCTTTCTTTTATGGATGTGTTGTATCACATTGACTGATTTGCGGATGTTGAACCAACCTTGCAGCCCTGGGATAAATCCCACTTGGTCGTGGTGAATAATCCTTTTAATGTACTGTTGAATCCTATTGGCTAGTACTTTGGTGAGAATTTTTGCATCTGTGTTCATCAAGGATATTGGTCTATAGCTCTCTCTTTTGGTGGGATCCTTGTCTGGTTTTGGGATCAAGGTGATGCTGGCCTCATAAAATGAGTTTGGAAGTTTTCCTTCCATTTCTATTTTTTGGAACAGTTTCAAGAGAATAGGAATTAGTTCTTCTTTAAATGTTTGATAGAATTCCCCCGGGAAGCCGTCTGGCCCTGGGCTTTTGTTTGTTTGGAGATTTTTAATGACTGTTTCAATCTCCTTACTGGTTATGGGTCTGTTCAGGCTTTCTATTTCTTCCTGGTTCAATTTTGGTAGTTTATATGTTTCTAGGAATGCATCCATTTCTTCCAGATTGTCAAATTTGTTGGCGTAGAGTTGCTCTTATAATAGTTTGTATTTCTTTGGTGTTAGTTGTGATCTCTCCTCTTTCATTCATGATTTTATTTATTTGGGTCCTTTGTCTTTTCTTTTTGATAAGTCTGGCCAGGGGTTTATCAATTTTATTAATTCTTTCAAAGAACCAGCTCCTAGTTTTGTTGATTTGTTCTATTGTTTTTTTGGTTTCTATTTCATTGATTTCTGCTCTGATCTTTATGATTTTTCTTCTCCTGCTGGGCTTAGGGTTTCTTTCTTGTTCTTTCTCCAGCTCCTTTAGGTGTAGGGTTAGGTTGTGTACCTGAGACCTTTCTTGTTTCTTGAGAAAGGCTTGTACCACTATATATTTTCCTCTCAGGACTGCCTTTGTTGTGTCCCACAGATTTTGAACCGTTGTATTTTCATTATCATTTGTTTCCATGATTTTTTTCAATTCTTCTTTAATTTCCCGGTTGACCCATTCATTCTTTAGAAGGATGCTGTTTAGTCTCCATGTTTTTGGGTTCTTTCCAAACTTCCTCTTGTGGTTGAATTCTAGCTTCAGAGCATTGTGGTCTGAAAATATGCAGGGAATGATCCCAATCTTTTGATACCGGTTGAGTCCTGATTTAGGACCAAGGATGTGATCTATTCTGGAGAATGTTCCATGTGCACTAGAGAAGAATGTGTATTCTGTTGCTTTGGGATGAAATGTTCTGAATATATCTGTGATGTCCATCTCATCCAGTGTATCATTTAATGCCTTTATTTCCCTGTTGATCTTTTGCTTGGATGATCTGTCCATTTCAGTGAGGGGAGTGTTAAAGTCCCCTACTATTATTGTATTATTGTTGATGTGTTTCTTTGATTTTGTTATTAATTGGTTTATATAGCTGGCTGCTCCCACGTTGGGGGCATAGATATTTAAATTGTTAGATCTTCTTGTTGGACAGACCCTTTGAGTATGATATAGTGTCCTTCCTCATCTCTTATTATAGTCTTTGGCTTAAAGTCTAATTGATCTGATATAAGAATTGCCACTCCTGCTTTTTTCTAATGTCCATTAGCATGGTAAATTCTTTTCCACCCCCTCACTTTAAATCTGGAGGTGTCTTCGGGCTTAAAATGAGTTTCTTGGAGGGAACATATAGATGGGTTTTGTTTTTTTATCCATTCTGATACCCTGTGTCTTTTGATTGGGGCATTTAGCCCATTAACATTCAGGGTAACTATTGAGAGATATGATTTTAGTGCCATTATATTGCCTGTAAGGTGACTGTTACTGTATATTGTCTCTGTTCCTTTCTGATCTACCACTTGTAGGCTCTCTCTTTGCTTAGAGGACCCCTTTCAGTATTTCCTGTAGAGCTGGTTTGGTGTTTGCAAATTCTTTCAGTTTTTGTTTGTCCTGGAAGCTTTTAATCTCTCCTTCTATTTTCAATGATAGCCTAGCTGGATATAGTATTCTTGGCTGCATGTTTTTCTCATTTAGTGCTCTGAAAATATCATGCCAGCTCTTTCTGGCCTGCCAGGTCTCTGTGGATAAGTCAGCTGCCAATCTAATACTTTTACCATTGTATTTTACAGACTTCTTTTCCCGGGCTGCTTTCAGGATTTTCTCTTTGTCACTAAGGCTTGTAAATTTTACTATTAGGTGACGGGGTGTGGGCCTATTCTTATTGATTTTGAGGGGCGTTCTCTGAACCTCCTGAATTTTGATGCTCGTTCCCTTTGCCATATTGGGGAAATTCTCCCCAATAATTCTCTCCAGTATACCTTCTGCTCCCCTCTCTCTTTCTTCTTCTTCTGGAATCCCAATTATTCTAATGTTGTTTCGTCTTATGGTGTCACTTATCTCTTGAATTCTCCCCTCATGGTCCAGTAGCTGTTTGTCCCTCTTTTGCTCAGCTTCTTTATTCTCTGTCATTTGGTCTTCTATATCGCTAATTCTTTCTTCTGCCTCATTTATCCTAGCAGTGAGAGCCTCCATTTTTGATTGCACCTCATTAATAGCTTTTTTGATTTCAACTTGGTTAGATTTTAGTTCTTTTATTTCTCCAGAAAGGGCTTTTATATCTCTGGTGAGGGTTTCTCTAATATCTTCCATGCCTTTTTCAAGCCCGGCTAGAACCTTGAGAATTGTCATTTTGAACTCTAGATCTGACATATTACCAATGTCTGTATTGATTAGGTCCCTAGCCTTTGGTACTGCCTCTTGTTCTTTTATTTGTTGTGAATTTTTCCGCCTTGTCATTTTGTCCAGCTAAGAGTATATGAAGGAGCAAGTAAAATACTAAAAGGGTGGCAACAATCCCAGGAAAATATGCTTTAACCAAATCAGAAGAGATCCCAAATCGTGAAGGGGGATTTCTACCCCCTCACGATTGGGTGAGGGATCGCCTCTGATTGGGATCTCCTCTGATTGGGATCTCTTCTGATTTGGGGATAAAAAGAGGTTCAAAAAGAAAGAAAAAAAAAAGAATTAAAAAAAGAGATTGAATTAAAAATTCAATCAAGAATTAAAAAAAGAATTAAAAAAAGAGATTGAAGAGATTGGGATCTCTTCTATTTGGGGATAAAAAGAGGTTCAAAAATAAAGAAAGAAAAAAAAGAAAAAAAAGAATTAAAAAAATGAAGACGAATAAAGAAAAGTATAAAAAAGAAAAAATATATATATATTAGATAAACTAGTTAAAAAACGTTAAAAAAAGAAAAGGGTAAAAGTTAAAAAAAATTTTAGCAGAAGAAGAGAAAAAAATGAAAAAGAAAAAAATTAAATTAACTGCAAGACTAAAAAATCACAGGGAGAAAGCCATGAGTTCCATGGTTTGTTTTCTCCTCCTCTGGAATTCTGCTGCTCTCCTTGGTATTGAAACTGCACTCCTTGGTAGGTAAACTTGGTCTTGCCTGGATTTCTTGTTGATCTTCTGGGGGAGGGGCCTGTTGTAGTGATTCTCAAGTGTCTTTTCCCCAGGCGGAATTGCACCGCCCTTACCAGGGGCCGGGCTGAGTGATCCGCTCGGCTTTGCTTTCAGGAGCTTTTGTTCCCTGAGCGCTTTCCGTAGAGTTCCGGAGGACGGGAATATAAATGGCGGCCTCCTGGTCTCCGGCCCGGAGGAGCCGAGAGCCCGGGGCCCCACTCCCCAGTGCGCCCTCAGCGAACAGCTCCTAGTAACTCCCGTCTGCCTAACCTCCGGCCGCGCTCCGAGCTCACCGAGCCTGCGACCGGTTCAAGGCAACACCGAGCTGTGAGCTTACTGTCGGCTCTGTCTCTGTAGCCGGCTTTCCCACTCCAATACCCGCAAGCTCTGCGACACTCAGACACCCCCGATCCTTCTGTGACCCTGCGAGACCTGAGGCCGCGCCGACCCTGCATGGGCTTCGCCCGGGTTTAGCCTCTGGAGCGATGTCCCTCAGCGGAACAGACTTTTAAAAGTCCCGATTTTGTGCTCTGTTGCTCCGCCGCTTGCCGGACCCGGCCCCTCCCCCCGGGGTCTATTTTCCCGTCGCTTTGGATTCACTTCTCCGCCAGTCCTACCTTTCAGAAAGTGGTTGTTTTTCTGTTTCTAGAATTGCTGTTCTTCTTCTCTTCGATCTGCCGATGGATTTGCAGGTGTTTGCAATCTTTAGATAAGCTATCTAGCTGATTTCCTGCTAGCTGAAGTAGTCTCAGCCTGCTACTTCTCCGCCATCTTGACTCCTCCCCCCGACTTTGTGTACATTTCATTGAGAAAATAAAACCATCAGGAATTCTTTCATCTCTATCATCATAATTTTCAACCTCCTTCCCTCTGGATTACTCTTAAACTCTTAAGCTCTGAATATAGTCCTCTCTTGTCTTTTTAATCTTCACCATTACAATTCTCTCTCTCTTTTTTCCCTTTCTTTCTCCTTCTCTCCTTTTCTTTTCCCTCTCTGTCTTTTCTAAAGCCACCTTTTCCCCCTTATTTCTTGGATCAGTGATCAATTTACAAAATGTGTTTTTCTAGCTTCCAATTTGAAAAAGCCCTCCCTTGGCTCCATGTCCTTAACCAGCATCTGTCTCATTTCCTTTTATTTTTTTTTCCTTTGATGGAAAATAACTAAAAGAAATGTTTGCTTCCTGACTTCCAAGTGTCTCATCAACCAATTCCTACAGGATGCCATTCCTTGCTACTTCACTGAAATCCTTCTTGGCAGGGTCAGTGACTTTCCTATCACCAAAGGCAACATTCAGATGTCTGTTCTCTCAGGGGTACAGAACTGTGAATCATCAGGCTTACACATTTCATAGCACTCACCATAGCATATACCCTCCCCAATGTCCATAACCCAACCACACTCTCCCTACCCCCTCCACCCCCTAGCAATCCTCAGTTTGTTTTGTGAGATTAACACAAATCTCTTATGGTTTGTCTCCCTCCTGATCCTATCTTGTTCCATTTTTTCCTTCCCTATACCCCAAACCTCCTGCTCTGCCCCTCAAATTCCTCATATCAGAGAGATCATATGATAATTATCTTTCTCTGATTGACTTATTTTGCTCAGCATAATACCCTCTAGTACCATCCATGTTGCAAATGGCAAGATTTCATTTCTTTTGATGGCTGCATAGTATTCCATTGTGTATATATACCACATCTTATCTATCCATTCATCTGTTGATGGACATCTAGGTTCTTTCCATGTTTTGGCTATTGTGGACGCTGCTGCTATAAACATTTGGGTGCATGTGCGCCTTCGGATCACTACATTTGTATCTTTAGGGCAAATACCCTGTAGTGTGATTTCTGGGTCATAGTGTAGCTCTGTTTTCAACTTTTTGAGGAAGCTCCATGCTGTTTTCCGGAGTAGCTGCACCAACTTGCATTCCCACCAACAGTGTAGGAGGGTTCCCCTTTCTCTGCATCCTCGCCAACAATCTGTTGTTTCCTGAGTTGTTAATTTTAGCCATTCTGACTGGTGTGAGTGGTATCTCACTGTGGTTTTGATTTGTATTTCCCTGATGCTGAGTGATGTTGAGCACGTCTTCATGTGTCTGTTGGCCATCTGGATGGGTATTCTTTCTGCTTTGTCGAAGATTAGTTGACCGTAGAGTTGAGGGTCAATTTCTGGGTTCTCTATTCTGTTCCATTGAGCTATGTGTCTTTTTTTGTGCCAATACCATATTGTCTTGAAGAGTACAGCTTTGTAATAGAGCTTGAAGTCTGGAATTGTGATGCTGCCAACTTTGGCTTTCTTTTTCAACATTCCTTTGGATATTTGGGGTCTTTTCTGGTTCCATATAAATTTTGGACTATTTCTTCCATTTCTTTGAAAAAAATGGATGGGATTTTGATAGGGATTGCATTGAATGTGTAGATTGCTTTAGGTAGCATAGACATTTTCACAATATTTGTTTTTCCAATCCATGTGCAAACGTTTTTCCATTTCTTTGTTTCTTCCTCAATTTCTTTCATGAGTACTTCATAGTTTTCTGGGTACAGATTCTTTGCCTTTTTGGTTAGGTTTATTCCTAGGTATCTTATGGTTTTGGGTGCAATTGTAAATGGGATCGACCCCTTAATTTCTCTTTCTTCTGTTTTGTTGTTGGTATATAGAAATGCAACTGATTTCTGTGCATTGATTTTATATCCTGACACTTTACTGAATTCCTGTATGAGTTCTGGTGGTTTTGAAAAGGAGTATTTTGGGTTTTCCACATAAAGTATCATAGCTTCTGCAAAGAGTGAGAGTTTGACTTCTCTTTGCCGATTTGGATGCCTTTAATTTCTGTTTGTTATCTGATTGCTGAGGCTAGGACTTCTAGTACTATGTTGAATAGCACTGGTCATAGTGGACAGCCCTGCTGTGTTCCTAACCTTAGGGGAAATGCTCTCAGTTTTTCCCCATTGAGAATGATATTCGCTGTGGGTTTTTCATAGATGGCTTTGATGATATTGAGGTATATATCATACACTTTGAAGAGTGTGACCATGAAAGGATGCTGTACTTTGTCAAATGCTTTTTCAGCATCTATTGAGAGTATCATGTGGTTCTTGTTCTTTTATTAAAGTATTTTATCACTTTGATTGATTTGTGGATGTTGAACCAATCTTGAAAACAGGAGGAAATCCCACTTGGACATGGTGAATAATCATTTTAATGAATTGTTGGAGACTATTGGCTAGTATTTTGGTGAGAATTTTTGCATCTGTGTTCATCAGGGATATCGGTCTGTAATTCTTTTTAATTGGGTCTTTGGTTTTGGGATTAAGGTAATGCTGGCCTCATAAAATGAGTTTGAAAGTTTTCCTTCCATTTCTATTTTTTGGAAAAGTTTCAGAAGAATAGGTATTAATTCTCCTTTAAATGTTTGGTAGAATTCCCCTGGGAAGCCATCTGTTACTGGGTTCTTGTTTTTTGGGAGATTTTTGATGACCGCTTCAATCTCCTTACTGATTATGGGTCTGTTCAGGTTTTCTATTTCTTCCTGGTTTAGTGTAGTTTATATGTCTCTAGGAATGCATCCATTTCTTCCAGATTGTCAAATTTGCTGGTGTATAGTTGCTCATAATATGTTTTTTAATAATTGTTTATATTTCTTTGGTGTTGGTTTTGATCTCTCCTCTTTCATTCATAATTTTATTTATTTGGGTCCTTTCTCTTTTCTTTTTGATAAGTGTGGCCAGGGTTTGTCAATCTTATTAATTCTTTCAAGGGACAAGCTCCTAGTTTTGTTGATTTGTTCTACTGTTCTTTTGGCTTCTGTTTCATTGATTTATGCTCTGAATTTTATTATTCTCTTCTTCTGCTGGGTTTAGGCTTTCTTTGCTTTTCTTTCTGCAGCTCCTTTAAGTGTACGATTAGGTTGTGTACTTGAGACCTTTCTTGCTTCTTGAGAAAGGCTTGTATCATTATATACTTTCTTCTTTTGGCTGCCTTTGCTGTGTCCCAAAGATTTTGAAAAGTTTTGTTTTCATTTTCATTTGTCTCCATGAATTTTTCAATTCTTCTTTAATTTCCTGGTTGACCCATTCATTCTTTAGCCTCCATGTATTTGTTCTTTCCAACTTTCCTCTTGTGGTTGAGTTCTAGTTTCAAAGCATTGTGGTCTGAAAATATGCAGGGAATGATTCCAGTTTTTTGGTACCATTTGAGACTTGATTTGTGACCCACATTGTGATCAATTCTGGAGAATGTTCCATGTGCATTAGAGAAGAATGTGTATTCTGTTGGTTTGGGATGGAATGTTCTGAATATGTCTGTGATGTCTATCTGGTCCAGTATGTCATTTAAAGCCTTTATTTCCTTGTTGAACTTTGGCATAGATAATCTGTCCATTTCAGTGAAGGGGTGTCAAAGTCCCTTACTATTATTGTATTACTGTTGATGTGTTTCTTTGATTCCATTATCAATTGGTTTATATAGTTCGCTGCTCCTGTGTTAAGGGTATAGATATTTAAAATTGTTAGATCTTTTTGTTTGACAAATCCTTTAAGTATGATATAGTGTCATTCCTCATCTCTTATTATGGTCTTTGGCTTAAAGATCTAATTTGTCTGATATAAGGATTGCCACCCCATCTTTCTTTTAACATTCATTACAATGGTAAATTTTTGCCCACCCCCCTCACTTTCAGTCTGGGGGTGTCTTTGGGTCTAAGATGAGTTTCTTATAGATAGCATATTGATACATTTTTTTTATCCATTCCGATATGCTGTGTCTTTTGATTGGGACATTTAGCCCATATACATTCAGGTATGAATTTAGTGCCATTGTACAGACACCCTACAGTGCCTATAAGGTTATTATATATTATCTGTTATTGTATATTGTCTCTGTTCCTTTCTGGTCTACTACTTTAAGGCTGTCTCTTTGCTTAGAGGACCCCTTTCAATAGTTCCTGTAGGGCTAGTTGGATGTTTGCAAATTCTTTTAATTTTTGTTTGTCCTGAAAGCTTTTTTATCTGTCCTTCTATTTTCAATGATAGCCTAACTGGATATAGTATTCTTGGCCACATATTTTCCTCTTTTAGTACTCTGTATATATCATGCCAGTTCTTTCTGGCCTGCCAGTTCTCTGTGGATAAGTATTCTGCCAATCTAATATTTCTACCATGGTATGTTACAGACTTCTTGTCCTGAATGGCTTTCAGTATTTTCTCTTTGTCACTAAGACTTGTAAGTTTTAGTATTAGGTGAAGGGGGGTGGACCTATTTTTATTGATTTTGAGGGGGGATTCTCTGTGCCTACTGGATTTTGATGCTTGTTGCCTTTGCCATATTAGCAGAATTCTCTACTATAATTCACTCCAATATACCTTCTGCTCCTCTCTCTCTTTCTTCTTCTTCGGAAATCCCAATTATTCTAATATTGTTTCATCTTATGGTATCACTTATTGCTTGAATTCTCCCCTCATGGTCCAGTAGTTGTTTGTCTTTCTTTTGCTCAGGTTCTTTATTCTCCATCATTTGGTCTTCTAAATCACTAATTCTCTCTTCTGCCTCATTTAACCTAGCAGTAAGAGACTCCATTTTTTATTGCACCTCATTAATAGCTTTTTTGATTTCAACTTTGTTAGATTTTAGTTCTTGTATTCCTGCAGAAAGGGATTTTATTTCTCCAGAAAGGGATTCTCTAATATTTTCCATGCCTTTTTTGAGCCCAGTTAGCACCTTGATAATCATCTTTCTGAACTCTAGTTCTGACATATTATCAATGTCTGTATTAATTAGGTCCCTAGCCTTCAGTACTGCCTCTTGTTATTTTTTCTTTTTTCTTTTTTTTGTGGTGAGTTTTTCCACCTTGTCATTTTATTCAGATAAGAATATATGAATGAGAGAATAAATACTAAAAGGGTGGCAAATACCCCCAAAAAATATACATTACCCAAATCTTCAGAAGAGACCTGAAACTGAGGGAGAAGAAAGGGGGAGGGGTTTTAGCTTGGTGAATAGAACAGAGCCACCATATATATATATATATATATATATACACACACACACACACACACACACACAAATAAGTGTAAACAAAATGAAGTGTAAACAATATGAGTGTAAAGATAAAAAAAAGATTCTAAAAGAGGAATGGATAAGATATGTTTGCTGGAAAAAGAAAGTAAAAAGAGGAGAGAATGTGATCTGGTTGGAGAGTAGAACAAAGCCATGTGCTATATTTAGGGTATATTTTGATCCATTAGAAGAACTTGTATCTTCAGATTTGGGTAATGTATATTTTTTGGGGGTATTTGCCAATATTCATAGCAATATCCGCAATAGCCAAACTATGGAAGGAGCTAATCCCTTTAAGAGATGAATGGATAGGGGCAACTGGGTGACTCAGTGGGTTAAGCCTCTACAGAGAGATCTGTGATCTCTCTCTCTGTCAAATAAATAAATAAAATCTTAAAAAAAGAGAGATGAATGGATAAAGAAGATATGGTTCATATCTACAATAGAATATTACTCAGACATCAGAAGGGATGAATACCCACCATTTGCATTGACAAGAATGGAACTGGAGAGGATTATCTGAAGTGAAATAAGTCAAGAAAGACAATTATTATATGGTTTTGCTTATATGTGGAACATAAGGAAGAACATACAGGACATTAGGAGAAGGAAGGGAAAAGTGAAGGGGGGATGGAATCAGAGGGAGAGATGTACGATAAGAGACTATGGATTCTGGGAAACAAACTGAGGGTTTTAGAGGGGTGGGGGGTGGGTGAGCCTGGTGACGGGTATTAAGGAGGGCACAGATTGCAATGAGCACTGGGTGTGGTGCATAAACAATGAATCATGGAACACTACATCAAAAACTAATGACTTACTGTATGGTGACTAACATAACATAATAATAATAAGAAAAGAAATTGGGTTTTATTTTAAATTTGATGGGAAATAACTTGAGGATTTTAAGTAGGAAGTGACACAACAGAGATTTTAAAAGTCCTCTTTAAATGCTGGGTAGAGAAGTGAGGGATACATTAGAACCAAACAGGAGTAAAGAAAATGACTGGACTATCTGTAACGTAGAAGTTGATGCTCCACTTTGTGAGTCCCTTGAGCAGGCTCAGATGAACTGATTATGGTTCTCATGAAGGAAGGCATGTGATATGATGAGCACTAGGTGTTACATGCAACTAAGGAATCACTGAATGTTATATCAAAAACTAATGATGTATTATTATATGTTGGATAACTGAATTTTAATAAAAAAAAGAGGTCAACTTTCAAGTTGATTACAATAATTACAATGACAAGAGATTATAATAAATGTAGTTTCTCATAGTAAACTCTGACTTGAAATTAAGGAAGGATGACCAAGAAAGGAAACTTTTGCTAACACTAGACTTAGTACTGGTGATTTGGGTTAGGCCTGGTGATAGCATTCTCTTGACTTTAAAATTATGAGCTAAAGTACAGGTCAGAGAAGGGAATTTTTTCCCCCCCTCCTTAAGACTTTTGTGATTTCTGTTTCCTTTATCTATATAACTGGTATGTTGGGCAAGGAATATTTATGAGGTATGATTAAAAAAAATCAGTTTTGGTTTTGGCCTCTTCTCTGTCCTTTAAAACTAGTCAGAAAGTACTTTCTTTGACTTTGAAAACTTGAGCTGTTGCATGAATTTTCTGTCACCCCTAGGTAATAAAAGTTTGAGGGTTTCTTTAAGTTCTATAGCATAAGTTCATTTATTTCAAGTCTCTAATACTGAATAGTAGTTAAAACTATGGACTTGTTCTAAAGTTAAATCTTTCCCTTTCCCTGAGTTCATGACGTCCAGAAGCCTGTGGTCCAGGAGAGAGGCAGTTTTTGCTTCTCTTCCCATGGTTGTGGAATGTTCAAAAACCTTGGAAAAGGGGTAAATAGACGCAAATTTGTAGAGATTTTATATTCATTAAGCAACATATTGAACTGTAAAAACTACATGCTGCAGAGTGGCAGCTGTGAAGTTTTCAATGAAACCATTATTTGAAATATCAGAGGAGAGCAAATTCCCTAAGTGGCTTTTGTGATATTGTGGCTAGAAGTTAAACCAAGTCCCTTGGAATGATCTCTAAATATGTAGATTTTCCCCTCTGATCATATGAATAAAAAGTTAGGATTCATTTTGTTTAATTAGACACCACTGATGTGATCTATCAATTACATATTTCTGTTTTCACATGACAAAGTAGTAAATTTTACTACCTTTGTTAAGTCAGAGTGGATTTCAAATCTGTGTGAATTATATTTTTGAAAAGGATTTCCTTTGTAACCAGGGTAATATTTTCACCATATCTTATTGACAGTTTTCATATAATGATAATACACTGTTGGTCCATTTTAAGTAGTTTATATAATCAGGTAAATTAGTTAACAGCTAGTTTCAGTTAATTGAGAAACATTTGGATTTAGAACACAAATGGCTACTATCTTACTGGTTTCATGAATTTTTCTTCTGATCAAATTTTTAAGAAAAAATAGAATTTATCTTTAAAAGGCAAATTCAATGAGCTTCACATTTTGGTCTAAAACTTTGAATTCCTTACTCTTGTCATATACAACTAATCATATTTACTTGTGAGACTTGATTAGATTTTTTAAATGAGAAAAGCCATAAATTTATCCAAACATTGTCTTATTTCTCACCTATTTAGACACATAAGTTGTTTTTTGAGTGTGGTTAGTGATTAATTCTGTGGTAATCAAGTTTTCATGCTTTACAAATCCTCTGTTGGAACATAATATGCAATTTTAAAGATAACAGCTCATGAAACAAGCTTAGAAAAATCCTATACATAAACTTCGACACAAACCAGACGTGGATTTTCATCAGAGTGGCCCCAAACAGTTTTGCATATTTGAGAAACTAAACAGAATTGTAGGTTTCTGGTGAGTGTTGATGCACTTTATCATTCAATTTAGAATTTTCATTTGTTCAAATGTTGTGTTAACAGGTTGCCTCAGAGATGGCCAACTTTATGAAGAAGGATCAGTAGTTAAAGAAAACTGCAACTCCTGGTAATGAATTTAAGTGGCACAGAACTGAATTCTGCTGTCTGTGTATGTTTTCTTCAAATAAAAGGAGTATTGTGAAATAAGATGATAAATACAGATAGAATCATAAGTCCTAGGATATTGCATACCTGTAGCTTTATATAAGCATATTTAATGAATGTTGACAAATCTAATCTTAGATATATCTTTCAATGCTAGAGCTTGTTTATGACAGCGACCTTCATCATACAGCAGGCCTGCATGAACTATACCTCTTAATTAAAGCATTCCACGCAAGATATACTCCAGGCAAACTGTATTTCTTTGATCACAGTAGCTATAGATAAAAACAGGCTGCCTTCAAATGATTATCCTGCAGAAAGTTTCCAAATACAAATACAAAGATTCTACTGTCTAAATTTTCTTATGTTTTCAAAGGTCAGTGGCTGTGTGGTCATTTCACTTATTAATTGCCTGGAGGAGAAGTTAAGAGCATATTGAGTGATAGGGGCGCCTGGGTGGCTCAGTGGGTTAAGCCGCTGCCTTCGGCTCAGGTCATGATCTCAGGGTCCTGGGATCGAGTCCCGCATCGGGCTCTCTGCTCAGCGGGGAGCCTGCTTCCCTCTCTCTCTCTGCCTGCCTCTCCATCTACTTGTGATTTCTCTCTGTCAAATAAATAAATAAAATCTTTAAAAAAAAAAAAGAGCATATTGAGTGATAGCTAATGCATATGCTATTATTTTATTTTTGCCAAGAATCAAATAGGCTTATGGCTATCATTAATCACAGATATGTTTTACACCCGAACAGTGTGCAATTCTGTACATGTACTTCGTAAAGGCTAGTCCACTTTTGTAATTTTTGACATCTTTGCAGCACATGCTCAGGACAGCAATGGAAATGTTCCCAGCTTGTCTGCCTTATTCAACCAGAACTGATTGAACGTGTCAATAATGGAGACTATGGGTGAGCAAAATCTTGCTTTACAGACTTTGTTGGCAGTCCCAGTTACTTTTCAGGCTTCGGTCTATTTCCTATCATTTACTTTTAAAAATGGCCATTATTCAAAAGAAAGAATGGGAGAGCAATGGGAAGAGAAGTAGAAAGACATGTAAAATAGGAATGCATGGAGGTAACCATTAAATGATTAAAATTAAAATGCACAAAGAAATGTAGATGGGGTCTTAAAATTACTAGGAAGGAGCATTGTCATGGGGTGAATGAGGGGAATAGAGGGAGTGTTAGTTTGGTTAAATATTTAGACAAGATTAGGAAGTAGACAAAATTGATTTTTTCAAATAAACCGTCTTTCTCCTTCTGGTGTTGCCCTGACCCAGCCAATCAGCTGTCACAGGAGAATCAGACCCTAAGAGGTCAGTATTTAATCTTGATGATTCCCCAAATAGCCAGTCCACCTAGACAATTTCACTGACATAGCCTATGTAGCCAGTTTCACTTAGAGTTGAATGGAAAGACAGGCTGAGCCACTTTACTTTGCTTATAAGCTAAATTTAGGGCTGATTGGCACTTAAACATGGCAAATAATGGTTTGATGCTCTCTGACAGATTAATAAATTAGGTGGCTTCTCCAATTACATACAGGGAATAATGATATCAGTACTAACATGGATTTTCTTTAGTGAACTGAAAGGAAGAGGGATGGCCTACCTGGTTATCTGCCTCAGGATTGCTCCTTTGCCATTGACCAAATCCCTAGATACCCTCAGAAACATGTTCCACATGGGAAATGTAAGAAGATCTATTATCATCTATTATCAAGTAATTATAAAAGCGATGTAATCCTGAAATGTAATTTTACAAATTAAAAGTATCACTTGCTTTCACACAGAAGACCATAAGACAGATATTTCCCAGATTTCCTAGCATCGCCCCTGTCCCCAAAGTATTTTCTTGGAAGACGGGAGATTTAGAAAGTTACATTTTTTTTTGACATTAATATTCTTCAAGCATGCTCAATTCCTGTGTGTGTATACATGTTTACCCAATATTGTCGTTGATAATATGACATTTTAAGTATTTCTAGGGAAAATACATCATAATTTTCTGTGGCTAAGTGATACTCAAATAATGGAAAGGACATCATAGTATGTGTCATCATAAGAAATTATCTGAATCAGGTTCTTAAAATAATTCAAATGCTTGACCCATGGAGCACATACTTCCAAGAAGCTCTCAGCAGCCTACTTTTCCACTGTCCCAGAACCCGTGGGAAACCATAGTTGAAGGCAATGTGGAAAAAACATGTAAGAATACACAAGCTGGTGGGAATGCGGTCTTCTTTGGAGAGAAGATTTTCTTGCCATCATTTGTTCACTGTGAGATAACTCTGCAAAGAGTTAAGAGGCACAGGCTTTGCCTTTTGTAGCAAACATGGATAACCTTAAAAGGACAGAAAGTGAGGGATAATTGGAGCAAAAGGAAACACGCATTGCCCAAAGAAAAAAAGTTAAGGAAGAGAGACAAGCTGTGAAGAAACAGTAAAACTAAAATTATTTACCAGAGGACAAAAAGGCAGGGGGAGTCCTTGAATTTAAAAGAAAGTTCTGACTCTCAGATGTATTCTCGTCCTGATGTTCAAATTGTTTTCATGTGTGAAAATAGAACATACCATTCAACGCTTACTGAGTGCTTTTTAAAATAGCCTACATGCAAATATACACAATCTTTGCTTAAAACATTCATTTTTCTCATCTTGGTGACATTTTGGATCCAAATCTTCCTTCATTCTATATAAGTTACTTCAGTGCATATTTATTCCCTGTGTTAATTTTCAGAGCAACCAATTAATATCAATGAAACCGTGTTTCTTTTGTGGCACTGCCGAGGATAGAAATAAATAATTTCTGTCTTACAAGAATTTCCAATCTAGCTGAGGAGTCAACATGCCATCCCTTTGTAAAAGGATTTTTGATGATAGGGCAGTATGTAAGTGCCAAATTAGTAGCAAGTATTAATCAGCAAGTTAGTGGAACAAAGGAAGTTAGGGAACTGTGTGGGACAGCAAGCCACACCTGAATTTAACAGCTTAAAACCATAAGTCTTTCTTTGTTTACTTCAGTACCTTGACATTGACTTACCTGAAGCTCTTTTCCTGATCTCCCTTGGGGTTCCTCAGATGCCTATAGATATCTGGAGACTCAAATGGGGTTGAATTGTCTAAAGTGGCCTCATTCTGATGCCTGGTAGTTGGTGCTAGTTGTTGGTGGGCCCACATGTCTGCAGCAGACTAGCCTTAGCCCCCCACATAGTACGAGTGTTCTAAGGGGACATGAGGGAGGGCTGCAAAGGGCTTCCCTGTAGGCCTAAGCCTGAAAGACACAGAGCATCAATTCTCCTATTTTTTGTGAGGGAAGCAAGTGAGTAGCCCTGCCCACATTCAAAGGTTGGGGAAATAGATTCCACTTCTTGGTGCCAAGAGCCACAGATAATTTGTGTCCATTTTTAATCTGTCACATCTCTAAACTTGATTTTTTTTTTTTTTTAATGAACTCAAAACCTAGTCTGTTGGATAAGTTGGCCTTGATTTTTTTCACCGGTTTCTCAAATCAACATACCCCAAACCAAAAGTGTTAACCTCTTTGACCTGCCCTTGGTGACTGGCCTTCACCTCTGCCTTGTCAGGCAAGCCAGGAAATTGGAAATTAGTTTGATTCTTCTCTCTTCTTCTTTCTCAGCCACTAGTCTCTTATAATTCCCACACAATAGTTTCTTTCAGATATTTATTTTTTCTACTTCTCTGCTACATTCGAGTGCATTTCTTTATCAAGCCTCATTTGAGATGACCTGATCTTTCTCCCTGTTTCCAGTCTGACCAAACTGCAACCAATTCTTTATGGTTATCACTCTAAATCCAAGCTTTGACTCTGCTGTTCATGGTCTTTAAAATCCTCAGTGATACTCAATTGCTTGTAGAATATCATTATATTCCTTAGCATAAGAAACAGTCTGGCCCAAATGCTTCTTTACTACCTCATTTTTTTATGCTCTTTCTAGCTTCCCTTGACCTCTCATGGGTTTGGCATTGAACTTACCTGCTCGTTCTTAAACATGCTACCCAGCTTCATACCCATATGCTCTACTCCTGGGTTGCCTTTTTTTCTTTTTTTAAAAGAATAAATGTCCTTTTCTTTCACATCTGTCCACCAACCTTATTCTCATCCTTCCAGACTGAGAACTAAAATCACTTTCTGTAACGAAATTATGCCAACTCCTTCAGGCAGAGTTATATTTGAAACCTCTACTCTGATCATACCTTAACCTACTGCTAATAAATGACGCACATTGAAGTCATATCTAGCTTTGCAGTATTTTTAGGGTATGAGCTCCGTGAGGGTAGAGAAACTTACTTATTCTTACGTTTAAAGAGAGAATATGATAAATTGGATTAAAGGGAAAGTTATGAGTCTTGATCAAACAGGATGATATAGAGTGGTAGTCCCTTCATAATTTTTTAAAGCATAAGTCACAGTAAAACATGCATCTAACTTTATGATTTAGTACACACACACACACACGTGCACATGAATATCCATACAAATACATGATACACACACACACCCTGACACGTATAAAAACTGTACTCATCCTCACTATGTACAATAAGCTCTAATTTTTCCTATTATCTCTCCAGTATTTTATTTATTTTTTAAAGTACTGATTCCCTGCTCACTAAATTAAGTGATTAAATGACCACAAATGTATCTGAATGTTTGAAAACTGCTGGGATAGAGCATGAAAAATATACTTCCTTGATGTCATGGCTTTGCTTAAGGCTCGTCCTGATGGTCTCTTATAAATCCTGCAAAATTTAACAAAGTCAGCATTTTCCTTTGGTGATGGAGATTATACTCTTAAAATTGTGGCTCCAAGTTGCTTAGGATTTTGTGATCTAACAGATTCTTAGAAAAGCATAAATTTGCTAGGCATATTATTGAAAATCAAATGTATCTTCAAGCATTCATGAGAGTCTATTATAATATAAGCAATTTTGGTAATTAACTAACAGGATTAAGTTTAGATTTGACTTAAATACTAAAAATATATTGTTCTCAAGTTGTAAATAATTCAAACAAGTGATGATTAAAGTACTTTCCTCTTTCTCATCTACTCTTATCTCTTCAGAAATATTTTGTTGGATTTAAATGTCAGTGTTAGATTTTGAAAACAAATCTCCTTTTCCTATGTAGGGCCACAAAACCCTGTCTCTAAAAAATATATGCTTTTAAGTATCTAATTTCACATTAATTGAATTTGTATCATCACTAATAATAACTGAGATTGTTGAGCACTTAACACAAATTAACTCTTTAATATATGATAGAATATTCCAGTATTTAAATAAATTAATTCAATACAATTAATTAACACTGATGTATTCTTCTTAAGTAGAACTATTTTATCCCCAGTTTTTCACAGATACTTCCTTTTACATGGTCAAATTCTTTTCAGATCTAAATTATATATAAAACAATTACCCTATTTATCTATAAGTGCATTTCTATACATTCAAGCTTCTTTCTAAAATGCATTTGATGACATTTAAAAGAAACTGCATAGATTGGCCTTTTGCCATTTAATCCCTTATAATATGTAAAGATTCCATATTCTTATATTTAGTCTTTATTGATATAGCCTTAGGTTCCTCATATAAGTCATTAAAATAATTGGAAGAGACCTAATTTAGGAAGAGTGGCTCACAGGCTTTCTTATTAAATGATCATACATTCTTTATATAAAGAATATCTAGCTTATAGTAATTCTAATTTTGTGTAACTTCAGAAATATAAAAAACATTATTTATAAAAGTGATATTGCATAATGTGTACCAATTTTTCTCTTTCATTTGTAAGGCAGATGGACAGCCCAGAACTATAGCCAGTTCTGGGGAATGACTCTGGAAGAAGGCTTCAAGTACCGTCTTGGGACCCTGCCACCTAGCCCCATGCTTCTCAGTATGAATGAAATGACAGTAAGTGGCCTCTCTATCTGACTCGAATGTGTGTGTGTGTTTGTGCAGGTATGTTTGTGTGTGCATTTAAAGAAATTTTAAATAACTAAAATAGTGGTTTTTGAGCTTTTGGAGATGTAATTTTATCATAAAATAAAAAGCCTTCTACCCAAATGGTTGTTATCTTCCCTGAACATTTCATGTGAACTTTGAAGTTCACCAGTGTCAATTAGATGAAGTGTCCTGTCTTCAAGAATGAATGTGTTCCTTTATACCGCTCATGATTTTGTAGAAATTCCTATTTCTGATTATCGGCTGTTTAGTGGCCCAATGCACAAGCAAGTTATCAGTTGTCCTTATTTTTCTTTTTTTTAAGTAAACATAGTTATTTTTTTAATTCATCCAAACAAAATTGTGCTGTCTTTGGGCTATCCCTTATCATATGAGGCTAAGAGAAATGCCAGTTACTGTAGATGTCTATGCTAAGATAATTCATGAAGGTTTATCCTCAAAATTTCCATTACAGGAAAACCTTCAAATTTTGCGAGGTGACCTCACAAACTCCCTCATGAAATTTCAGCATTTCCTACACTCTTATGTTTTATACTATTGTATTGGATTTCCATTTCATTTTGAGGAGATGTTATCATCCCATATGGGTATCTGGTATAAAGAGATGTCTATCTCTCTCATATGACAATCCTCTAACTTGGAAGAGCTGAAATTTGACCACCATATATGTGGTGTCCCAGGCACACATCTTCCCAGTTGGGATGTTGACAGTATTCAAGGCCTTGTTCAAATGCCCAGACCTAAGCGGTGCTCACAGATGGTGGGAGTGCAGCCTCTTCTCTTTACAATGCAGGCTTTGGGTCCCGGCTGCCTGGAAGCTGCCAGTGGCTCCGAAGCAAGCAGGGTTGTTGTTTGTCATTGGATGAGTTGTAAATCCACAACTTTCTCATGAAGCATTTAATGTACTTTGCTTTCCAGAGATGTAATCCCCTGAGTTATTATACCAATTCAAAGTGCAGTAGCAGGGCCTGCTAAATTATAACCAGTATCAGAAAAGATCATAATAGCTGCCACATATCGAGGAAATGTGTGTTAAGCACTCTTCTAAGCACTTTCATACCTTATCTCATCTAATTCCCACAGCAGCTTAATGTAGTGGGTACTATAATTATCCCCATTTTAAAGATGAGAAAATTGAGATTGAGAGAGGTTAAGTCACACTGAGATTGGGAAAAGTGAAAAGCCACTGCAGAATTACTTAAAGTGCAGAGCCAGGACATCTTAAAACATCTGCTCCCAAAAATAGTCCCTAGAGTTCCAGTAGAATCTGTTAGCCTTGGCCAACACAGGTTCAAAGGAGCAAAAAAGCAGAGCTAACTTTATGAAATGATCAGCTTAGATATACTCTTGGATCTTTCCTAGAACCAGTAAAATATAAAATCTTTAGAAATACGGCTTGGATTCATGGTTTTTAGTGACCTAATTATACGATCAATTGGAAGAGTTATTATTATTACTTTTATTTTTTTTTTCTGGCTACCTTCTTTTTCATTTTTATTCCCATCTGGGGGAAAAAAAGAGGCAGAATTATTTAAGAAAAGAATAAATTCACTCCCTTTATTAGGATTTCTCTTTCCCTTGATTTTGTTAAGGGCCTTAGTCAGCCAAATACTCATTTGAGTGTTTATACATATTTTCTCTGGATTATTTCTTTTTAAACTTTAATTTTTGCAACCTGGAAAATTTTATATTCTAGAGAATATGAGGTTGTAACTCACCCTGGTATAGGAAAGGAAGTTGAATTCTAATTCAGCATTTATTGGCTCCTAGGGATTTTTTTTAAAGATTTTATTTATTTATTTGACAAACAGAGATCACAAGTAGGCAGAGAGGCAGGCAGAGGGAGAGGATGAAGCAGGGTCCCCGCTGAGCAGAGAGCCCGATGTGGGGCTCGATCCCAGGACCCTGGGATCGTGACCTGAGCTGAAGGCAGAGGCTTTAACCCACTAAGCCACCCAGGCACCCCTAGGGATTTGTTTGAATGAAAGTTGTTCTGAATGAAAAATCCTAATGACTAATATTTTGGGAGCATTAAAATTGCCAAGTGCTATGAATTAGTGTAATATAGTTGCCAGCTTATTCCAGGACAGCAATAAGGAAAATTTGGCTGATCTGTAAGAGTTCCATTACCCACTTACAATGTAGGGCAAGGAACTAGCTTCTTATTTCTAGGTCATAGTAGCTTGAGGGCTGAGGGTCTTCCAAAAAGTTTCTGAGTGTTAGAGTTGTCCTAATGTCTGGAGATAGAATAAAATCATAAATATAGCAATTACTTCCAAGGAGTGAATTGAGTTGAACAGGTTGCTACAGAAAGAGGTAAAAAATATGTTAATTCTTAGCCTGGGGACTACATAGATAATTACTTTAATACAGCAACTTGCCTCAGAGTACAGTGAAAATGAGGTTTCTTTTCTTTGTAGATATGCTTCTAGATAACTTTTTTTCCAACTTTTTCTTTTTTAAATACCATTTTCAACATAGGATGGTCTATCTATACAGCTGGGGTAGGGAGTTGCCAATAGCTGTAATGATTTTGCTGAGGAACTCCACTGCATCCCTACCCCAAAACATCTTCCTTTCCTTGACTGTATTACCTGGATGAGAGTTGGGGTTCATATAATTCTTTATCTGGGGTGGGCAAGATGCGCCATGAGTCATTCCTGGTTTCTGGGAAAGCTCTTCTCTTTCCTGGTTGGATTCCTGGTTTCATTCCTTTGTTTAAGTCACTATTCCCATAATGAGTTAGAGAAATATCAGTAGGCATTGTACTGAGCATGAGTTAGAGAAATATCAGTAGGCATTGTACACAGAGTTCTATGATCATATAGTTATGAAAAATTTTTTGCATCTATATGAATTTATTAAATTCAAGTGAATATTTGTAGAGTGTGGTTAGTAGCAGTGAAGAATAGAAAGATGTTGATAGTGGAGGATGAAAAAAGTTAACTTTAGGGTTTTGGGGAGCCGTTCTTAGATGACAATTGTAAGTGAGGACAGACAAAAAGGAAACATAAACTTAATGTTTACCCTGGGTATAAATAGAGTACCTGAGAGGAAGTAAAAAAAGGGAAAGAAAGAAGGCTGAGAGGGACATTGTTTAGACCATGGAACTCCTTGCTGTGTATGAAGACTCACTTCACCCCCAATGGAGTAATTATGTCTGGTGTCAGGTCAACAAACTTGACTGGCTGGTAAATGCATGCCTATTTCTTTTCCCCCCAAAGGTTTTCTTTTTTGTTTGTTTCAAGTTTTTGTTTAAATACTAGTTAGTTAATAAGATATAGTATAATAATAAAATTTAGAGTAAAATTTAGTGATTCATCACTTACATATAACATCAGTGCTCATTACAAGTGCCCTCCTTAATACCCAACACCGACTTTTACTATCCCCTGCCCACCTCTCTTCCATCAACCCTCATTTTGTTCTTTATAACAAAGAGTCTCTTATGGTTTGCTTCCCTTTCCTTCCTCTTTCCATTCCCCTTTTTGAAGGTTTTCTTAGTTTGAGATTGTTTAAAGTGATGTCTTGATTGGACAGTTCTGTTCTAAATGTTTCTACACTAAAAGGGTTAAGAACTAGTGGATTAGGGGCCCCTGGGTGGCTCAGTGGGTTAAGCCTCTGCCTTTGGCCCAGGCCATGAACCCAGGGTCCTGGGATCGAGCCCTGCATCGGGCTCTCTGCACAGCAGGGAGCCTGCTCCCCCAACCCCCGCCTGCCTCTCTGCCTACTTTTGATCTCTATCTGTCAAATAAATAAATAGAATCTTAAAAAAAAAAAAGTATATGTGCTGCTGAAGCAAGCACTTAAAAAAAAAAAAAGAACTAGTGGATTAATTAACCATTCTCTGGCACTCCATTGAAACTTTGTATGTTGTATGGATAGATTCACAATGGGACTGATTGGGAGCTGGCCATCAGAAGGAATGCAACTCATCACAAGAAATTCAGATTCTGCCTACTGAGCATTTTGTCTTCTTAAACTACAAAATTGGCTATGACATGATTTGGCCCTTATTTCAGTATTTTTCAACATTTGTTCCATGGGCTAGCAATCTGGCAAGATTAGGACTAAAGGTGTCCCATCTGTGGTCAAATAAATTTGTATAATGGTGCATTATATCTTCACACTAGAGCAGAACTATATTTAGGGATCAATCAGAACTTTCTCAGTGTCTCAGAAAGAAAACAATGGAGACAACCAATTATTATGACAGTATGCAAACAAATGTGGCACTGACTGAGGTCCTTTTGAGCCAGCAGAAACATCACAGTTGAAGTCTGTTAATAGGCATGTGTGAGCCAGTGCGCTTACCCAAGTGGGCACCATTCCATTTACCATGAGGAACATAAGCTCTGGAGCCAGTGCACTTGGGGCTCAGTCTGGTTCTTTCACTTATTGCCTCCATTTTCTCCTCTGTGAAATGGTGATGGCAGTAATACCTTGCTCATAAGGTTGTTAGAAGTCCATGAGATGCTGAAAAATAAGTGCTTATTATATACCATATTATATACATATGTAACAGAAATGTTATCATATACCATACAAAGTTGTTCTTTCTTCTTTGGATTAACCTTGGGAGATTAGTAGGGTCAATTCCCTACTATTCCTTGCTACTAATTTGGTAAGAACTAAATTATCAAAAGCTTCATCACTTGGAGATTTTTATTTCATAAGGAAAATTATAGCTATGGATTTATTGGCCCTGATGGAGTTTACATATTCCTGGTGAACCTGAAAGTTCTACTATGCTCCTAAATCAAATTAAATCATATCAAATAAAATCAACAGCTTTGTACCTGAGTGTTTTTCCAGGCATAATATTCAAGTGTTTTTGAATTTGGGAGATAACTTTAAGAAGCCTCACTGTGTTATGACCTATTATAAATACTGTGAATATTTTGAATGAAAAATACTATTTTCAAACAGAAATAGGGAAATAAGAGTTCATCTCTATACTTGTCTCAGCTAAAAAAAAAGTTTTCAAAATAGTTTTGTTGTTGTTGATTCCCCAGGGAGAACAATGAAGTGAACAAAGCTGTTACAGATGTTTTAAAAACTTTTTCATCAACCTTATAGCTTACTAGTATAACATCTTTTCCCAGTCATCCAAGATGTATGATTTTGGTGAGTTTTAGTTGGCATTACTAACACAGGAAAAATAATGTCTTTATGGTTTGTTGGAAGCTAAAGTAAAATATTTTGTGTATTATATAATAACTTTTAAAGCCACCAATCATTGAGAATGAGAAATGCAAATTTATTTAATTGTTTGAATACTTGATCATTGTCTAGACAATATTCAGTATTGACTGACTGGATTTCTTTCTTTAAAAAAAATATTTATTTATTTGAGAGAGAAAGTACAAGTGGCAGGGAGGGGGAAAGGGAGAAGCAGATTCCCTGATGAGCAGGGAGCCCAGGGACACCTGGCTTGATCCTGGGGCTTGGGGATCATGACCTGAGCCGAAGGCAGATGCTAACCAACAGAGCCACCCAGGTGCCCTTGGATTTATTTCTCTTGTCATTAGTTATAATAAGAGGAATTGATTTTTCATTTCTGAAGTATGTTTCAATGATAGCAAGTAGTGAGCGATGAGAAGTACCATTGGAGAAAATCAAAGGGAATATTACCATGTGTAGTTTGTAACCCTCCATAGGCTATTGAAAATTTTTATTTGATTAAAAATAATCTACTTGATTCCAAATATGTTTGTCACCTATGTAAATAGAAGTCTCTGTAGCAAATGAAACACTAAGTAGAAAAGTGAAGGACACAGTTATATGGTTTGGTTCTTTATATACTATGAAACAAAAATGATCATTTTTCCCATAAAAATGATGTTTAGCTCCCACATACACGAATGTAGGTAAATGGCATCAAGCTTGAGTAATAACTTAACAAAAATGCAGGTGCCGATGATACTGCAGAAGAAGGGCACAGCCAGATGTCATGGAGTCTGTTTAAGTGTATATTTTCCTCACGTCATCTCAGAATCTTCTCATCTATGTAGGTATGGAGCAAGGGACAGATTAGGATGCCAGTTCTTGCTGTCCATGAATTAAGAGTTTTAGAATTCAAAGATCATTAAAACATGTGCTTATGCCTCCTTTCTCTCCTTCCCAGAATGGAACCCCACACCCTTTGAGAAACTTTAGAAAATATACACCCTGCCTTACTCCTTATTCAACCGAATTTTTGGCAGAACGAACTCATGGCAGTGTCTTATCTCTCATGTCAGTTTTTGAGTTTTAGTTCTCAGTTTTATTTTTCTGTACTAGTTGCAATCTGGTGCGTAGCACTGTGGTATAATTGAACATGACTTGAACAACACCGTGGACCTGAATTGATCACTGCAAGGCAAATCTCCAAAAAGAAATGTGAAAATTTATTTTTTTCCCTCTCTGTGAATAAATATTTGGGGCTGTGAAAAAGTAGATTCCTGAGATGATTTGGTGTGTTGATAGAACAAGCACCTGTTCCCTGGGTAATTCTCAAACCTGGGTTAGCTAGTCCATATTACAGTTCTTCCCAGAGCCTGTTCCAGGAAAAACTAGTCCTTTGATCTGCTTCACAATCAAAAGGATGTGAAATGAAATGAAACAAGATGAAATAAAATACTTGGCATTGTGTCATGAACATTTAAAACTGTGAATATGATTTCCACTTCCTGGAGTCTCACAACACTTAGGTAGGTTGTTAAAAAATATTTCAGTGAGGATGAAAATCTATTTAATTTTCAAAACCAGTGTTTCTCAGAACTGTTAGATTAATCAACTCATTATTTTGTAATTATCTGTTATAATTCTCCCAGAACTAGTGTTCTAAGAAACTCATTTGAGGAAATATCATAGTTCATCAATTTCTAGATGCTTATTGTCTTCACTTCTTTACACCTCTAGAATTGGGATGTTTCTTATATTTGATGGTGTCCTGGCTTCAATGAAATATGGTTTTACCCTAGCAAATTTAATGTCAGATATGTGTGCTATTTTAGTTATGATTAAGCTCATCTGAGAGAGACAAAAATTCAAAATGATAGTGACTTCAATAACATTGGAATTGGTCTACCACCAACAAATCTGGAAATAGATGGTCCTCCATTAGAATTGCACTCCATGGGGGCGCCTGGGTGGCTCAGTGGGTTAGGCCACTGCCTTCGGCTCAGGTCATGATCTCAGGGTCCTGGGATCGAGTCCCGCATCGGGCTCTCTGCTCGGCAGGGAGCCTGCTTCCTACTCTCTCTCTCTCTGCCTGCCTCTCTGCCTACTTGTGATCTCTCTCTGTCAAATAAATAAATAAAATCTTTAAAAAAAAAAAAAAAAGAATTGCACTCCATGGTGTTGGAGACCCAGGCTTCTTCCTTTTTATTGTTCTGTATTTCAGTCTTTATATCCAAGGTCATATCATGGTTCAACAAGGCTATTCCATGTTTATCTGTAGCTGGAAAATAATTTCTGGTAGCAGGAAAATTTAAAAAAATAAATAAATAAAAAGGAATAAAAGTGAAGTGTCATTTGTCTCTTAAGGAAAGTTCTCAGAAACTGCCAATGACACTTCTGCTTATATCCCAGGGGCCAGTACTTAGTAAGGTGGCCACACAGAGTAGCCAAGAGGAACTGGGCAATGCAGTCATTTTTTTTTGAGCTGCATATGATGAGCTAAAATTGTTATTTCTATGAATAAAGGGAAATCCTATGAAAAGGGGAAGGGTTGGAGAAGAATTAGTGCTACTTGCCATAGTATGATCATGAAATACTGATATTTATAGATTAAGCAAATTATCCCATAAATAGAAACTAGGGAAATATCCAAGTTAACCCTTCCAGAGTTAAAAACATGAAGATGAATATTGTTGAAGATGAAAAATTCATTTTTCCATTAGCAACCTGAAAATTAATCCTATCCTCTCCAATTAGTTTAGAAGAAATTTAATTTAGAAGTAGTTTAGAAGAAATTTCTTGGTATTCATGGCCTTGGGTTGTGAAGGGCAGAACAAAATGATATTCTCTGTTGAGTTCTTTTGATTCTCGGGTCACTCTGATTATCAAAATTTAAGTGGAGGAAAGCGCAGCCAGAGATAGAGGCAGTCTCACATGGTGGATATTGTGGAGATATGGGCTCTAAGAATGTCCAGAATGTCCAGAATTTGACTAGAGTGTTCTCAACTGCTCTATGATTATGTTTGTATTACTCTTTCAGAGATTTTGATTCAACTAAATGCAGAAAGTATGTTAAAAAATTCTTCAGTGTTCACCATTGTCTTTAATTTTTATATTTGCAATATCTTTAATCTTTAATTTTAAATAGAAGTACTGAAACCGGGGGACTGTTCATATTTAGCATCAAATTTGACTAATGTTAATTTGGAAGTATGACTAGATTATGACTGAAATTTTTTGACATTACAGTTGCAATAATTAAAAATGACCATATGCCACAGTGTAAATCCTTTTAAAAATAAATGTGTATCTGGGGCACCTGGGTGGCTCAGAGGGTTAAGCCTCTGCCCTAGGCTCAGGTCATAATCTCGGTGTCCTGGGATCGAGCCCTGCATTGGGCACTCTGCTCAGCAGGGAGCCTGCTTCCTTCTCTCTCTCTGCCTGCCTCTCTGCCTACCTGTAATCTCTGTCTGTCAAAGAAATAAATAAAATCTTAAAAAAAAATAAATTTGTATCTTATTTAAGCCATTGCCATTTTGAAATTTCTGTCACTCTCAGTTGATACTCTTGATTCTTTTGCTTTATTAATCTATCCTTTGGCATATATTCAAAAGTATGTGTTGAAGCCAAATTTGTGTTACCAGTTCCTAAGAGCTATTATTCCATGATGCTTGCCTTTATTTATAAGCCATTAAAAACACTCTTACTTTACAGGAGCATGCAATAATTATGGAATAATGGGATATAAAATTTGCTTTTTATTTACTATGTCAGATTATCTGATATCATAAGGCAAATAAAATTACAAGATAGTATATTCCTGTTGATCTTCAAATCCTATAGGCTTATTTTTAGGAAAAGCGGTATTAAATAAGTGATAAAAATTTGGAAAGATCACAATACATGAGCCTTTTGAATTGGACCTGGCTTAGTGGGTTGATAAATGTTTTGCTTGTTATTTCTCTATTGCCTTATGTTATTAAGAAGGATTAACCATTAGTATTTTTTAAGCAAAAAATCATAAAAACAACAAAAGCAGACTGGTATTTATAATTTAATTTAATGCACCTAAGGAGAAAATATTTTTTTAAGAGAGGCAATCAACCAGTTAAGTCTATATTTCTTCATCATTATGAGATATTTATGGAATACCTCCTATGTGCAAAACATTCTGGTAGGTTTTGGCATATGGAAGTCAAATTCTAAATAATTCAACCAGGCTGAAATGTGTTTGAAGTAATAGTTGTATTTTTATTGCTTCAATAGAGTAAAAGGAAAATATCCTAGCTATTTTATTAAATTATAAAGTGATAGCATAACCACCAACACTTCACCTGTTTTCCTGGAAACTTGAGAACACTTAGTACTATAAATATATAGAAGCACACTGATATGAAAATGATAATGAAACTGGGAGGTATTAGTAATTAGCAAGATAGGTATATTTCCACTGCAGTTGGAAAAGACTCCTTTGGAGAGTGAATCTATCTCTCTGGAGCTAACTCTTCAGAGCAGTCAATTTATTCTGCTCCAACTGTAGGTTTCAGCAGTGTAGTCAGTCTCATGACTTACAGATCTAACATCACCTGGATTTCCGCATATCATGGATTTCCACAATACTGCTCCTAAAGGTGTCATGTAGGCACTCTACTGTGATCTACTTGACATTTTCTATACTTTTCTTCCATCATCTAAATAGCAGTGTTTTCAGTAGTGGAACTCAGGATTTAATAACTTTCTTACTGGGTGATAATAGTCTCTTTAAATCAAAACTAAACTCTCCCATTAAAATTCAAATTTATAAATATTTTGGAGGCATATCTTTTCAAGCCGATGTGTAAATTCCAAATCTTCCTTTAGTCTCTGAAGCAATTGTATACTTGTCAGAAGTGATTTTGTTTGCAAGATACTGGATCAGTAGCCCAATTTGTTTAATGGAATGCATAATCATTAAACTTTTAAGCAGGTAAACTTTTAGCTTTTATGCACATTTGACTTCTGTTGCAAAATATCAGTGTATTTCTAATAAAGAAGGAAATGATAAATGGAGCTTAGTGTTAAGAATTCTAAAACCTGGGTCTGGTTTCATGGGTATTTCTTATTTAACCTTGATTTCATTTAACTTTTAGAAGTTTGTTTCCTCATTCATAAAATAGAGTAAATGATATTTGCCATGATTATGTAACATAGAGCTATCAAGAAGATAAAATGTTGAGAAAAAAAAGAAAATCTTAAAGCACTCTCAAAAATGATGTATGTTAATGTGTGTATAACTGATAAAAATTAATAAACAATTTTTATTTTGTTTGAGTCCTTATTATTTATGGAAGTGAAAGTTATCACTTTTTAGAAAAATTTGGGGAAAAAAACAGGGTATGGTGTTTGAGATCTTCTTTGAGTGACTTGAACGAAGCAAGGCCCATAACATTTAATTTACCTTCTTGGAAAGACAGTAGGTGAAACAGATTCTATCAGGACTTGAACATGGTTCTCTGAAGACATAATGGTATTGTACATTTGGCATTCCACAAAAGCCCCTTTTGATCTTCAATGATATTTATAATATCAACCAATTCATCCTAGTTTTTTTCGTAATGGCCAGGGTAAGTTTGGTTCTTCCTGGACTTCCAAGTGTAGTAATGCATAGTTGCTACAGATGCATTGTTTCAAAATTAATTTCATACAGAATCACACTCTCTAATGTAAGAAGGGACATAAAAGTAAATGCTATTTCTGAGAAGTAAATGTTATTTCTGAGACCAATTTTAATAACCACATTGTTTTTCATATGGATGATGATCCAAACTCTGATTCAAGATGATAGAAACATTGACTAAAATTATTGTGTTGTATGCTAATCTCTCCAAAATTCTACATCTTGTTCTTAAGATTTTGCTCTATGTTAGGATTCCCTGCATTGAATTATTTTTAAATGTATATGAAATAGAAATCCTACACTATTAATACCTTTCAAGATATCATCAGAAAACATGAATGTATAAAAAATAATGATAAACATTATAAAAAGCCTCGACACATTCTTATAATAGTTACTGGGATACATTTGAAGAAATCTGACATGTCTGCTTCTCTTCTTTAGGCTTCTTTACCTGCAACAACTGATCTTCCAGAGTTTTTTATTGCTTCTTATAAATGGCCTGGATGGACTCATGGCCCATTGGATCAAAAAAATTGTGCTGCATCATGGGCATTTTCTACTGCAAGTAATAAAGTCATTTTAGTTACTTCCTTGTAATTCTCCCTTTAAGTCAAGATTCTGGGATGGTAATTAAAAGATTTTGAAATTTAGAATATTTCAATATTAACATTTGGCCAATTAAAATAAAATCATATTCAGACCAGAGAAAGCAGCCTGAACATTATATAAAAATTCCATTTTCACTCTGGAAATTCATCTTGATTTTTAGGGTATAATTTTAAATGGAGAATAAATCAAAAGAGCAACAAAGAAAAGTTACCAAAATTTTTTTGTCCTTTGAGTTAAAGCCAGATGATAAGAGTATAAGGTATGTTTTTATTCATAATATTATCTGTAATACTAATATGAAATTACACATACCTATATAATTTATATATTCTTTTTCCTTTACAAATTTGCAAAAAAAAAGTCTTATTATTAAACTACTTTGATGTAAAGAAATACTTCAGAACAAGATAATAATGGATTAAAAGGCTTTTATCATTTAGATGAAAGCAAATTTGTAGCTTTTGACTCTAAAATGGTAAAGAGTAGCTTCCAAATTAGTATTGCTGTTACTTCAAAAGGGTAAGGAATACTACTTTTATAGTTACTTTTATAAAAGTTCACAAGTCGAATAAATCAATACTCAAGTTAATCTTAAATTTTGGTCTCTAAGGTATCCTCAAAGGAATGTTAATTATATTGCATGCAGCAAATAACTTAAGCCTAACATGATGTTGATTGGTTACTATCAAAGGTCTTCATTAAACTATGTTCTAGGCTTTGAAGGTAATTTCAAGAGTGCTCAGAATTCTAGCACAGAAAACATTGTAAAATAGGTACATAGGTTTACAGAGATGTCAAACTCTGAAGGGTAATACTATTTTACACAGAAAAGTGCTGATATACTTGTCTAAATATCATTGCTTCATAAAATAAGATAGTTTGTTTTAGAAATGATGACTTTGGCCAAGCTTACCCCGGAATGACTTTATCTACTAAGTCTATTCTACTTCCTACTGCTCTAAAACAAATGCTTTCTGGATTTCTGATATTTGATCACTTATTAAGGATCCACATGGTGGTCCTGTTTGAGCCTTGCTTCACATGGGTAGGGAGATACTTAATCAGATAAATCATTTGTCATTTGGTGTTCATGTGGTTAATGTATTACACCTCTTAGGGGATATATAAGAATTTTGCTTTAAATGGAAGCTAGACCAGTATTTCTGAAGATATCTTAGGCAAGATGTTGCTGGTCAAATAGTGAGAGTAACATGCTAGTCTGATTTGGATGGTGTATTTTGGTGTCCCCAAGACAAAGTCCCACGAATGGCCTCTGCCCAGGTTTATGTATGGATTTGGCTCCTACCTCATTCACCAAAATACCAGAAAGAGGTTTTTCAACACTTCTGTGATTTCAGATGACATGGTTTTTATATTGTGTATTCAGTATGACAAATCAAACTCATGCTGGTTTTTTTTCTGAGTGTGTTAGGTAAAGAAAAGAATAAACTAGGTTCTTTTAAGAATCCATGTAACTGTGTCAGAAAATAATAGTTAAAACAAGAAAAAAATGTTTTTCAAAGAAGCTAAAAGCTATTAGATGAGATGAAGAAGACATTTTAAAATATACATATATAAGACAAAAATTAGACAGCCAAATACAATTTAAGGACGATGTCAGAGACTGAAGAGGTGAAAGAATTTGAAATGGGAGGCGTGATGCATGTCACAGGCAAAGGTAGAGATATAATAAATAAGCAGGGGACATGACAGTGTGTCTCAGAGTTAAAGGCCAATAATAGTTTTCAAAAGGAGGGTGGAAATCAAGTCACTGAGCTGAGTCATTCTTAAGTATTTCAAATGAATTTGGATTAAACATTCACTGAGATTCAGAAATGTTTGTCAAAGAGCAACATATTGTGTCCCATTGGAATTTAAAATATTTATCCTTGAGTTGAAATCTACAGATTCATGGGGTTGGGAGGGATCTTAGAATTCACACTTTTCAAGCCTTTGGTTTTCTAAAAAAGGTACGAGTAAATAAAACGACTAACCCTATCTCAGAAATGATCCTGGAAGCCAGGTTACTGATTCCTTGACTGCTGTTGTCCCAAGTAGTTTTTGAACTAGGGAATAGTTACACTAACATCTTCAAATTTACACTGGATTCTGAACCCTTGATCTGAAAGTCAAAGCTCAGAAATTTTCTATTTTCTTTTATGAAAGAAGGAGTTATTTTCTTTTTCTTTTCTTTTTTTTTTTTTTTAGATTTTTAAAAAAGATTTTATTTATTTATTTGAGAGAGATCACAAGTAGGCAGAGAGGCAGGCAGAGAGAAAGAGGAGGAAGCAGGCTCCCTGCCTAACAGATAGCCCTATGCGGGGCTCTATCCCAGGACCCTGTGATCATGACCTGAGCTGAAGGCAGAGGCTTTAACCCATTGAGCCACCCAGGCGCCCAAGGAGTTATTTTCTTGAGAATAGCAGAGGTGATAGTAGAATGTCATCTGCTCTTATGAAATATATCCCAGCATAGTAAGAGGTGGGAATTGAGAAGGAAGTAGGAGGTTATAGACTGAACAGATATTGAACATTTAAAATGTGCCAAAATTGCACTACAGAATTGTACATATGCTACAGTTACATAAAAACCCTGTACATACAGAAATATATATGTAAATGAATTATTTAAAAATGAATTATTTTAGAATAATTCTAAATTAGCTCCTTGAGAAGTTCCAGTATACAGACAATTTTGATGGGCAAAACTACAACTTCTTCTGAGAAAATTGGATGGATAAAGAAAGTTTACTTTTTTGCCTTTAATTAAAAGTAACTATGTTTAAATATCAAGAACAAACTATACCAGTTACCCAACAACCACAAAAATTTGTACCAAAATTTTCCCAAGATCTCATCATTCATATTAGTTTATCATGGTAGCATAATCAAAAAGATAATGTAAGTAGTTTTCTGCTACTGGTGGGTTAATTTCGCTAGTTTATTTTTCTGTGAGTGTAGCATTGTGATTCTTGTTCATCATTATAATTTCTAGTGCTTAGTACAGTGCCTGTCGCCTCATAGACAGTCAATAAGAATGTATTGGGAAAAGGAATGAACTAATTAATGACTGCCATGGGTATTTTATATTGTTATCAAGTTATATCAAGTATAAACAAGGTGAATTCCATGTCTATGTAATATAGGATCATGATTTCCAAAAGTATAAAGTTAAACGTGTGCTGTTAGTTTTTAGATATTTTATAAGGTTCATATTAGTATAGATTAATTTATGATAGGTGTTCAGAGTAACCAATCCAGATACTGGTTAAAAACCAAGCATTCAGTTTATTCCAATACATCAGATTAACTTGGATGAATTTCCAGTTAGTATTTCTATAAATTTTTCTGATTTCTTCCACTTAGTTGCACTCATTTCAAAATTTATATGTTTATCCATGATTATATGTAAGGTACAGGAGTTACAAATGTAAATGGGACATGATTCTTGCCCTCAAGGAGTTTCACTTGACAGATTTCTTAATGAAAAATTCATAAGTGTATAAAACATGAAAGGAACAAGGGACTAGAAAAGTCTTTGAAGTCAATAAGACAATTGAACAAACCAAAACTGGATAAAAATTATGACTGAAATTGTGACCCAGTTGACTTTGCTGGAATACAGAGATATACTACTGACAATGGTTTTAATTTTAAATTACATAAAACTCTGAAGACTAGGATTCAAAAGAACTTATGTAAATTATTAAAAATGCCACGTGCCATTTGAATATTAACCAGTATTCTGTTTGAAACAGGTGTGGCAGCTGACCGAATAGCAATTCAGTCCAAAGGTCGCTACACAGCCAATCTATCTCCTCAGAATCTGATCTCCTGCTGTGCCAAGAACCGACATGGATGCAATAGTGGAAGCATTGATAGGGCTTGGTGGTTCCTGAGAAAACGTGGGTAAATAGCTACCTGACATATGTTTCTAGGATTCTTATGAGTTCGTTTGGGGTTAGAATAAGGAAAAAAAAAATAAACTGTAAGATTTTTACTAAAAAATATGTATATATATGCTATACCTATTTAAATATGTGCATTACCTTTAAATATATAAATATATTTGGTTATCTACCAAGGTTACAAGCTATTGGAAGTGATTATTTGAATAATAGTGATAGTGATTGATAGTGATAGTGATTATTTGAAGAATGTATACATTCCAGACTAAATTAATGGAAAGGCTCAAGTAAGCATTGTCTTCTTGTTGCTCTGTGCTAAATGGCTCTACTGAGTCGCAGTGGGGATAGAGTAGCTGGCATTGCTGATACCCTGATGAGTCTTTGCGTTACGCAGGTAGATGGATAACACTAGGTAAAAATTAAATGAAGAATAAGAGGAATAAAATAAAGAATATATAGTTGCCTCAACTTATCAACATCACTAAGTGTCACTGTCCCATTCAGTGGGAAAAGGCAGGCTGTATTTCCTTACTCGCATGTAGTCTGATACCTATTGCATCCTCATATCTACTGTAAGAGATAATCTATGTAAAAGCTAAGTAATTTGGGTAAGGAAACTGCAGCTGATATCTAGTAGTATACATATGTACTGCTCACCTATCCTTTTATTATCCACTGAGTACTCTAGGTTTACTACAGAAGAGTCAGTTGCTATGAAAGCATGGATGTCAGCTATTGATGGGTAGCAATAAATTTCTTTAAAAACATTTCATACATTTTGCTTAATAATGTGGTGGTTAGAATGAACAACTTGGGCTGATACCTTCCTGGTATAGAAGTCGTTGGATGGCTTCTGTTTTGAAGTATGACAAAAATTAATAGAAGCTATAGAAGAAGCTCAGAAATAGAAATTAACATTGAGACCCAACTAAATCTTAGTGTGTTGGTCTTCTCCGGTTACCATAACAAAATGCCATAGACTGGGGAGCATAAACAATAGGCCTTAATTTCCCATAGTTCTAACGGCTGAGAAGTCCAAGATCAAGATATTAGCTGAATTAGTCCCGGTGAGAAACCTCTTCTCATTTGCCTTTTTGTTGTGTCCTCACGTGGCGGAAAGAGAGTGCTAGTATCTCTTTCCCTTCTTGTAAAGGGCGCTAATGTCAGTGTGAGGGCCCCAACTCCATCACTTCATTTAAAGCTAATTATCTCAAAGGCCCCTCCAAACACCATTACATTAGGTGCTGAGGAGTGCAATACATGAATTTTGGGTGACACAATTCAAGCTACAGCACTGATTATCCCAAAGCAATATGTTTAATGCAAGAATTTTTGGAAGTATTCATAGTCTTTAATGACTTTTCTTTCATCATGCTCCTTGCTCAGATTCTCTTACTCTCTTGAACACTACTGAATTTTTCTGAAGCAATCCTATTGGATATTTCTATGGCTAATTCAAATTGAATATATATATATATATATAAAATCAAATTTTTTTGAACTTGGAATATTTATTTATTTTTTAATTTCCTCAAAAAATTTTTTATTTTTATTAACATATAATGTATTATTTGCCTCAGGAGTACAGGCTTGTGAGTCATCAGGCTTACACATTTCACAGCACTCACCATAGCACATATCCTCCCCGATGTCCATAACCCAGCCACCCTATCCCTACCCCCCTAACCCCCAGCAACCCTCATATAAAATCAATTTTATGGCTTATTTTCCTTATGATCTTCTTCTATATTCAATAAATAACATTAGTTTTTGTTCCAAATAATTTGTACTTTTCTATGTTCGGTTTCAAAATCAGAAATCAAAATTATTTTGTTTATTCTTCTGTACAATGTACGTGTCTGATAACTTTCTACTCTATTAACGTTTAACAATATCTTAGTGTATAGTATTTCTCCCAAAATATGCTGAACCACAGAAACATATTGAACAATTGAAATCCCATGAGGAGTTATTTATAACTCAATAACAATTTAAAAATAAAACAAAGAACAAAACATCCTTAATTATAATACTTATATCATTGATCAAAATACTCCATCTCAACATAATAAAATCATTGTCTTTTTCACATTAAACTTGGTTTTTCTACATTATAATTATAGATACAGGATGAAGTCCTGCCCCTATTAATATTACCACAGATTTTATTGGCAGTCACTTTTCATCTTTAGGAAGTTCTGTACTGTAGATAAATTATTTATTAAAATGGATTGAAATAAGACTTTTAAAATTACAATAAAAATGAGGGGGCAGGGAAGAGTATAATATATTGAACTGGTATGTTGGAATTAATTCACATTTTGAATGTTACACATGTGAGCAGTTAGGAAAATTTATAAATGTTTAATTCAGTAAAATTGCACATAGATAGTATATTACAGCATTTTCCTAAGTATTACTTCTTTGCTAATTCCTCATAGACTGGTATCCCATGCATGCTATCCACTTTTCAAGGACCAAAATGCTACCAATGATGGCTGCGCCATGGCAAGTAGGTCTGATGGGCGTGGAAAACGGCATGCCACAAAGCCATGTCCCAACAACATCGAGAAATCGAACAGAATCTACCAATGTTCTCCTCCATACAGAGTGTCCTCCAATGTAAGTCTAAATGGCAAGAATTAACAATGGTTAACTTTCTCAAAAAGATGTAGCTCTGCTGTTATTAAAACTCTTTAAAAAGAGTTTTCTTTTTTTAAACTCTTTTTTCTCTTTTTAAAGTCTTTTTAAAGAGTTTCTAAAGTAATGTTAGTTTTCAGAAATAATTTTTATATTCCTAAAGTGTCCATTAAAGGTTTTCAGATTTCTGATCTTTGTATTATTAACAGCATGAATAATTATGTGACATATATTTACATACTTGACAAATAAAAGCTAAATCAGGGGTGCCTGGGTGGCTCAATGGGTTAAAGCCTCTGCCTTCAGCTCAGGTCATGATCCAGAGTACTGGGATCGAGCCCCACATCGGGCTCCCTGCTCAGTGGGGAGCCTGTTTCCTCCTCTCTCTCTGCCTGCCTCTCTGCCTACTTGTGATCTCTGTCTGTCAAATAAATAAACAAAATCTTAAAAAAAAAAAAGCGCTAAATCAGACCTTTTTTCACTGACTTTATGGCAGTAGTAGTTCATTGTGCCAATCCTTTACCTTACCCCACAAAATAATTGAAGTAGACATAGCCATTATGGGAAAATGACTCCCTTAGATTCTAGTTTTTCATGTTGAAATCCTGGATAAATTTTACTTCATCATATCGGTGTTACCCAGACCTCAGTTTCAGAATATCTGAAACTTCAGTGTCTTTCAGTTACCTACAGAATATGGTTTAGTTACCTACAGACTATGGCATATAGGTCTTCTATGATTTGGTTCTTACCTACTGCCTTTACAGACTTTTGTCCTGTCTGCATATGCCCCTCCACCTGCTCGTAAGGCTCCTGATAAACAGGACTACTGTCTGCTCCCTAGACGCATCGTGCTCTCTCATGCTTGTCTGCTTAGGCAGGTGATGATTCCACTGACCCATGTTGGTTATCCCACCTATTTCCATCGGTAGAATCCCACACATGGGTCAAGGCCCAGGTTAAAACTTCATCTCCTCTGTGACCTTTCCTTGACTCCTACACAGGATTACTTTTCCTTTTCATTTGCATCCCTGGGAACTTGGAGCTTATCTCTGTAATAGAACTTAATATATCATAATGCAATTAGTTGTGCTACTGTCTGTCTACTCTACCAAAATGTAAATTCCTTGAGACAGGTGCAGGGTCAGTATTTGTTTCTGTTCTAGTTTTTTGTATATACTCTGTGATCAATGCACATATATGAATGAATGAATAAATGAATGACCTGCCTTTTTACTAAGGACTGCATCACACAGTGGGTGACAACATAGAAATATTCATACACTATAGCCACACTGAGGACCTCACTAAACAATCATCTGGGGTTCTTGTGATCAAAAGAATGGAGATGACATAAATCTCCACTGATAAAACATGGTTTTAATTAATTATTTTTATCTGTTTATTAATTATTTTTTGTCTATTATTTTTTAATCTATTTTTTAATCTGTTTATTAATTATTTTTTATCTATTACTTTATTTCTTCTTCATTCCAAAATTATCACCAGTGGAAAAAGTCAATGAAACAAATGGGTCTATCTTGTCTTTAGCAACTTAATGAATGTGCTGTTTCACGCTAAGTATTTCAAGGTATTATTAAGAGTAAATTATAAGTGGTCAAGTCACATTGGATTGTATAATTCTTAAATTGATTATGCAGCACCTAACATTATACACCAAACAATAGGTATAGTATGCTCTGATAATAATGTATATTGATACTTTCCCTTCTAGGAAACTGAGATAATGAAAGAAATCATGCAAAATGGACCAGTTCAAGGTAAGTTTGAATGAAATATGGTTGTATCTTATTTCTTTAATAACAATATTACATTTTAATTCATGCAAAAGGAGCTTAATAAAAGATAGAAAATTTTTACTTTGGGTGTTCATAAAGGTTCAACAGTTTTAAGATCAGTGCAATTATAGGATATACACTACCTAATAACTTCATTATCTGCCATTTTATTTTAAGAAGATAGGCACATTCATTGAGTTCCTAAATATTAATAACACATTTGATGAAAGTCTGCTGAGTCTTTCCAAAAGTGATCATGGGCCAAATAGACAATCAAACATGAAATGCTAAGTGGTAGAGCTCATTTAATTATTCAGTCATATTTAAGAATCATACATAGTATTAGAAATTTCCTCACCTTCACTCTAAAGGGATTAGGTAATGGATTGAAAAAAACCAAGCTTTAGCAGTAGAAAAAAATCTATATATTTTCCTTTTTCCATAAACTCAAAATAAATTAAATAATTCAGTGTGATTTTTGTGTTTTATAAAATGCCTTGTATTTTGATCAATTTTGTAGATGTGTTATGGCCAGTAAGTTAACAGTAAATAAGAAAATAATATACTGAATTTACATTAACTTTGATTTTTAAGATATCATTTGTGAGATGTAATTCCTCTGTTCACCTACCGAATTTTATTTTGCACCACTGCAATGGATGAAGAAGATAGGTTTATAGAATATATTCCCTGTACTAAACATTGCCTGGAAGAGCATGAAAGAACAAAGCAAGCGAGGCCTAAAATGATTCAGATTGTGAATATGTGAAAGCCCCCAAATATATTATCAGTGGAATGAATCAAATAAATTTAAATGAACCAAAGTTAAATTTAAAACATTTGATATACATCCAAGGAATTATTGGTCAACATCTGCTTTAGTTTTTCTGAATGCTGACCTAATTAGTACTGGTTCAGCATCTAGCAGGAATCACAGATTTTAAAGTTGTGTTGGAATGATATTTATTGATCATTATCACCACTTAACATTTATTGAGAAACTAGAGCTTACACTAAACGTGTCCTGAATTTAATTCTAAAAATCCTGGGACCTTAAACAAAACCTGGACAAATGAAGAGAATTTTTTTTTCCTTATAATGTTGTAATTTTTATTAGGTGTTATAAGACTGGGGGAGTCATATGTAATTTATATGCATGCTTCAGTAAATTAAGTTCATATGACAAATTTAAAGGAGCACAGGCATTGGGAGTCAAGACTGAATTCAAAATTCCACCTTTGACATTTGCTACTTAGAACGACTGTGGGCAAGTTATTTCAGTTCCCTGAATCTTCAAGTTATTGTATAACTGTTTCAAGTTTTTCTCTCTCTTTTAATGAGTCAAATGAAATTTGGATCATAATTCTTCGGTAGAGAGCCTGGGGGTTTATTTCATAGTCAAGTACTTAAATGTTCATGAAGTTCACATAATACATAAAAATAATCAAAAGTGAGAATCACAGTAAGAATCAAAAGATAAACATTTTAAAATAGTAGAGCTGAAATCTAAATTATTCAACGCCTGTGTCAAGAATGTACCTCCTGCCAGCCTGAGCCAGGAGTAGAAGATAGCGTTGCCATCAAGGTGAGCTCCATCCTGCCCTCGGCCTCCTAACAATGCTGTGTGTATACTTGAAAGAGTTTTCCAAAAGCAAAATTGCACTATAGTAACTTATGTAGTTATGTCCTTACGGGCTCATCAGGTCTGTTTTGGTGTCAGAAACTGAAACGAGGAGCTACCTTCAAGTTAATTGTAATGATCTCTCTCCCACGCTGCTTCTGTCAGTACTGTTTCTCAGCAATGAAGCATATATTTTATTCCTGGTGCTTAAGGAGAGTTGAGAGGAGTTGAAGGGGTCAATGGTTCCACAAAAGAGAAAACCCACTAGCAGTATCTTCACATTTATATTAGTGCTGGTTGACTTGTCTTGCTGTAGATGCCACGTGATTGTCAGCACAGCATTGTCTGGGTTAACATACGGCATTTTCTCCTTGCTCAGTCCAAAGAATGGAAAAGGCAATAGAATGTTGGGTAAATAACAAGGTGTACATTCATCTAAAATCTGTAGAATTAAAAATAAGTTTAGGTGCCGAAAAGAGAATGAAACAAGATCTGCATAAAGTACAGTTATATAAATTCTTAAAATCCTATGAGAATGCATTTTATTTATTTATTTTTGGGGGGATGTATTTAAAGTAGATAAAGAAGACCTAACTTCTTTTGAGAATATTCAAACAGCATAAGAAAAAGCATGAAACATTGAAAAAGGAGATAAAAGGTGGAACATTAAAAAGTTATACATGACTTTGGAGTAGAAGTTTCATTTTAGGATCTGTCAAATACTGATGACCTTAATTTTTTTTAATTTAAAAAAACATGCCAAACTAATATAGACAAGCATTGTGCATTTATCACGGTATACTTATCTAATCCCAACTAAAAATATTTTTAATTCATGTCTTCTGCAAATTTAGTCTTTACCCTGAGTTGTCTAAGCCCTTCAACAAAACAGCACACGATATAGAAAGACGTAATCTAGGTGAGGGTATGAAGGAGAGCTTTATCAAATATAAGATTTTACTTTCTTAAGAATACAACAGTGGCTTTGCTCTCCAGACCTGGGAGGATGAAGCTTTGCCAGAGTATCCTTTGGCCAAAGGTTTGCTTTTTATTCAAACTTACCAAGAAAAGGTTTGCATTTATTTCCAAGGATTAAGGACAATTTAAGCCCTGTTTGCTAGGTTCACCTTTCACTGCTAGCTTAATTGGAGTTTAAGAGGCTCCTGGTGAAGTCCAAGGTTAATGGAAAAACAGCAATCACCAGCCAAGTGCACTGGGGCCTCTCTGCAAGGGTCTGAATTCCTGGTAACAATGGTACTGTCAATTAAGAATAGATGGTGTTTTAAAGGTATAATATGTACTTAAGTAATATCCTAAGTAGCTAAAAGTTGTTTTTATAAGAGAACAACAACAAAAAATTGCAGCAATTAAATCAAGTAGGAAAGAAAATTAGGCGGAGTTGCAAAGTCCCTCCTTAGATTCTCCTCCTGGCAATTTAACCGTTGATTGTTCTGTGAGAATTTCTAGAGATTTTAAGAGATTTGTTTAAAACTGTTTCATTCTGTTGGGTTTTATTTTAGCCATAATGCAAGTCCATGAGGATTTCTTCCATTATAAGACAGGGATATATAGGCACGTTACCAGAACAAATGAAGAAGCAAGCAAATATCGAAAGTTACAGACACATGCAGTCAAACTCACTGGGTAAGGCAATTTCTTAAAAATCTTCATTTAATGCTTTTGGAAAATGAAACTGACCATACATGTGCATACAGGTATCAGAATTCTCCTTGGTATGAAAGAGTTCCTTACAAATTAAAAGTTATCCAAACCTGGACACTATTTAGTCATTATTTTAAAGTCTTGTTAAAGGGTAACTTAATATGCTGGAAAAGATGATCTCTCTCTCTCAGTTGTGAGTTTGTTCTAAAAATCTGTTTTAAGGACTAGGGAAATATATTATTGGAATAAATTCTGCATATGGCATAAGCAGGGGAAAAGTACAAATCGAGAGTATATTAGGATTTGGAAAGAAGGTTTTAGACAGAATTATGAATGGAAGTGATTAGCAGGAAGAAATAAAAAATAGGGTCACCTTTAATTCAGGACAAAATTATTTTTTGTATTTCTTTGAGCATTTTAGAAATTACACTTAGCAAATTGTGGGTAAAATACATTCATCTCTACCAGGCAAGAAATAGCTTCAAAATAGGCTTGCATTATGAGTAAGTAGTTTCATAAATAGACTGTACTCAAAAGAGAGTGTGGTCATCTGAGATCACTTTCCCCAGTGCTTTTTCCAGCTCATTCTGACTTTGCCCTGTCTTTAAGACCTTTCTCCTAATGTCTCAGTTCAACTCCAACAAAATGCTACAGGAAATGTTTCTGGGTCTTTTTTTTTTTTTTTTTCATTTTTATCCAAATTCTCACTTTTCTCACTGCCATCATGATAAATGTAAATGACTTTGTTCCTATTGAACATGTCCTTCCTGTCAAAATTTGATTAAATCATTCTTATACATCTCCTCACTTCGACTCCTCTTATACATCTTATATTTATTACTGATATGATTCTTAATATATTACAGGCTTATAGAATTTACATTCTGCTCTGAAACTATAATACTAATAGTTGTTTAAGCTTTATTGTGTATTAATAGAGTCAATGATAAGCAAATATTTTTATGATGGCTTTTCTGTCCTTGAGTTTAATTTTTATCAGTTATTTTGTTGAATAATTTTGTTAAATTATTTTCCAGCAATTATTGTTTTAATTTATCACTTTTTAAATTAATTTTTTTTTTTTTTAGTCAAGAAGGACTCTTAATGCCTGTGATCCCTAATTTCTTACATGTTTGAGAAAGTGTTTGTTTTCCTTTAATTCAAGAATACTACTATGCATAAAATTCTGGGACTACAGTTACTTCAGAACTTTGCCGATGTTGCTCCAGGGTTTCTGGCATTAAGTTTTCCTGCAGAAAAATCTCTGGCTAACCGAATGTTTCTGTCTCCTTAGAAGTGACATGACTTTTTCTATTTGAACACTCATACTTGTTTCTTTCATCCTTGAATTAAATATAGTCACTTTTTAAAGTACATATTATACATATGTTGGATCTTCTATATCTCCTATTATCTTTTAAATAACATTTATACTATAAATTTATTTGGGTTTTGTTGTGTATGATTTCTTTCTATATTATCCCATCTATCCTTGAACATTTATTATACTTGGTGTTTATTCTCCAAATGGCTCTTGCCTCTGAAATATATTTTTTTAAATATTTAATTTATTTATTTTACAGACAGATCACAAGTAGTCAGAGAGGCAGGCAAAGAGAGAGGAAGAGAAGCAGGCTCCCTGCTGAGCAGAGAGCCCGATGCGGGGCTTGATCCCAGGGCCCTGGGATCATGACCTGAGCTGAAAACAGAGGCTTTAACCCACTGAGCCACACAGGTGCCCTGTCTCTGAAATATTTCAAAAAAATTTTTTTCTTTTCTCTTTCTTTTGATTGTCCTTCAAGCTCTTTGAGCTATGGGTTAGAGAGTTCATATAATTTCTTTGAGTGTATGTCTGACTTCTGTAGTATTTTTGAATAATTCTTTTTGAGCTGTACATCTTTATGGGCTTTTCTTGCTTTCTTTTGTAAAATTTAATCTTAAAGTTATGCATTTTACTATCATGTCCTCTCTTTCTAGTGCACTTTCTCTACGCACACCTCAAAAGTTCCTCAGCCCCATACGTACTGTCAATGAATTATGGCATTCATTCTGGCCATTTATATGTCTATCCATCCCTCTGCTTGAGGTTACACTTCCTTTCTTATCTAATTAAAATACCATGGCAAATCATTATACTCAATTATACATCTTGGACTCCTCTGGCCCTGCTTCATTAATCATATTTGCTTAGCAAAATCTCAACTCTGGTTAAATACTATTTGGCCTGTTTTTTGTTTAAATTGTGTTTATTTACTTATTTTTAAATTCCAGCATAGTTAGCATACAGTGTATATAGTTTTAGGTGTAAAATATAATGATTCACCAGTTCTATCCATTATCAGTGCTCATGAAGTTAAGTGTATTCTTAACCACTTTACCTCTTTCACCCATTCTCCCACCCATCTCCTTTCTGGCAACCAGCAATTTTCTATATTTAAGAATCTGTTTTGTTGTGGTGGTGGTGGTTGTTGTTGGTGGTGGTCTCTTTATTTACTTTTTAAAAAAGATTTTATTTATCTGACAGATGGAGACCACAAGTAGGCAGAGAGGCAGGCGGGGGTGGGGGAGCAGACTCCCCGCTGAGCAGAGAGCCTGATGCGGGGCTCGATCCCAGGATCCTGAGATCATGACCTGAGCCGAAGGCAGGGGCTTAACCCACTGAGCCACCCAGGCGTCCCATATTTGTTTTGCTTTTTAAATTCCACATATGAGTGAAATCATGTAGTATTTGTCTTTCTCTGACTTATTTCACTTAGCATTATACTCTCTAGCTCCATCCATGCCATTATAAATGGTAAGATTTTATTCTTTTTTATAGCTGAGTAATATCTTTTTTAAGCTGCGTAATTGTATGTATGTGTGTGTATTTAATGTGTGTGTGTATAATGTGTGTATATATATATATATATATACACACACACACATATATGTGTATATACGTGCGTGTGTGTGTGTGTATCCATTCGTCTATTGATATTATTATCCATTCATCTATTGATGGATACTGGGACTGCTTCCATATCTTGACTATTATAAGTAATGCTACAATAAATTTAGGGGTACATATATCTTTTCAAATTAATGTTTTTGTATTCTTTGGGTATATGCCCAGTAGTGGAATTTCTAGATCATATGGTAGTTCTATTTTTAACTTTTTGAGGAACCTCCGTACTGTTTACCACAGTGGCTGCATTGGTTTGCATTCCCAATGCAAACCATTGCATGAGAGTTCCCATTTCTCCACATTCTCACTAGCACTTATTCTTTGTGTTTTCGATTTTAGCCATTCTGATAGGTGTGAGGTAATATCTCTTTCTGGTTTTGATTTGTATTTCCCTGACTATCAGTGATGTTGAGCATCTTTTCATGTGTCTGTTAGCCATCTGTATGTCTTTTTTTTAAATTAAATTTATTTTTTTTCGGTATTCCAAGTTTCACTGTTCATGCTTATGCACTACACCCAGTGCTCCATTCAATATATGCCCTTCTTAATACCCACCACCAGGCTCACCCAACCTCTGCACCCCCTCCCCTCCAAAACCCTCTATTTGTTTCTCAGAGTCCACAGTCTCTCATGCTTCATCTCCTCCTCTAATTTCCCCCAATTCACTTTTCCTTTCCTTCTCCTAATGCCATCTATGTTATTCCTTATGCTCCACAAGTAAGTGAAACCATATGATAATTGACTTTCTCTGCTTGACTTATTTCACTCAGCATAATCTCCTCCAGTCTTCTCCATGTTGATATAAGAGTTGGGTATTCATCCTTTCTGATGGCTGTGTAATATTCTATTGTTTATATGGACCATATCTTTTTAAAAATTGTTTTAAATTTTTAATTTTTAAAATTTATGTTCAATGTAACAGTATTCATTGTTTTTGCACTACACCTAGTGCTCTATGCAATCTGTGCCCTCTCCAATACTCACCACTTGGTTCCCCCAACCTCCTACCCCCCTACCCCTTCAAACCCCTCAGATTGTTTTTCAGAGTCCATAGTCTCTCATGATTCACCTCCCCTTCCAATTTCCCTCAACTCCCTTCTCCTCTCTAACTCCCCTTGTCCTCCATGCTATTTGTTATGCTCCACAAATAAGTGAAACTATATGATAATTGACTCTCTCTGCTTGACTTATTTCACTCAGCATAATCTCTTCCAGTCCTGTCCATGTTGCTACAAAAGTTGGGTATTCATCCTTTCTGATGGAGGCATAATACTCCGTAGTGTATATGGACATCTTCCTTATCCATTCGTCCCTTGAAGGGCATCTTTGTTCTTTCCACAGTTTGGTGACCGTGGCCATTGCTGCTATAAACATTGGGGTACAGATGGTCCTTCTTTTCACTCCATCTGTATCTTTGGGGTAAATACCCAGTAGTGCAATTGCAGGATCATAGGGAAGCTCTATTTTCAATTTTTTGAGGAATCTCCACACTGTTCTCCAAAGTGGCTGCACCAACTTGCATTTCCACCAACAGTGTAAGAGGGTTCCCCTTTCTCCACATCCCCTCCAACTCATGTTGTTTCCTGTCTTGCTAACTTTGGCCATTCTAACTGGTGTAAGGTGATATCTCAATGTGGTTTTAATTTGAATCTCCCTGATGGCTAGTGATGATGAGCATTATTTCATGTGTCTGCTAGCCATTTATATGTCTTCATTGGAGAAGTGTCTGTTCATATCTTCTGCCCATTTTTGATATGATTATCTGTTATGTGTGTGTTGAGTTTGAGAAGTTCTTTATAGATCCTGGATATCAACCTTTTGTCTGTACTGTCATTTGCAAATATCTTCTCCCATTCCGTGGGTTGCCTCTTTGTTTTCTTGATTGTTTCCTTTGCTGTGCAGAAGCTTTTGATTTTGATGAAGTCCCAAAAGTTCATCTTCGCTTTTGTTTTCTTTGTCTTTGGAGACGTATCTTGAAAGAAGTTGCTGTGGCTGATATCGAAGAAGTTACTGCCTATATTCTCCTCTAGGATTCTGATGGATTCCTGTCTCACGTTGAGGTCTTTTATCCATTTTGAGTTTATCTTTGTGTATGGTGTAAGAGAATGGTCGAGTTTCATTCTTCTACAAATAGCTGTCCAATTTTCCCAGCACCATTTATTGAAGAGACTGTCTTTTTTTCCACTGTATATTTTTTCCTGTTTTGTCAAAGGTTATTTGACCATAGAGTTGAGGGTCCATATCTGGGCTCTCTCCTCTGTTCCACTGGTCTATGTGTCTGTTTTTATGCCAGTACCATGCTGTCTTGGTGATCACAGCTTTGTAGTAAAGCTTGAAATCAGGTAACGTGATGCCCCCAGTTTTATTTTTATTTTTCAATATTTCCTTAGGGATTTGGGGTCTCTTCTGATTCCATACAAATTTTTGGATTAGTTTCTCCAGCTCTTTGAAAAATACGGGTGGAATTTTAATTGGAATGGTATTAAAAGTATAGATTTCTCTAGGCAGTATAGACATTTTAACAATGTTTATTTTTCTGATCCAAGAGCATGGAGTGGTCTTCCATCTTTTTGTGTCTTCTTCAATTTCTTTCATGAGTGTTCTGTAGTTCCTTGAATACAGATCATTTACCTCTTTGGTTAGGTTTATTCCCAGGTATCTTGTGGTTCTTGGTGCTATAGTAAACGGAATTGATTCTCTAATTTCCCTTTCTGTATTTTCATTGTTAGTATATGAGAAAGCCACTGATTTCTGTACATTGACTTTGTATCCTGCCACGTTGCTGAATTGTTGTATGAGTTCTAGTAGTTGGGGGTGGAGTCTTTTGGGCTTTCCATATAAAGAATTATGTCACCTGTGAAGAGAGAGAGTTTGACTTCTTCATTGCCAATTTGGATACCTTTTATTTCTCTTTGTTGTCTGATTGCTGTTGCTAGGACTTCTAATACTATGTTGAACAAGAGTGGTGAGAGTGGGCATCCTTGTCGTGTTCCTGATCTCAACGGGAAGGCTGCAAGCTTTTTCCCATTGAGGATGATGTTTGCTGTGGGTCTTTCATAAATAGATTTTATGAAGTTCAGGAATGTTCCCTCTATCTCTATACTTTGAAGCGTTTTAATCAGGAATGGATGCTGGATTTTGTCAAATGCTTTTTCTGCATCAATTGAGATGACCATATGGTTCTCTCTTCTCTTATTAATTTGTTCTATCACATTGATTGATTTGCAAATGTTGAACCATCCTTGTAGCCCAGGAATGAATTCCACTTAGTCATGGTGGATAATCCTTAATGTGCTGTTGGATCCTGTTTGCTAGCATCTTGTTGAGAATCTTAGCATCCATATTCATCAGTGATATTGGTCTGAAATTCACCTTTTTGATAGGGTCTTTGTCTGGTTTGGGGATGAAGGTAATGCTGGCTTCATAGAAAGAGTCTGGAAATTTTCCTTCTGCTTCAATTTTTTGAAAGAGCTTCAGGAGAATAGGTGTTATTTCTTCTTTGAAAGTTTGGTAGAATTCCCCAGGGAATCCATCAGGTCCTGGACTCTTGTTTTTTGGGAGGTTTTTGATCACTGCTTCAATCTCGTTACTAGATATTGGTCTATTCAGGTTGTCTATTTCTTCCTGGTTCAATTTTGGAAGTTTATAGTTTTCCAGGAATGCATCCATTTCATCTAGGTTGCTTAGCTTATTGGCATATAACTGTTGATAATAACTTCTGATGATTGTTTCTACTTCATTGGTGTTAGTTGTGATCTTTCCCTTTTCATTCATAATTTTATGAATTTGGGCTTTCTCTCTTTTCTTTTGGATTAGTGTGGCCAATGGTTTATCGATCTTATTGATTCTTTCAAAAAACCAGCTTCTAGTTTCATTGATACGTTCTACTGTATCTCTGGTTTCTACCTCATTGATCTCAGCTCTAATCTTGATTATTTCCTTTCTTAGGTGTGGAGTTGGTTTGATTTGTTGTTGATTCTCTAGTTCTTTAAGGTGTAGAGACAGCTGGTGTTTTCTGGATTTTTCAATTTTTTTTGAGGGAGGCTTGGATGGCTATGTATTTCCCCCTTAGGACCGTCTTTGCTGTAACCCATAGGTTTTGGACCAAGTGTCTTCATTCTCATTGGTTTCCATGAATTGGTTCAGTTCTTCTTTGATCTCCTGGTTGATCCAAGCATTCTTAAGCAAGGTGGTCTTCAGCTTCCAGGTGTTTGAGTTCCTTCCAAACTTTTCCTTGTGATTGAGCTCAAGTTTCAAAGCATTGTGATCTGAGAATGTGCAGGGAATAATCTCAGTCTTTTGGTATTGGTTGAGTCCTGATTTGTTACCCAGTATGTGGTCTATTCTGGGGAAGGTTCCATGTGCACTTGAGAAGAATGAGTATTCTGTTGTTTTAGGGTGGAATGTTCTGTATATACCTATGAGGTCCATCTTGGACCATATCTTTTTTATCCATTTGTTTGTTGAAGGGCATCTTGGCTCTTTCCACAGTTTGGTGATTGTGGTCATTGCTGCTATGAAAATTGGGGTACATATGGCCCTTCTTTCCAGTACATCTGTATCTCTGGGATAAATACCCAGTAGTGTAATTGCAGGGTCGTAGGGAAGCTCTATTTTTAATTTCTTAAGGAATCTTCACACTGTTTTTCAAAGTGGCTATACCAAGTTGCATTCCCACCAAGAGTGTAAGAGGGTTCCCATTTCTCCACATCCCCTCCAACACTTGTTGTTTCCTGTTTTGTTAATTTTGGCCATTCTAACTGGTGTAAGGTAGTATCTCAATGTGCTTTTGATTTGAATCTCCCTGATGGCTAGTGATGATGAACATTTTTTCATGTGTCTGCTAGCCATTTGTATGTCTTCTTTGGAGAAGTGTCTGTTCATGTCTTCTGCCCATTTTTGATATGATTATCTGTTTTCTGAGTGTTGAGTTTGAGGAGTTCTGTATAGATCTTGGATACCAGCCCTCTCTCTCTAGTGTCATTTGCGAATATCTTCTCCCATTCCATGGGGTGCCTCTTTGTTTTGTTGACTGTTTCCTTTGTTGTGCAGAAGCTTTTGGTCTTGATGAAGCCCCAAAAGTTATTTTCACTTTTGTTTCCTTTGCCTTTGGAGACTTTTTTTTTTTTTTTTTTTTGAGACATGTCTTGAAAGAAGTTGCTGTGGCCAATGTCAAAGAGGTTACTACCTGTGTTCTCCTCTAGGATTTTGATAGATTTCTGCCTCACATTGAGGTCTTTTATCCATTTTGAGTTTATCTTTGTGTATGGTGTAAGAGAATGGTCGACTTTCATTCTTCTATACACAACTATATGTCTTTTTCAGAAGGTTTCATTTAACCACAAATTTCAAGCAGTTATTTAATACTACCAGGCAATCATATTCTAGATTCCTATTTTGCTTCATGCCCCTCCCTTCAATTGATTATCTCAAAACTTACTCTTTTTCCTTAAATTCCCAATACCTACATCCTTGTATTTTTAGCTCATAACCCTGAATTCTATTTCACCAAAAAGAATAAAGCAATCTGAGAACAACCCACAGTATCACAGATACCACCTACTCACATGCCTTCCCTCATACTCTTTCTTCCCACTTCTTACATAGATAAAGCATCCATATTCCTATTTAAATTCCTCTTGCTGTAGTGTAGACCCCAAACCCTCTCTGCTATTCAAGAATATAGGGAAACAATTTTCTGGTTTTTTCCTCTGTAATAAAAAAATATATTTCTGCCACAATATAAGCATGCAATTATTTCTCAGATAGTATGAAAAAAATACTTTCAAGATTGAATTTATTTTCTTCAATTTTTCTCTGCCGATGTTTTCTTAAACCTCTTCATCATTTTTCATTTCCTCTCTCCTATCCACAAAAAATATTCATTTTAAGTTTATCGATGGCTTTTTCATTGCTATATCTATAAGTCAAAATCCAGACTTGCCCAGCCCATCCCCTCCACTGATTTTTCTTTACTGGCTGTGATTTTTCAGTCAGTTTCAGCTAGTTTTTCCCCCTGTATTTCTATACTTCTTACTGCTGGAATGCTCAAGGATCAGTTCTTAGTCTTTTTCTCTCTTCTATTCTCAGTTGTTCTCTTATCAGGCTCTCAACTCATCCTGACTTTGAGTACCATCTAGGTATGTCACCAATGGAATCTCCAGCCCAGATCTCCCTCCTGATCTCCAGACTCCTATGTTCCCTGGGCTATTTGACATCCCCACCTGGATACCTAATAGATGACTTAAATTCAGCACTTCCAAAACAGACCTGAAAATCTTCCCATTTCTACATGCTGAACAATATCTACCTTTTCTATGTTAGTTGATGACAATGACATTTTCCACATGCTCTAACTGGAAACTTCGGAGTCTTTAGAATTATCTTTTATTCCTCTGCTTAAAACTCGCTTCCAATGTCAGGAACTCTGTTGGGTCTTTCAACTTATATCTAGAATCCAACCACCTTTCATTGTCTGAACTACTACCACCCTTGCTTGAATGACCATTACCCATTATTTTGTACATGGGTCTTCCTGAATTTACCTTTGCTTTTAAAAGTCTAGTTTCAACAGAGAAATATTCCTTTAGAACATAAGTCAGATCTTGTCGCTCCTTTGCTCAGAAATCTATATTTTCCCATTTCCCACAGAGTAAAAGCCAGGGTCTTTACAAAAGCCTGCATGATCTGAGGACTCTCCCATTTGTCTGCCAACACACCCCTCAACTTCTGATCTCAATTTCTGTTAATCTTTACCTTGTTCTTCCTGCTTTGCTACCTTTTAATGTTTCAGGAACCCACACCTCAGGTCTCTCCCTTTGCCAAAATGCTTTTTATCAGATTTCCAATTCCTTAGTTTCTGTATCTCCATCTACTCTTTGCTTATATCTCATCTTCTCAGTGTGACTTCCTGACTGCCCTATTTAATGCTGTTATGCCCTCTCCTCCAGCAAGTCTGAGCCCCCTTACCTGATCTATTTAAATTTTTTTTCATAACAATGATCACTTTCTAATATACAATTTAATTTAATTAGCTTTTTATGTTCATTGTGACTTTTGCATCCCTAGTCAAATGAAGCTACAGGAGAACAGCTGTCTGTATTATTGATTAACATTGCCAAACTACATAGTACAGTGCTGACCCATAATGTATTTAATACTTTCACTAGTATTAAGAAGGATATGTATTGCATGGAGCACTGGGTGTGGTGCATAAACAATGAATTTTGGAACACTGAAAAAATAAAATAAATTTTCAAAAAATTATATATTTTTTAACCTTACGCTCCATGCTAGCTCTTATTTAGTCCTCAACTTTAAATGGAACAGCTCTTTGTTGAGAAATAGAGTGGGGGCAGTTTGGAGAAGATACCCGAGACACTCAGTTTTAACTGAAATTTGTAATTCTTGGGCCCATGCTCATCAAATCAACTCTGGCCCCTTTGTTCACAGCTCAGAGAATCTGGTGGTTTTCAGAATATCTTGCATGTATCTTTGCTGTTATATGCTACTCTTTGCCCTTATATTTGCCTCCCCTTACTCCATCTTCCAACCATTGTCTCTGGCAGGTTAGCCAGGACTTTGGCAGCCCAGTGGGCTTCCAGTGTAGTTTCTTCTTCAGTTGACCCCTCTTGGGTGTAGTGGGAAGGGATTGACACAATCTGATTGCTGTGGCCTGCTCATGTTCTTGTTATAAAGATCTTGACAGGTACTTCTGGACTGTCTTGCATATTTTTAGGGGGAAAATGTAACTGTGAAAGTCTGGAGATGAAGGGGGAAGGTTGTGGTCAGTGTTGTTGCTCAGCATTTATTCTTGCTTTGGTACAGAACAAAATGTGTGTTGTCATTATTACTCAAAGTTGTCATTGGGGATTATAGCTATTTGCTTGGTTCACTAAAGATACGAAGAAGTACTGGGCTTTTGAAATCTGTTTTGTTTATTTTGTTTTTTTTATTTCTAATTGTTGAGTGACTTTTTGGGAAGGCAAATGGTATACAAATACCTTTGTATCTCCATTCAAACTAGAAATTCAGCTTTGCTTTAGTTCCATTTTTCTTCAATTTGTAAGTCATTGTCCTTCTAAAGCTCTCCTTTCTATGCACACTTCAGTATTAATTTTTGTCTTTTCTAATGATGTTCTTGACTTAGAAAAATTTTCTTACCACATACCTGATGATTGAAATGATGTTTCTTCTCATTTCGAGAACTATGAAAATGCCAACATTGAGGTAGAGTCTTTCTTGATTTATTAGAATTGATCGTTTATCATCTCTTCCACCTATTTAGCCACGCTGGTCATGTTTTCTTCACTCTACTCCTAAATTCATTCATGCTGCAATTGAACAAGATATAAATGTGTTTCTATTTAATTACACAGACACTCTTTGTATATCTTCCATGTTCAGTATGTCAGTTGCAGTAATGTGTTCGGTTTTATAAACTTCTAGGAAATTTACCTTACATGTGTGGCAATTAGCAAGGCTCATTCGCTAGTAGGCAAATTACTTTTAGAGAATATGTTTATTTTTCAGAAATATTTTAGGTCATCTGGGCATTGTTAGGTGCCCTGGAGCAGTAGATTTTAATTCGTTTCTTCATTAGTAATTCCTGATGGTAATTACTGCATTCAGAAAATTAATGCATCAGTGAATTAGAGAGTAATCAAATAGACTGTGCAAGTTAATGTTCCTTATCAGACAGCTTAAATATTCTCTTATGAAGTACCTTGCAAATTTATCACAACAAATTCTACTTGCTGCCCTTTCTGTAGAAGACAAAGCTATTAGATTTAACTTACTTGAACAAATGATCTTTGCATTTCTTTTAAAGATCGCTTTGACTATAAAGAATGTGATACAGAAAGGCAAATTATAGTAAGCCAAGTAAAAGATAACAGTCTGGACTTGATAATTTGGTGGAGGAGTTGGGGAGACATGAATGAATAAAAAAAATATTTAAGGAGAAAAGCTAGCAGATGTGACATGGTTTTGGAATAGAGCATAGACAATGAGATAGGGAAGGAGTTTACTAATGGGCCTAATGATTTTGAGATGTCTTTAAGATATAAATATGCAGATCGGCATCAGAGGAGACAGATATACTGATCTCAAAGTCATAGGAGGGATAAGATTTTAAGACAGATGAGACTAAACAGAATAAGAAAAAAAAAAAAAAGAAAGACTAATTGAGACTATACCATTGGGAAAATACAATATTTAATGACTGGCTAGAAAATGATGAGTCTACAAAGAAGGAGAAAGAAGGCCAGCAATTTTTTATTTGTTTTTTTTTTTTTTTGAAGATTTCTGAGAAAGCTATAAAACTATAAGAATGATGTTCCAGAGTAATTTAAGGGATTGGTTTTAGAGAGAGACTGAGTGGCAAATTTCTTATATCGGGAGAAGGCAAAGAGAATGAGGTAAGATGAAACATTTTTAGCATTTAAGATAAGGGTAAATTGAGGAAAATTCCCACCAAATTGTTTGTTTCTTTCTCTCTCTCTCTCTTTCTTTCTTTCCATCTATCTCTAGAATGTAGAAGGTAAGGTTATCTCTAAAGGAAAGATGTAGTGAGAGAGAGATGCATTATCAGAAATTTGATGTGTTGAACCATGATGATTTGCAATGATCATCTAGAAGTTTAGGAGAAGGAGTTGCCCAGAGGAACCTGAAGGGATTGCTGCACATTGCTGATGGTACCCTTCAGCCCTCTTGTATTTGCCTTCTGCAGTTGTGGTCAACTGCTTTGGTGTTTGTAGCAAAAATGACTAGTTGAATTCATTCAAGTTGGGCAGTTTTCCAGATGGATACAATGGAGAGTCAGAAAAACAAGGGGTTTAAGGTGTGAATATTGAAAATATCGCTAAAATGACAGAAAGCTTAATAAGCCCAATTAAAAGAGAGAATTGATAGACTTGGAGAAAATAGAAAAATCATTAGATTAAAGGTCATGATGATTTAATTTCAGTGATTTTCTGATTCTCTGTTTTTCTTAACTTTTAGATTTTTTAATCATTATTTATGAGAAAAAATATAATCATGTAAAATTAAGGAAGTAATACTTTACAAATTATGAATACAGTAATGAAGGATGACTATAGGCCATAACTTTTTTATGTTAGTGCCTAATTATGTTGTAATACTGATTGTCTACTTTGTAGTCATAAACTTTTGATATCTATTATATCTAACTATATATCTAGCCATCCACTGATCCATCCATCCAAACAAAGATAATTGTCTAAGAAAGTATAAAAATATTTCAAAGTTAAGTTTCCAACATATTTTTCCATATTTTCTGTACACATCATAAGTAGCAAGGATTCCAGGAGCATTATTATTATTTAGTGTCATTAAAAATTACTTGACATAGCCTTAGTATGGTCACCACTTGTTTTTCCCCATTCATCTTTTTTTTTCCCTTCTATTTCCTTTCTGAACAACAACTAAACATTAAGCCTGAATTTTCATGCTAGATTATGTTTAACCCAGGGCAAATTGATAAATTCTGAGCAGATGTTTTAATTAGAGGTTTTTATTTTTTATTTTTTTAAAGATTTTAAAGATTTTATTTTTATTTATTTGACAGAGAGAGAGACCACAAGTAGGCAGAGAGCAGGCAGAGAGAGAGAGAGAGAGGGAAGCAGGCCCCCTGCCGAGCAGAGAGCCCGATGCAGGGCTTGATCCCAGGACCCTGAGATCATGACCTGAGCCGGAGGCAGAGACTTAATCCACTAAGCCACCCAGGCACCCCTTAATTAGAGGTTTTTAATGCATAGCAAAGTCTAAGAGAGTTGAATGAACATTTCAGATACACTTATTTCAAAAATGTAAATAAATATGTGAAAATTGGTATAGATAATACAAAAACATTTGATTTGGGTGTTAGGATATTTTTGAACTGCAAAATGCTTAGTTCTTTCTTTTTTTGCAGGGGGTGTACTGTTTTGGATAACAGTAGTGGCTGCAACAAATGCACTAAAAATACTGAATAGTTCAAATATGTTCAAATAAAATTGTATTTCTTGTTTACATAATAGTTCAAGATGGGTGATACTGGATTTTGGGTCACTCTCTTCCATATATGGTTTCAGGGCCCAAGCTCTTTGCACATTATTGCTCTGCCATCTCTTAAGGTCACATGTGATTTCAGTCAGCTCATGGAAAATGAAGAGGAGCATGAGGAGGGCTTCTTAAGTTCATTTATGCAAAGCCTTGACTCATTCCTGACCCTTATTGTTCCATTCACATTTATTCTGGCTAGAATTCATTTATATGGCTCTCCCAAGTACCAAGGTGGCTGAAAGATATAAGAGATTTGGCAGGAACATTTTAATATCAGAACAAATAGAGTTGTATTTTGGAGTAGAATTCCAGATTTTCATAAATCATTTTTTAAAGATTTTTATTTATTTGAGAGAGAGAAAGAGAGAATGAGAGAGAGAGAGAATGAGCGCGAGATGAGGGCGGATCAGAGGGAGAAGCAGACTTCCCACTGAGCAGGGAGACTGAACCGGGATCCTGGACTCCACGATCATGACTTGAGCCAAAGGCAGTCACCTAACCAACTGAGCCAACCACATGTCCCTATATTTTCATAAATCTTAAAGAAAAAAAACAAAGATACAAATTTTTCAGTTTGGGGAGTGTCAACTTGGTCTATATCTCTCAGATCCACTATGATTATGTGTTCTCTTTTTAGAAAATATTCATTGAAAAATTTTGAGAATCTTTGCTTCACAAGATTGAATAAGTTACTTAAAGTATTCAGTGCCAACTTTATCCATTTGCACTGATGTAGTAGTGTTGTACAACCCTCATACTTAAAAATCTTTCTGAGAATTATTATTCCATTTTACCAGAAATCGAAGACTGTGAATGGTTAGAAACAATACAGAACAAATTCAAAAACTTTTCAGGTTTTTCCTTCTAGCTTCAATAAGAATATCCTACCAATACTATAAGGAAATTCCAGTGCCAAGATTCATCCAATGTCTGTTTACACCTAGGCTTTCTGAAGCAATTGTTGTGTTTTCTCTTTTACTAAAAATTTTCTTGAGGTAAAAATAAATATATGCTTTTTTCCTATCTAAAATTCTAATCTCACTTACTCTGACCATACACCTTTCATCTATACATCAAGACTTTTGCTCAAGTTTTTAACAGGAAACTTTTTAAAAGTCCATAACATGTGTCAAGTACTGTGATAGGCATTAGGAATACGAATACCAATAATATACTACTACTGTCCTCAAGTAAGTTGAGAGAGAGAAAGCAGGCTGGAGTGGAAAGGGAGAGAGAGAGTCAAAAGGAGGAAGCAGGTATTAACACACAATGTCTTAAGAGTAGCGATGGAAATAGGATAGGAATTTATACTGAGTAGTGAGGATATGCAGCATATAGGAAGGCTCGTAACTCCCATTTCTCCCATCAGAGAAGACTGATGAAAAGGTGACTTCTGCTGTAGAGTTAACTAAAAGCATATTGGAAGAGAAGACCAAGTTTCAGGAGAAGTGAACAGCAAATGCATACTTTCATAGTAAGAGAGAATATGACATATTTACAAAATTGGAAGGAATTTAATATGGGCTGACCGAAAAGCGAGGAGGAATCTAGTAAAAAATAAGACTAAGAGGTAGCCAAGTCACAGAGGTATTCTATTTAATCATAATTTTCTTACTTATCCCATGAAGCATAGCCTGGCTTCGCAGGCTTCACCCTGAGTTTGCTTCATATTCCTCCATTATCTCTATATTATTTTAAGTGTCTTTTCAGCAATATCGTTTGGTTTATGGTAAAAATTCCAAAAGTGTCCATGTGACATCTCTTCCCATATCCTGTGAAGTGATATTTCCCATAGAAACCAAGATAAGTCTTTCACATTTATGAGCAGTTCAGTTCAACATCCTAGTGTTAACATTCTACTTCGAGATGAGATATATCTAAGAGCAACAACTATCATCAAAGAAAAGAAATGGGATTTCAAACATGGTTTGAAAAGGAAAAGGGATCTTTTTTTCCTGATGCTTTATGGCAGAGCTGAGCTCTGGGAAATATAAACATCCATGAACTTGGCTGGTTTTCAGATGTTTACAGTCAAGAGTGGAGGCAGCCCTGGAACCAGTATAATGTAAGTGTATTTGTTCTGAAATGAATGGAAACACAGAGGAGGGAACCTCACCCAAGGTTATGTAGGTGCATTTGGAGATAGTACAAGTGAGGAGTAAAGTAGGAAATGAATAAAGATAAATATATTAATTATTCCTTAGTGTTTTCTCTTCTGTGAACTCTAATTTATCCTCCCCTTTACTCATTTCTCTAATAGAGTCAGTTTTTAAAATGAGCTCATAATGCATTGAAAGCATTAATCCTTTAACCTTATTGATTGAACTCTGGTTTATTGTTGGCCTTTAGAAATTAATTTCTAATGATTTTGAATGAGACAATAGTTGAACTTTTATTCTATCTTTTAAAAGTTATATATATATATATTTTTCTTTTTACATATTTATTTATTATTAATTTATTATTATGTTCAGTTAGCCAACATACAGTACATCATTAGTTTTTTTTTCCAATTTATTTATTTTCAGAAAAACAGTATTCATTATATTTTCACCACACCCAGTGCTCCATGCAAGCCGTGCCCTCTATAATACCCACCACCTGGTACCCCAACCTCCCACCCCCCCGCCACTTCAAACCAGTTATATATATTTTTTGGAGATTTTATCTATTTATTTGACAGACAGAGATCACAAGTAGGCAGAGAGGCAGGCAGAGAGAGAGGGGGAAGCAGGCTCCCCGCTGAGTAGAGAATGATGCGGGGCTTGATCCCAGGACCCTGAGATCATGACCTGAGCCTAAGGCAGAGGCTTAACCCACTGAGCCACCCAGGTGCCCCTAAGGTTATATTTTTAAATTTTTGAGTAAAAATGTACCTGGGAGATACTTGGGTAAATGACATGTAAGGACGATTTAATTTTTTCCTCTCCAAACTCTAAGTTAAAAGCATCAAGACCATAAAATGAATAATGTACTTCTTCCTTACTCTTTATAATAATATATTTTTATTACATTTTAAATTCTTACATAAATTTATTAAGGTTTGATTCTTGGTTGTCCTCTTCAAAATATTATCTATTATTCAACTTCTATTATTTTTAATACCAAATGGTGTTTGCATTGTTTCATTGCTCTCATTTTTTCAATATTTATGCAGTTGTTTTTCCTGTTTATTTTTCCCAATGAGATTTAAAAAAAAAACTCAGAGCAACTTAAATTAGAACTTGTTTTATTTATAAGGAAGACAGCATAGATTTTTTTTTAACTTTCTAAAGACTATTATAAAGAACACAGATTTTTTTTTTTCCCTAGAGAAATGTTATTCTTCAAGGATTTTGTTTTTGTAATACTTTTTTTTTTTTTTTCCCTGTGTAGCCTGAGATCTTCATATGATTCTTAAAGGCAACTTTCAAAAATGGAACTAACTGGCTGCTGAGCTGGTATTTTATCTCACTTATGTTACCAAGTTGAAGTATTTCAATAGTAAATAATATTAAAAAGATAATCTGATTAAACTGACCAAAGAATTTACTAATTTTCAAACTTAAAATATTTTGTCTGTTTAAGATCAGTAAAATATCATAGATTTTATATATCAAGTAGCCTAATGTAAAAGAAGAAGACACTGTGATATAGATTTTTCAGAGATTACATGCTGATTAGCTTCAGAACCAATACTTAGTTCAATCCACTTCAATATTAATCTTTTTGATAAACCACTGGGACACAACACTGTGTTAAGAGTATGTGTGTTGAAGTCAGGCACATCTAAATGATATGGCTGCCATTTGTTTACCTGTATTTAGCTTTTTGTAAACTGAGAATAAAAGGGTTTTTGTGAGGGTTTACATGAGATGCAGACACAGTATTTGTATTTTTGATATATGAAAGTGTTTAATAAATACCATTGACTCTTACTTCAGTAAATGTTATTTCTATTGACCACTACTATTTATTAATATAAAAAGTGGAAATCAATGAGGCTATATTTGTAATTAGATATATAGTAACACATTTTTAAATATGTTGCACTTTGCCCTGAATTTATAACATTTTGAAATAGGTTAAAATTTTTAGATGACATTCTCAAATTCTGTTCTTCAGATTCCTTCCTTGTGGATGAAAACTGAACTTCTGATTTGAGAAATTTGAACTGATTATTTGGAAAATAAAACTATCATGTGTTTAATAGACAAGTGATATCATCAAAATTTTCTTTAAAAATTAACTCAATATTCCTTTTCTAACATTTTCAAATTTTTAAATTTATGCATTATAATATAGCTGTAACATTGTGCCATTTTGTTTTGCACGCAAATCCATGATTGTTATTTGGTAATCAACTTGAGAATGAATTTTGCTGGGGAATGGAATATAGAATTATATTGTGTAATTTAATATTTTCCAAAATTTGGATGAATTTAATTGAACATATTAGCTTCAGTGGCACTACTTGGCTTTTTTTTTTTCCCCAATTTATTTATTTTCAGAAAAACAGTATTCATTATTTTTTCACCACACCCAGTGCTCCATGCAAGCTGTGCCCTCTATAATACCCACCACCTGGTACCCCAACCTCCCACCCCCCCCGCCGCCACTTCAAACCCCTCAGATTGTTTTTCAGAGTCCATAGTCTCTCATGGTTCACCTCCCCTTCCAATTTACCCAAATTCCCTACTCCTCTCTAACGCCCCCCCCCTTTTTTTTTTAAGATTTTATTTATTTGACAGAGAGAGATCACAAGTAGGCAGAGAAGCAGGTAGAGAAAAAGAGGAGGAAGCAGGCTCCCCACTGAGCAGAGAGCCCGATGGGAAGATCATGACCAGAGCCAAAGGCAGAGACTTTAATCCACTAAGCCACCCAGGCGCCCCACTATTTGGGTTCTTTAGGACTGATACTTTCCTAAAATGTATAAAAGTGTGACAAAACACTATTTAGTACCAAACTTAGGAAAAATTAGACAGAATAAAATATCTTTTATGGGAGCTTCTTAGGTTGTTAGCAAAGACATCTAATTAAATACTATTCCTTGATTTCCTTGGAGGAAATCTGGACAGAATATGGATTTAAAATTTTTGAATAAAATTTTAAAAACCCTTAATTTTTGTGTGAAATAAGAGGATGACATTAGGTAATAGAGGAATTTGGTGAAATTTGAAACCAAATTAGCTTTGGTGCATTGGTAAGTATAGAAAATACTCTATCGTATTCATAAAAATAACTCCAGAGCAAAACAAAAGCTTATTTCATGAATATTAAAATGTCCAGGACTTCAAGAACTTGGAAAGAGTACTCACCATAATTTTGTTTCTTTAAATTCCTCTGAGGTTTAATCTTTATGTGTTGGTTCTTGACTTAAGATCAATTGTCTTTTTTTAAAGTCAGGAAGTACCTTTCTGTCCTGTTTTTTAAAGAGTTTTGGTCAAGCATGCCTGTATGGCTTGGCTGGTAAAGCATGTAACTTTTGATCTTGGGGTCTTGAGTTTAAGCCCAATGTTGGGTGTAGAGATTACTTAAAAAAAATAAAGAGTTTTGATCACAGTGAGTTTTAAAAATGTAACAGAAAAATTTTTTTAAAATTTTTATTTATTTTTAAAATTTCTTTTCAGTGTTCCAGAATTCATTGTTTATCTACCACACCCAGTGCTCCATGCAATACATGCCCTCCATAATACCCAAAACATGTTGAGATGAGTGAATGCTTTTCAGTAGATACGATGTTGTATTTTGTCAGTAATTTTCTGTAGTTAACTAGTTATATTTCTCGAATTTATTATGTTGTGAAGGCTCATAGGTTATATACACCAATGTGCATGATTTATTTCCATTTTATTTCAAGTTTCACAATTTTCTTCTCAAGCAAACTAAAAGTCTGTTTATGTTATTGCCTCTTCAGATTTTGGTAACATTAAGATAGTCTCATAAAATAAATTGGATAATTTTCATATTTCTGGAGCAATATGAAAGGTAACTTTTCCTTAAAACTCACATTAAATTAACTGACTCTAAAGCTATGTTGGGGTAATAATTATTTTACATCTTTAGCAACACACTTTTTATTCATTTACTTAATTTGGCTTTAACTCTTTGATTAAATTGATATTTCTCCAGAAAATTAACTCATCAAGTTTGGTTAGTCAGGTATGATAATGTGCTAACAACATAGTAGCAGTTGTTGCTAACTCCTTTGTGTAGGGTTTAAATTCTTGGCTCTGTTCTAAATGTTTCACATACATGAACTCAATACCATAATCCTGCTCCTGATAGAGTTAAAAATATTCTCAAAAGATGTATAATTGAAAAAGCATTTTAATAACAGGATTCTGATATTTTGGCTCAAAAACACTGGGATTATATCTATATTTATATTCCCTTGCATAATATCCATATAGAGATTTTTGTATATATAAGTATTTTTGTGCTATTTTAAAAAGTCACAATGTGGGAAATATTAAAATAAAATTACAAAGTTGAATCACTCTTGTGAAGAAAACAATAATAAAGTAGAAGTTACCCAATTTCATAAGGCATGAAATCAAAGCCAACAAAATTTTTTAATTAACAAAACAAACTATTAATCTTATAAAAATACAGTCCACTCAAATTCATATAAATTAAAAAATACAATAAATATCAGAAAGCTGTCATAAAATACTTGCTGTGGAAAACAACATAATTCGCTGAACTTCTGATACCTCGTTTCAAGATACCATAGAGCATTGTGTGGAGTTTTATCAAATGAGCCCTTTATAGCTTTATTTTTTTAAATATTTTATTCATTTATTTAAGAGAGAAAGAATGAGAGAGAAAGAGAAAGAGAGAGAGAGTACATGAGAGTGGGGGAGGGTCAGAGAGAGAAGCAGACTCCCTGCTGAGCAGGGAGCCTGATGCAGGACTCCATCCTGGAATGCCAGCATCCTGGCCTGAGCCAAAGGCAGTGGTTTAGCCAACTGAGCTACCCAGGAGCACCAACCCCTGCTCCCCGACCTTGTATCTTTTAGTTTTCCAAAGATTCAGTTCTGATTCACAATAACCTTAGACTCACATGTAAAACTCTGCTATTGAATCTGTAGTTTCCTTTCCCTATCTGTTTTCCTTTCAATTTGTTTATAATACTTGCACTTTATTTATCTTGTTACCCATATATCTCAACCTGCTCTCTACTAATGTCACCAGTGCATTAAATCCAAACCTTCTTTCAGTCCTCTGATAATGCAAATTAATCTCATAGAAATTTCTCTTATTGTTGATAAGTTTTCTGAGGTATTATCTTTTTCCAAGAGCACAGGACAATGTTTTATATGTCATGAATACATGTTTGCTGTCAAGTGCCTTTCCCTTTTTCACCACCTCCATAAAGTAAAAGAAATCTATCCAGATTCTGTGATTGCCAACAGAGAGGGTAGATTGTTCTTTGCCTCACTCACCATCTTGTTCACTGGTACAATCCCCAGTCTACATTCTGAATTGAAGTTCAGGTTGATGTGTGCAGCAACTTGCTACAGTGCTCTGCTGTGTGGGTGCTTCTACTCAAGCCCTTACCACACCAACATGGTGCATGATACTAAGGGCTGATCAGTGTTCAGCACTACTGGATAAATCTTCCTGTTCTACAGCCAATTATTACACTTTCTTTATAAGGGTTATGTTGCCTGAAATGTTCTGCTTTGCTATCTCCTCATAGTCATTGTCCTGATGTCTTTTGGTAATTACTAGGGATGACTTAGGATAAACACAACTATGGATAATGTGGTCAAAAGACAAGAGATGAAGTAGGTATCAGACAAAGCTTGTAGAGCCCTGTTATTTATGGGTTAGAGTTTTGAACCTTATTCCAAGCTTTAGCAAAGTTATTTTCAAGTGCCTTCAACAGGAAAGTTGCATAATTTGCATTTTTAAAAAAAAGGTCACTTTATGTGATGCTTAGAGAATGAATTTATGGGGTTTAAGGTGGAACAGGAAGAATAATTAGGAAATTAATGTCAAGAAATGATGGCAGCTTGGACTAGCTTGGTAGTTCTAAATATAAGTAAATGAGTGTGCGGTTATATCTTTTTTGGTACAACTGACAAGACTTGGTAATTTGTCTGAATGAGTAGTGACTGGAGAGGTAGGTATCATGAATATACCCCAGGTATCCTTCTTGAGGAAGAGATTGTACAGATTTCCATTTACTGATACAGGGAGCAGTAGAGGATGAGTGGGTAGAAATGGAAAACCAGGAGTTCAATGTAGACATACTGAATTTGAGATTCCTGGAGACATTCAAATGGAAAGATCAAATAACCAATTATATGTATTTCTGGAGTGAAAGTATAGGTTTTTATGAGCCCAAAGAGAAACCATTGAGAGTGGTCAGCTTTTAGATGGTAGCTGAAACCATGAGAATGGAAAGGAAGAGTTACAGACCCAAACCTGAAGAACCCAAATATTTAAAGGTTAAATAGAGAAGAAGGGGCTAATAAAGGGGCCTAAGGTCAGAGAGGGAGGACCAGGCAAAGTATCACACAGACATGGGAGAGAAAAGTGTCCAAACAAGCAGGAGTAGTTAGCAATGTGAAATGTTGCTAAGAGGTCTCAGAAAATAGTTACTGAAAAATACCCTTTGGGTTTGGTGTTATCAAAGTCTGCAGAAAAAAAGAAAGTATAAATAGCAGTTGGTTCTTTTTGCTAAAGCTTTGCATTTTTATCTGTAGTTATAATTGGAGATTCAAATTACATGAAAATGTTTTTTATCTCCATCTTAAATCCTTCCAGATTTGAGTTCACTTATGTGAGTTTACTTAACATCATATGTTTTTTCTATTGTGTGTGTATTAAACTTGATGAAAACAAACCTAATTAATTAAGAGTATACAAAAGCTAAAAGAGTTTTTTGGGTACTATATTGAATGACTTCCAAAAGTACTTTGACTTCTTTGGGAAAAAAAAAAAGTGCAATAATTTAGTTTGTGTCGATACCCCCCACATTGATTCTCAACTAAAAATTTAAACACATTTTATTGTGCAGTGATTAGTGATTATTTGCCAGACACCTTGCTAGATGCTGAGGATAATACGATAAATAATGTGAAGAGCCTTAATAAGTACAACAAGACCTACTAATTTGATGCAGCAGTGGAAAGCTCTCACTCAATCATTCAAGGAAGCCGCTGGGGGGAGTTCTGCAGACTCTTGAGATTCTTTGAGTTGCACTAACAGAAGAGCGGCAGTGGAGAGGGACTCTGGAGACGGTGCAGCTGATAAATGAGGTTTATTTTTCTTCTATTTTCACTGCTGATTGAATCGTGTTGCCTTTGTCTGTCAGCACTGAATCAAATTGACAGAACAGTTTGTGCTCCATTTGTTTTCTCTTGTTTGACATTGGTGTCTCATTGATTTGCCATCTCAAACCCTGACCAGGTCCCTTCTACTCTATAACTGCTATTACTATGAACTGACCTTTTACAAAACAAAACAGTAGTCAAAAAAAAAAAAAGCTTTATTTTTTTTCATTTAGGTGCAGGCATGATAGAAACATTGTTCTAAAAAGAATTCTTAGCTGTCTTTCTCTCATAAGAATGTGGCTTATAAAATACATATAAAATAATGTGTACATGTACAAACACACAAACACACACACACACAAAGGTCTCTCTAAGGTCTCTTTTGCTTCATGACAGATTGTGGAAACAATACTATAGAGCATAAAGAACTGGGTTTTAGAGTCAAGTTTAGGTTTAAATGCTTATTCTGACTTTCTCCTTAGGTGACCTCAGACAGGGAGTTAAATCTCTTTATCTCTGTTTTCTCATCTATGACGTTGGATAATAATTTAATGCTCACCATCTTGTTGTGAGGATTAAATGAGACAGTGTGTCTGCCTCCTAGTAGGCTACTCACTTCACAGTCAATTTAATTTTTTTGAAAGTTCATACTTCCTTCCTTTTTCCTTAATACTCTGAACATATTTTCAGAATTATTTTTAGAAACTAAAATTTGGAGCTGACTCTAATTATGGCATTAATGAGTACTTACCTATGGTATACATCTTTACACATAATATTATTATTTAATTTTTTTTTTATTCAGCTTACACTGAGAACACAAGTAGATGGGTAAGAACGAGACAGGAAAGAAATATAATTGTAGGAGAAAATGAATAACTTCTTTGGTAAATGTGATAAATAGTCCATGGCTTTAGATTATATGATTCTATTTCTACCAAGAAAGCTGTGTAAATAGCAGGAGTTTTGGACACTTTAATTCTACTGGATTGTGTAAAATCAGGATGGTTGGAAATAACAATTTTCTAGTTGGTAGACATCAGGGAAAGACGCAGCATATGAACAAATGGGCAGTTGAGGATGATGATTACAGACAATTTCTTAGATTCATAAAGACCTGGAGCAATGGGTTATGCCAAGGCTGAAAATGGCTTTCAGTAATTGGGAAAGTGCACTTTACCTTCTTGTTGAATGAGTGTTAATGTCTGTGGGTAGTTCAGGTTTGGGGGGGGGCTGTGTGATGGGATTTTATTAGTCCCTGGTAGCGTGCTACCTTCTAGATTTAGCTTAAATTCTTTTTTGTGACTTTGTCCTATAAACTCATATCTTCTGCGGCAGGTGTTGCCCTCAAAATTCCAAAAGTTATAGAATTTACATGGAGGTAAGGTAAAGTAAATGTCTGAATTTCCAGAGATGTGCAGAGGGGTGAGGGGACATCAGGAGTAGGAAATACAGTGGCTTCTGACTTCTGTCAGCTGGAATATGGATTGGCTATTTCTTAAAAGAGAGAGTGCTTTGGGGGTAATCGCTGTACATTTTTAGAAGGCATATATTACAAGCTCACCTTTTCTGAATCAAAGATCAGGATTCTATCCTGTGTTCCAAGAATGTGATATATATGATAATCATGATGAATGAACAAACTGGAAGATTTTGTTAAAACATCTGGGTTGTTATGGCAATTTCCAATGTCTTCTCTAGGCAGAAATATAGAGGATATTACGGACTATCTTAGTAAGACTAAAGAGAAGGTCAGACCAAGTCTGTATTATAATAAAAAGGGAAAACTTGCAGAAATATAAATTTTACAGGGGATGAATTAAATGATATTAATGTGAATATGATGTGATATTGACAACTTTGATTTATTTTGATACTCAAATAAATTCATTAAGTATTAGTCTTTTCCATCCCCAATGTAATGATTATATCCATTAAATTTCTGAATACAAGTGAGATGGTTGGGTGTGACGAATGCATCCTTGATTGGAATATTATAATGATCCAACTGTTCTTCTTGCCTCCAACTCTATTCTTTTCCATTTTAGTCTTTGCTCACCATGACCAGCTTTATCTTTTTATCTTTTTATGGCTGTCAACAATCTTTCTCCTTCTAAAACTTTCATGGTTTCTCTATGAATGCATGTAGAATAATTTTTGGCATTAAATGCTTTTCTCTCAGGTATGCCCTCATTTCCTCTTGGCATCTGCTCCAAATTACTCAAGATCCATAATGCCTTCTCCATCTTAACTATAAATGATCCCACCCCTTTCTGTCTTCTGCTAATCCTATTTTTTATTGCTGGTATTATTAATTGTGCTTTAGATACTAGTACCAGCTTAGCCACTTACCATATAATTTTGAAATGTTACTTAAACCTCTTTGGGCTTTAGTTGCTTTATCTATGAAGCAAAGAAATTGGAGTAGAATCAAATTAACACTTAGTGCTAATGGTCTTGACAACTCAACTCTGCCATTAGCTGATAGAGATAATACGTAAATAAATGAGCTTGATTTTTCCGTAAAAGTTTATTTATGAAAAAAGACAGTGGGCCAGAGTCAGTCTGTGAACCATAACCTGGAGTATACTGTAATCTCTGAATCTCCTTTAAGTACTGAGATTTTATGAGAAGATAAGCTATTTCTATTCCTAACATCAAAGGACTAAAGTTTTCCCTCACAGTGTGTCTTCATAAGATACTAAACAAACTGAGGGTTTTGGAGGGGGTAGCGGTAGGGGATGGGGTGAGGCTGGTGGTGAGTATTAAGGAGGGCATGTATTGCATGGAGCACTGGGTGTGGTGCATAAACAATGAATTTTGGGACACTGAAAATAAATAAAATTAAATTAAATTACCCCCTCCCCCCAAAAAGATACCATCCTAGCTAATTGTCACTGGTGATGGTGGAAATTTTTGATCTTGTACTCCTTCTCCCAAGTACATTTCACATGATTATGAATATCTTAACATATATTCTGTCAATATAGCAAATGCAGAGGGTTCATTTTCTCAGTTCCACGGCCGATCATTCTGGCCAGAGCATACCTGGGCACAACTGTTTTGTCATTTTCTTCCATATGTCTTATTATAGGTCAAATTCCATGTGGTATTATCCTTACAATATTTTTGTTTTCTGAAATCTTAGGGTGGGGTAGGATAAGCAATATATCAGCAACTCAGTAAATTGTGTTGGTTGGATAAGTAATTAATATTAGGAGCGCACACAGTCATTTTTGACATCTTCATACACACAAAAAAATTGATTTTTCACAAATTTTCATAGCTTCTCCAAACTATGACAAAATTGGTAGCCCCTTGGCAGAACATATCAATAAGAGTACCTGATCTTAAGCTGAGTAAAACCTGACTTGATTTACATTTTGCTTCAGTGGAAAACGAAGGGAGATGGGGAATGCCCTCATTTTATTTTGATTTCTCCTGCAGTCTCTTTTCTTTTATCTTTGATCTAGTCTTAATTAGTACCTTCTAGAGCTCTCTATCCTATTCAACGCTGCCACACTCACTAGGCCTGAGCATTTTTTGAATGAAGTTAACTGAGTGTCTCTGGGAGAACATTCATAAGGCAACAAAAGCCTGCTTATCTTTGCCTCATTCTTGCTGCACTAATCTTTTAAATCTTTGTGTAAAGGGATCTGAGAGTCTATCTGCAATCTCACCTTTAAAAGCAAAATCCTATATCCAGAGTACTCCTATCACTTTTATCGGCTTGAGGCTCATCTGGTGGTTTCTTTTTACCTATATCCTATCTGACTTTCATTTCCTTAGTAAGGGCTGCAGTTCCACATCAGGCTCTTATATATTGGTTCCCTGTTTTCCTCCTAAATTTCCTGTTTTAGTAGGCTGTACTGCACAAGATTTCTTTACATGTCCACTGTTGATAAACTTAATTTTTTATCTGTGTGGATTTATTTTCACTAATACAGAATTGGTGTGCCCAGAAAACATGAGTTTGAATTCCTATCATTAGCCTATTGGGTATATACTGGGATCCCAGAAGTGGTAAATTGTCAGGCACATTGAAAAATTATGGTCTAGATGATTCTGCACCAGTATATTACACCTACCATCGATACAAAATAAAACTTTTTTCCCCTCCTGGTAAGTCCAGATTCTTAGATGAATGTGAGATATGCTTTAAAGAAGTTGATTCTTAAGCAAATGTGATCTTGACACGTGAGTTAGGAGATAATTATTCTCTTCACAGAGGAATTCCTCAATCTGTAGAAAGGCTCTTTCACAGTTTCTTTTAATAATCAGCTTTGCTTGGTTCTTACAGTATTTTACTTGTCAGAAACCTTGAAAAGCAATGAATTTAAAGGTTAATACACAGAACCATTATCAGTAGAGAGAGCTCAAGAGTAGATGAAGCCACTCTGTAATTACAGTCTTAGGCAATAACACATCCACCTGATCGTCAGGAACATATTTCTGAGTAATGTGAGGTGCACTACAAATAACACCACCGTGGAGGAACCTAATCTTTCAACCTTAAAATCCTAGAATTAACCTTGATTCTTTTTTCTCCCTTTCTACTTGGCCAACAAATTCCATCACGTTTTTAAAAAAAGGTTTTAATTAAAATCCCAGTTAGTTAACATACAGTGTAATATTATTTACAGGTGTACAATTTAGTGATTCAACACTTCCATACATCACCCAGTGCTCATCATCGCCGCAAGCATGCTCCTTCATCTCCATCGCCTGTTTCACCCATCCCCCACCACCCCTCTGCTAACCATTAGTCTCTTCTCCATGGTTAAGAGTCTGTTTCTTGGTTTCCGTCTTTTTTTGGCCTATGATCACTTGTTTTGTTTCTTAAATTCCACATATGAGTGAAATCATATGGTATTTGTCTTTCTCTGACGAACTTATTTCGCATAACGTAAGACCCTCCATCAATTTTATCTCCAAACGAGCTCTCAAATCTGTGTCTTCCTATTCATTCAATTCACTTGCTGCCATTAGAGTTCAATTCCTTTATTCAACAAATGTGTTTAGGGTTGACTATGAATGTCTTAGTCACTATTCTAAGTGTTGGAGATAGAGGTATTAAAAGAATAAACAGGATTTCCTTTCTGGGTCTTACATTCTTATTCAGAATTACATTATTTCTTGCTTTGATGACTAACATTTATCTCATGCTTTTAATCTCCTTCCCCTGGAATCTCTTTCTCATTCTAACACCTGAGTTTTCTCTCTGAAAGACTATCTCGATCATGGCATTACCATATTTGAATGACTCTTTATCACCAACTTTCAAAGTGCCAAGTCTGGTGGCTGTGAGTGCTCTTTATGGCCTGATCTCAATCTGCCTTTCTATCTTGATTTCCTGCTGCTCCTTTCACTGTTCTGGAATCCCACAGGACCAAGTACTGGTCTTAGAATAGGCATAGAATAAGATGAAGTTTCACCAGCTCTCTTGTGATTTTGCACTTACTTATTGTAATTAAAATTCTACAGTTTTATTTGTACCATAAGAATTTCTATTTAATTCTGTGAAGGGAGTCAACTTTGCCCTCTGTAGACAGTTAATTTCTTTGTCTGTAATCCATAAAAATTTTTAAAACTTGCTTTTATAAAAGTAGCAATAGTGGATTCAAATTATTTCTTGGGGGGCTTCTGATTATTTTTATATTTGTTTATTTTTCATTTTGCTTCCATTAGATGTATTTCTCACTCACTATAGCAAACTATCCATTCCCAGGCATCCTCAGGAAATGTGGTGCAGTGGCTGCCCAGATTTTCCAAAACTGCTTTTTCCCAGGTGTCACTAAATTTTAAGAGAAAAGAAGTATTAATAGGTCTTAAATAATTTAAACACTTTAATCATTTTCATTAAATTGTCAGCTTCTTGAAGGCAAAAGATATCTTCTTTGTACTAAACAGTTTTCTGAATAAAGGCTGAAATAGGTGGATGAATTACACAGAAATTCTGTGCTTCTTTCTTTTTTGAAAGAGATATTTAGGGGAATATAAAGAAAACCTAAAGAAAGTCATATGTTCAGTTGTCTTTTATTTAACGTATCTAATGTGACCGCCACTGAATATATGCACGTCCAGCACAAAATCAACCAAAACTAAAGGAGAAACAACAGTAGCACTTACGATTTAAAATCCTGTGCAAAGTAGTTACTCAGTCCTAATAATTTTGGTATCTAGAAATAGCTTAAAATATGCTTTTCATAATTCTAGTATTGATTAGCACAGTTATGAAAAAGAACAGCATCCTTTTTACAGAGGACATCCATCAAGATATTCATAACCTTAGCAATACAAAATGTTATATCATCCTTGAATGGGTTTTGATGCTTTACCCTACAGAATTGATGGTCTTTCCAGAAAGACTACTGATGTTATGCAAGAGTAGTATTTCCAGAACTACCTAAAAGAGGGCATATGAGACCAGTCCAGAAGGAAGAGCTTAAAGGAACACATGCTTGAAGTGAGAGATGTAAACATAGACTCAACATAGGGAACCCTCAGTTCTCAGGCCTCCTCAGGGAATGTAGTATGAGAGCTGCCCAGATATTTCCAATACCAACATTTTCCCAGGTGTCATGAAATTTTGAGATAAAATAAGTATTAATATATCTTAAAAATTGAAACAATTTAACTTAATGAGGCAGAAAAAAATTCAAAAGAACAGTATAAAGTTCATATGAAGTAGAATTTCTTGAAGCAAGAAGAGCCACTATCAAGGTCTTTCAAACTTGTGATCATGTTGTATCATTTGTTTCAAATTAGTAGGGTTAAGGAAACAATCTCAGCAGAATACGGTTATGGTTCTGGTCTAGCTAAAGAAATGTTTACAAATAGTCCTTAAAATAAAGATGTATAAGTGAGTGAAAAAAAAGTGTAAATAGTTATGTCTAGAGTATATATGAATGTAGTTAAGATCCTTATGTCCCCAAGGACAGCCACTGATTTACAAGAGGACATTTGTGAAAATACATATCTGTTTCTAGAAATTTCAGCCTACTGGTAAAAAGACAAATACAAGACAAAGTCTAGTATTTTAGGAATATATATATATATATATATATGCCTTTCATAGATAAAGAGGAACTCTCTCCCATAAGTGAGCAATATAAGTAGTCTTCTTGTTTTATACCAGTTAAACTTTGTTTTTGCTTGGATAAAGGTTTTAATTACAGAGTTTACTATGATACCAGTGGAAAATCACCTAGGGTAAAGTGATTTTTTTCCAGTCTCTCAGAAAGCATGGGATATTGAGAAAACAACCCACAGGTTTATTTCTCTGCAATACCCCACTGTGACTCCATGGGCTGATTACCATCATAGAAACTGTCTAAAAATGATACAGGTAAAAAAAGATCAAGGAAATTTGCAGTGCCAACATTAGATCCTGTAATGAATGGACCTTGCCTGTCATCTGACATAGAGGCTATAACATAGGGAACTGAACAATAGTTTCCTTGTTTATAATTTTCTTTCACAAACATGCAAGTCTTTGAAACTCTCAACCTTAGTGGGCTTATTTTCTTTTTCCTCTCTCACCTCTATTTGAAGAATGTTTTGTTTTTCTGTCCACTTGGAGAATATTTATAATAATCCGAATGCTGCCATTCTTTTTAGGTTAGATATGTGCTTTCATAAAGACATCTTAAAGTTACAATGAACACTGCTGTTTCCTGAAACTTAGAGCAACTCTAAAAAGTTAATAGATTTACAAAATAAGTATTATTGCTGTCTATTGTACAATTGAAAATATTATTTAGATAATCCTATCAAAATGTATGGAGCATATGAAAAAATTGTACAATAGTAAAAATAATAGTTTGTATTTCTTAGATGTCTTCAAATTAGTTTATTTTACTTTTAATTTATTTGCTAATACAAGAATAAGACAAATGACTACATTCTGAAGTCTCTTCTCCTTTGTGAGAAAATGTTCTGTTTCCTTAAATTTAGTCTCTGATCTGTTGGCAATAGAATTATGTATAGTCATTGTTTTGCTAAATCTGGACCTTGTATGCGATTATGGATGTTCATGCCCCCAAACAGTGTCTCAGTATTTCTGAGAGTGCTAGGGGTATCTGAAAAGGACTTAACAGTAAATGCAATACTCAACTCCTGGTTTATTTTCCTTGTTTGTCTTTTCTGTTCCCTCTGTTCAATTCTCCTTCATCTTCCCATGCACCTTCCTCAGTGAGCTGGAACTCAAGAAGTTAGAAAGATCTTACAAAAGGGAAAGAAACTTGGTATTACTCTCTATTTGAGTATCATTAGTGGGTTTTATACAATACATAGTTTTTAGAGAAGTAGCTCTGTGAGGTTTATATTACAAGTCTGGCCTTTTCCGAAGGTCTAAACTTAGCTAAGTCCAATGTGGATAGAGGTGAGTGACAGAGAACAATCCTCTCAGTTGCTCCTCCTGTCTTTTGACCTCAGCTTAGGTTCTGAGGATCAAGCTTGTCCTGTCCGGATACTGTTTTTTGATTAGGCATTCTTTCTTAGGAGGCTCATTAGGGCCTCAAGTAAAACTACCCTGAACTTCTCAAGAATTTGGTGGACTCTCAGATAAAGGATTCCTTTTCTGCCTGTTTCAAGTTGAATGTTTCCTTAAATACTTCTGATTGCTCTTATATTTTATATAAATAGCTTAAGTAACTAGTAGCTGGACCACCTGAAAGGAAATTTGATTGAGGTAAAGGCTTTTTGAACTTGTTATAAGAGTCATGAAAAATGAGTAGAAAATGAGCAACTCAAGGTTTCAAATATGACATACTACTTGAAGTACATAAAGACTTTGAAGATTTGGGGGCCCTTATTGTAAGCAATAATTTTTGTCAATGGTGATAATAGTAATTTATAGAAAAGTTACAAGGATATAAATATGACTACAGAATGGTTTTCAAAATTAAACTTGCTTGAACTTACACATTAAGCTGCCCAGAATATTTGAAACCTTAAAGTTTTCTAGTCTACTATTCCTGTGTGTAGCAGAAAACCGAGAGAGAGATGGGAAGCATTGCAATCACGACTCCTAGCCTCTACCAGGAAAAAGAGAGAGAAATGTTGCTTTTTCAGGGTTATCCCATCTTTCACATCATTTTTTCTTCCTCCCTTTTGTGCCAAAGGATCTATATGGATTAATATATTTTCTTGAATGCTCCCAAGATCTCTACCATAAACCTGCCTTCTTTAGGAAATATCTCTGTGCTGTGGTGCCATCATTTTATTCTATATCCTTCTAAGAACAGCTTTCAAGCAAATGGAAATGTTAAAAATATTTGCATGAATTTGTATATCTTCCAGTAATTCCCCCACCCCCCGCAAAGAATGTTTGTTATACAGAGGGATATTGGGATTAGTGGGGTGATATGTGGGTGGAATTGTTTCCTCACAATCCATCACAGCATGTGAAAATGGTAGTCCTTATGCTTTCTCTACATAAAACTGTTGCTGTTCAAGACACACTGCAGTTTGAGACTGGATATTTATAAGATGAAGAAGTACATAGGATTTGGAATCTGAGCTCAACATCTCCCACTCTATGTTCTTAGACAAGGCTTGTTATTTTATTAGTAAACAGAACATGTTATTAACATCTCCCTTACTGGGTTTAGTCAAGAGAAAATATGAGATACTGTAAGTTTGGATTCTTTATGGATTGTTAAATGCTACACTGAAAATGAACCAGTTGTGGGAGTGAAAGATTAGGTTTGCATACATACATACATGTGTAAACAGAAATCTCACATTAGACACATATCCATTGTTTGAGATAATATATAATATATATATATTTTCTCATAAATTCTTTTATCTATGATTGTTATTTGTATTTATATTATTGTTAACAGTAGTCTTGGAGATTTTTAGTTTACACCATATAGGGTAGAGTTTCAGAGGGCTAGATATGAAGAGGGGAGGCATCGTTAAGTACTTTTAAACCTCCATACCTCAGTTGCCCTAGAATTTATCTTCTTTGATAGACAAATTTGATTTTAAGCCATTTGGACATAAATAAGTATATTCTGAGCAAGTAAATAACATTATGGTCGAAAGGAAAACCACACAGGCACATTTTTGTAGGGCCATGATGACAACTCCATAGTAAGCCAGGATTGGGCCATAACGACAAAAAAAAAAAAGATAAAATTCTGACAAAAATTTATATTTTATCAAGGTGCAAATCAAATATTTTTAACCATGCCAGTATTTTTTTTATTATTTGTAGATGGGGCACACTAAAAGGAGCACAAGGACAGAAAGAAAAATTCTGGGTATGTAACTCTTTCCAACTGACCTTCTGCTGTGAAGTGAGTATTTTAGAATCATCTGAGTCTCTACTTCCTGATTTGTGTTAGTCCTATCCTAAGTCATTGTAATATTGTTTGTAATAATGGTATTTTGTCCAGCAGAAAAATCACTATAATCATTTATATTATAGTAATAGTTTTTCTTTATTCCTCTTATTTCAAATTATAAATGAAGAATCAGTATTTTTTTTTCAAAGTGAGAATCAACAGGAAAACATTTTGTTATCAGCTATATTAATGGTTAAACTTTTCCCTTATGTCAATTTTGTGTTCTTACATTTTTTTTTGCTATGGATGATGGCTTATATTCATCAATACTTGTTGAATGAGGGAGTGAATAACATTGTGTGCATTCAGGAAAAATTAGTCAAAATAGTTTTCATTTTACATAAAAATTAATATTTTGGTTTAATTAAATATGAAATTTTTAAGTAGTACTACTGTTTTGCAAAGAATTATGAAGGGTCTGAGATGTTATACCACTTGAATTAAGGAATTGGGTCAGAAGAAAAGAGTACTTAACTGATGCTCACATCCAGATCAACAGCTACATGTCACCACATAGGTCCTCAGACTTTAGCCTCGCAATGATAAAAGGCAACACCTTTTTTTTATATAGGTAGCACCTGATATCTCATAAACCTCATAAAGAGAACAGTGGATTTTCTCCAACTATCTGTATAAGAGACAGGCAACCTCCTTATTTCTTGCAAGGAGAGAAAAAAATTCCATTAAGATGGGATGGATAGGGTCTTGTGTTCTTATCCTCACCCTCAGGAATATAAATATGTCTTTCCAGGGGCCAGATAAATACAGATAATGTCTCTAAATGCTGAACTCAATCCTTTTTAACATATAAATGCCAAGGGAAATAATGTTCCAGTACTCCTGGCACCATGGGCTTAATTTAGGACCTTGTCTGGTCTCTGGCTCTTTGGCCCTCTTGGGGAGATAAGAGAAGTTTTATTATCCTTTTGGATCAAATCTGTTAACTAGACAAATGGCTATAGCTCTAATTCTCATTGAATGTGAAGATAAAATATTTTTGGCAGAAGTGAAAGCAAATATTCTCTATCTCTATAGCATATACACTTTTTGTGTGTCAGGGGATTAGAATTTTTTGCAAGGGCACTGAGAAGTTCAGAGAAGATTTATTTGGCCACAATTATATATGAATGTTTTAAAATATTTACAAGTAGGCCTACAATATAGTAAATTACAATTAAAAAAAGGATGACTTTCATTACTAAGTAAAATGTAATACATAACAATAAGTCATATATTCCATAAAATAAGTTGAAAATAACATCAGAATTAATTTTCCAAACTCATATTTTTAAAGAAATGAAAAACCTGAATCTTGAGAAGACTTTCTGCCTGTGAGCATTTGGTAGGGCTGGGCACAAGCTGATTATATTTGAATATGCAGAGAGAGAGAGAAAGACCTCTAAGAAAAAGAGAATCCAGCTGTATTAAAATTTAGAGGAACCTGAAACACCGCATTTTTTCCTATGGAATGCTTGAACAGCACTCACCCTTGAACAGGGTGAGTAGCTGAGAAGGGTAGCGAAAAGAAGTCCTCAGTCTTGAAGACCTGTGGAAGGAGTTGCATTAGAAGATACCCTGATGGGGTGTCTGGGTGCTTCAATCAGTTAAGCATCTGCCTACGGCTTGGGTAATGATCTCAGGGTCATGGGATTGAGCCCCATGTCAGGCTCTCTGCTTGGCTGGGAGTCTGCTTCTCTTTCTCTCTCTCATATAAATAAACACATTCTTAAAAAAAAAAATAGGCTGGAACACACACATAATAGGCATTGCCCCCCCACCAATATTTTAAATCAGGTGTGGAGTAAGCTTAACAAAAGCTTATCTCCAGCCCTGATTCAATTTAGTTTCTGCACAAACTGAGGTGATTAGTCCCTCACTGTATTTCTTTAGCAGAAGAAAGGGCTAAACTTCTTAGGAAAATAATACCAAGGTCAATCTTTATATTTATCAGGACAACATATCCAGCATACATTTAAAAATTAGAAGACACATAAAGCAAACAAATGTGACCAGTAACTAAAGGAAAAACTATGAATAGAAGCAATAGATAATAGTTTAGACATAGGCTTTTAAATAACCATTGTAAGAAACATTTTAAAAATATGGGTGAAAAATGGAGAATTTTAACAAAGGATTTAAATATATTTAAAATATGAATAATTGAATTTGTGAGTGTGATGTTTTGAAAATAAGAACTCACTGCATAAGTTAAATAGCAAACAGAATTAGTGGTCTTAAATAAAATTCAATAAAATATATCCAACTTGTACTACACAGAGAAAAATATAATGAAAAAAAAAAACAAAAGCAAATACAGAACAATGTGAATAAAAAAATCAAATAGTAGGACACAGTCAAATGGTTTAACATAAATGTAATTGTATTCTCAGAAGGATTAAGAGATAGAGAGAGAATGAACCAGAATCAATACTTAAAAACATGATGGCCACTAGTTTTCTAAAACTGAAAGACATAAATCCAAAGATTCAGAAAGCTCAATAAACTCCATGAAGGAGAACTCCTCCAGGAATTTCATAATCAAATAGCTGAAAATAAAAGATAAGAAAAATTTTTAAGCATCCAGAGCTTTTAAAAGGATAGGTTTCTTTCAGAAAAAAAAGTAGTATTAAATAATGGGTGGCTAGGGACAGGTAGTCTTTAATAAGTGATGTTGAAATACTGGATATTTACATGCAAAAGAATGAAATTGGACTGCAATTTCATGCCACTTACAAAAATTAACTCAAAATGGATTACAGATTTAAATGTAAGACCTGAAACTGTGAAGCTCCTAGAAGAAAACAGGGAAAACACTCCTTAACATTGATCTTTGCAGTGACTTCTAGGATATGTCACCAAAAGCACAAGTGACAAAAAAATAAAGAAGTGGGACTACATCAAACTAAAAAGCTTCCACATAGTAAGGCAAAAATAAAAACAAAATTAACAAATAAAAGTCAACTTATGGGAATGGAGAAAATATTTATAAATCATATTTCTGATAAGGGGTTAATATCCAAAATGTTTAAGGAACTCCTACAGCTCAGTAGCAAGAAAACAAATAATGAGATTAAAGAATGAGCATAGAATCTGAACAGACTTATCTTCAAGGAAGACATTAAAAATGACCAAAAGGTACATGAAAAAATCTTCAATAGCACTAGTCATTAGGGAAATGTAAGTCAAGGTCACAAGGAGATATCACCTCATGCTTGTTAGAATGGTCATCATAAAAAAAAAAAAAAAAAAGATAATAAATGCTGGGAAGATATGGAGGAAAGGAAACCCTTGTTTATTGTTGGCAGAATTATAAAGTGGTACAACCACTATAGAGGACATTATGAAAGATCCTCAAAACATTAAAAACAGAACTACCACATGATCCAGAAATTCCATTTCTGGGAATATATCCAAAGGAAATGAAAACACTAACTTGAAAAGATATCACCCTCATTTTCATAGCAGCATTATTTATAATAGTTAAGATATGGAACTAAGTGTCCATAAACCAATCAATGGATAAAAAAAATAGTGATATATATGTGTAATGGGATATTATCCAGCCAGAAAAACGGAGAAAATCTTGCCATTTCCAACAACATGGGTGGACCTTGAGGGCGTTATGTTAAGTGAAATAAAGTCAGACAAAGAAAAACAAATACTATAGGATCTCACTTATGTGTAGTAACCAAAACAAACAAACCCCCAAATTCATAGAAAAAGAGATCAGTTTTGTGATTAATAGAGGAAGGGTTTGAGGGCGATGAGAGTAGGAGAGAAGTGGCAAAGGTACAAACTTCAGTGATAAATAAGGGCTAAAGATATAATTTACAGTGTCTATAATATACACTGTAGGCAGCAGTGCTGTATGATATGTATGAATGTTGTCAAGAAAGTAAATTCTAAACATTCTTATCAGGAAATTTTGGTCTTTTTTTTTTTTCTTTTTCTCTTTATTTCACCTGTATAAGGTGATAGATGCTAACTAAACTTAGCATCTAAGTGTAAGTCAAATCTGTGTAAGTCAAACCATTATATTGTATACCTTAAACTTATACACTGATGGATGTCAGCTATATATCAATACAACTGGAAATAATCATTTTATTAACATAAGAATAGAGTAATAGACTGATATCACAAAATAAATAATCTGGATTTAAACACAGGATATGGTCACTTGTTTTACAACAAAGAAACCTCTGAATTTCAACTGAGAAAGGAGAATCTTTATAATAAACAATTTTTTGACCAAGGTTAGCAGGAATTTTTTTGTTTTGTTTTGTTTTTGTTTTTCTTGTAAATGGCCAGATAGCAAATATTTTACATTTTGGAGATCACAAAAAATCTGTTACATACTCTGTTTTAGTTGTTTTCACAACTCTTTAAAGAAAAAATCAAAACAAGATAAAACCTAAAAACACTCAACTCATGATCTGTACCAAACATTACTGACCAGATTTGTCCATGAGCCATAGTTTGCCGATGCCTTAGCTATATAGCAACTTTCTATTCATGGGGAAAACAAAAACAAAACAAAACAAAACTGAAACTTCACCCTCTAACTCACAAAATACATACAAAACTAATTTGAAGTGGAGCATAGACAGAAGTGTGATTGTAAAATAATAAAACCTCTAGAAGAAAACTTGGAAAGCAAATATGTTAATATCAATTAAGCAAAGCTTTCTTAAACTGTACAGAAAATTAATAAACTGTATAAGAAAAAAATGATCAGATTACTTTAAAAACTGTCAGAAGACAGAATTATGTGATAGGGTAAAACAAACTGAGAGAAGATTATCTATCTATCTATCTTCTATCATCTATCTGGCAAGGACTCATATGTAGAATATATAAAATTCTTACAAATATACAGGAAGAAATAAAAAATAAACAACACATCAATAATAATACTAGGCAACATATTTTAATATTTACTTCACAAATGAGGAAATCCAAATGGCAAGCCAACAAATGAAAAGGTATTCAATGTGTCCAGCAAATGCCAATTAAAAGCACAGTAAGATAATATCACAAATTCACTAGTTCGGCTTAAATTTAAAGTATTGATATTAACAAGTATGGGTAAAGATATGGAGTAACTAGAACTTTTTCATTCTACTATTAAATGTATAGATGGTACAACAACTTATGTTCATTGTGTTTATCAGCATAAGAATGGATAAATAAATTGTGGTACAGTTATATAAAAACACAGAGAAATTAAAATAAGAAATTAGTTATATATGCTATAACATATACATTTATTTATTGAATAAAAGAATGCTTTTATTACTGCTTTTTTATTAATGCTTTTATTAATGCTTATGACTTTATTAAACATATCAATTCCAGGAAGAACTGTTGGTAAATAGGAAGGTAGATATTGACAGAGAGGGAACATTCCAGACCTTTTAGAATTCTAGAAGTAGTTTTTATCTTGATCTACATGGAGCTTACATAGGCATGAACCTCAAAAACATGTATAAACTCACTAAACTGTGCACTTATTATTAATATGCTAAACATCTCAAAAGAAGATTTAAAAATCTCTAGACATTTAAATCTTTAGAAAATTTCTTTCCTACATTTTTACCCATTCTCTTATAATTAAATTTTTAAAAATTCAGGCATTTGGAAGAAACAACAAAAAACTGGTGAAGGGATAGAAGAAATAACAGTAGGAAGAATAAGATTAATGAACAAAACACATACTCTAGGTTTATTTTATTAGGGCTGGTTTACTAAGTACTACTCTTTATAATTTATAATATTGTCTTTTTTGCAGACTCATGGGGTTACTTCTCATTAGTACATAAATTTGCACTTGCTTGTAAAAGTTCACATAGCCTTCTGATTTTACCAAAGTCTAATAATGAAATGTGGGTAGTAATAACTCTCAGGCTCACAAAAGAGAATAGGTTTAGTACTACATATCATAGTTGCAAGAATTTAAAAATATTATTTTTGACAGTTCATCTTAAGTTATGACTTTATTTGACTTCTTATCTTTGAAAGTATATATATTGGAACAAAATAAAAAGTTTAGAAATTGGAATTCAGTTTAGCTCATTGTTGCTAAAACACACTTTGTTTCTGGCTCATTTCTAGATAATTTAAGGCCATTCTATCTTTGAAACGGTAAATTGAAGTCAGAATTGTAGACACAGTTTTGAAAGTGTTCCTTTATGATGTTAGGACTGATTAGGAAAGCTAAGAGTCAATATAAAAAGAAGTAAATTATGACATCAAATACATAAATTATATATGGAATAAAAGCATAGAGTTTGGTATATGATCAAAGTTAAGTTGTTATCAATATAAAATAGACATATATATATATGAAAATTTTGCTGTATGTATAATATATATTAAAGTATATATTTTGCCATATAAGTATATAGCAAAAGCCTATAGTAGATTCACAGAAGTTAAAATGAAAGGAATTAAAGCACACCACTATGGAAAATCATCACCCGTAAGAAAGATGACTAAGAAACAGGGAACCACATAACAGCCAGAGACTATTAAGATAGCATTAGTAAGCTTTTAATTATCAATAATTTAAATGTAAATAACTAAATTCTCTAATCAAAAAGCATAGAGTGGCTGAAGGATTAAAAAAACAAGACCCAACTATTTGCTGCTTACAAGAGACTCATTTCAGCTTTAAGGACACATATAAGCTCAAAGTGAAGGGAGGAGAGAGATATTGCATACAATGGAAAACATAGAAGAGCAGGGGTTGTTATATGAGACAAAATAGATTTTAAGTAAAAAAATTGTGGAGAAAAGAGGGTTTTTATGATGAAAAGGGGATCAATTCATCAAGATGATATAAGCTATGCACCCGACATTGGAGACCCAAATAAATTAAGCAAATATTGATTGATCTGAAGAGAGAAATAGACAATACAATAACATCAGACCACTTCAGTATTCCACTATGAACAATGGACAGATTACTCAAGACATAAATTCAATAAGGAAACCCTGAATTTTAACTGTACGTTAGACCAAGTGGACCTAACAGACACATACTGAACAAAAGCAACATAAAGCACATTCTTCTCAAGCCCATACAGAACATTCTCTAGAGTGGATCGTATATTAAGTCACAAAACATTAGCAAATGTAAGATTGGAATCATACCAAGTCTTTCTTTTTTTTTTTTTTTTAAGATTTTTATTTATTTATTTGAGAGAAAGTATGACAGAACAAGAGAGAATATGAGCAGGTAGGAGAGGGAGAAGCAGGCTCCCCACCTACCAGGGAGGCCAATTTGGGACTCAATCCCAGGACCCTGGGATCATGACCTGAGCTGAAAGCAGATGCTTAACTGACTGAGCCACCCAACCACCCCCCAAGTATATTTTCTGACCACAATTATATGGAACTAGAAATCAATCAACAAGAAGAAAGTGAAAATTCACGGATGTGTGGAAATTATTTCTGGAAACACACACACACACACACACATTTCTGAAAAAAATTAATGGATCAAAGAAGCATTCAAAAGGGAAATTAATAAGTATCTTGAAATAAACAAAAATGAAAGACAGCATATTAAAACATATGGAATGCAGCAAAAACTGTTATAAGAAGAAATGTTACAGCATTAAATGCATACATTAAGAAAGAGGAGTGATCACAAATAATTTTATATCTCAGTCAGCTAGCAAAAGGAAAACAAACTAAACCTAAAGTTAGTAAAAGGAAGAAAATAATATATATCAGAGTAGCAGTAAATGAAAAGGAGGCCATCAATATAAAATATCAACAAAACTAAGAGGTCTGTATGTATTTATATGTGTGTGTGTGTGTGTGTGTGCGCGCGTGTGTATGTTTTAAAAGACAGACAAAGCTGACAAATTAGGTAGGTTATAAAAAAGGAAAGAAGACAGAAATAACTAAAAATCAGAAATGCAAGAGACATTACAATGAATATAAAGGATCATAATAGACTGCTATGAACACCCACGGAAGCACACAACCTACTAATACAGAATTATTAAGAAACAGGAAATCTGAACAGACCAATAAGGAGTGAAAATATTGTATCAGTATTAAAAACCTCCCAACAAAGGAAAGCACAAGACCAAATGGTTTTACTGCTGAATTCTACCTAATATTTAAATAAAAATTAACACCAGTTCTAGCAGTTTTTGGTACAGTCTTTTGGGTTCTCTGTATAGAGTACCATGTAATCTGCAAATAGTGAAAGTTTGACTTCTTCCCTGCTGATTTGGATGATTTTTATTTATTTTTGCTGTCTGATTGCTGAAGCTAAGACTTCTAGTACTATGTTACATGACAGGGTAAGAGTGGACACCTCTGTCTTGTTCCTGATTGTAGAGGAAAGCACTCAGTTTTTCCCCATGAAAGATGATGTTAGCTGTGGGTTTTTCATATACTGCCTTTATGAGGTTGAGGTATGTTCTCTCTATTCCTGCTTTGTTGAGGGTTGTTATCAAGAATGGATGCAAAAAAAAAAAAAAAAAAAAAGAATGGATGCTGTACTTTGTCAAATGTTTTTTTTTTTTCACCTATTGAGAGGATCATATGTTTCTTATCCTTTTCTTATTAATGTAGTATATCACATTGATTTGTGAATAGTGAACCACTCTTACAACATAAGAATAAATTTCCCTTAATCATGATGGAAGTTTTTAAAAATGTATTGTTGAATTCAGTTTTCTAGTGTTTTATTGAGAATTTTTGCATCTGTATTCAACAGAGATATTGACCTGAATTTCCTTTTTAGTGGAGTTTTTATCTGGTTTTAATATCAGGGTAATGTTAGCTTCATAGAATGAATTGGGAAGTTTTCCTTCTGTTTCTTTTTTCTTTTTCTTTCTTTCTTTTTCCTTTCTTTTTTTTTGGAATGGTTTGAGAAGGATAGGTATTAACTCTTCTTTAAATGTTTGGTAGAATTTGTGGTAGAATTTGCCTGTGAAGCCATCTGGCCCTGGATTTTTGTTTGTCAAGAGTTATTTGATTACTGATTCAATTTCTTTGCTGGTTATTGGTCTGTTTAAAATTTCTATTTCTTCCTGTTTCAGTTTTGGTAGTTTATATGAAAGACTCCACCAAAAAACCGCTAGAAATGATAAACAAATTCAGGAAGTTTCAGGATACAAAATCAATGCATGCAAACCTGTTGCATTTCTATACACCAATAATGAAGCAGTAGGAAGAAAAATTAAGGAATCAATCTCATTTACAATTGTACTAAAAACTCAACACCCCCAAAATGAATAATCCAATTGAAATATGGGTGGAAGACATGAATAGACATTCTTCCAAAGAAGGCATGCAGATGGTCAACAGACACATGTAAAGATGCTCATCATCACTCATCATCCAAATGCAAATCAAAACTACAATGGAATATCACCTCACACTTGTCAGAATGGATAAAATCAGCAACACAAGAAACAACAGGTCTTAGTGAGGTTGTGGAGAAAGGGACCCTCTTGTACTGTTGGTGGGAATGCAAACTTATCCTGCCACTCTGGAAAACAGTATAAAGTTTCCTCAAAAAGTTAAAAATAAAACTACCCTATGATCCAGCAATTACATTACAAGGTTTTTACCTAAAGAGTACAAAAAAATGCTAATGCAGAGGGATACATGCAACCCAATGTTTATAGCGGCATTACCTACAGTTGCCAAACTATGGAAGCAGTCCAAGTGTCCATAGACTGATGCATGGATAAAGAAGACATTGTGTATGTGTGTGTGTGTGTGTAAAATACATTATTATTATTCAGCAATAAAAAAGAAAAATCTTGCCATTTGCAATGATATGGATGGAGCTAGAGAGTATTGTGCTAAGTGAAATAAGTCATTCAGAGAAAGAAAAATACCATTTCATTCCTATGTGGAATTTAAGAAACAAAACAAATGAGCAAAATGTAAGTAAAAAGAAAGAAGGAGACAAACCAAGAAACAGACTCTTAACTATGGAGAGCAAACTCATGGCTATCAGAAGGGGAGTGGGTGGGAAGATGGATGAGATAGGTAATGGGGATTAAGGAGTACACTTTTGTGATGAACACCGGCTTTTCTATGAAATTGTTGAATCACTTTATTTTACACCTGAAACTAATATTACACTTTATGTTAATTAAATGGAATTTCAATCAAAACATTAAAAAATTAACACCAAATCCTTCTCAAACCTTTCTAAAAATTTGAAGAGGAGGGAACACTCCCAAGTGCATTTCACAAGCCTGGCATTACCCTCATATCAAAACCAGAAAAGGACTTTAGAAGAAAAGAAAAATCCCCAATGAATAAAGATTCAAAATTTTCCAAAAAATAATAGCAAACTGAATTCAACTGTACACTAAAATGGTCATAATCATGATCAAAAGGATTTATGCCTGGCAACATAGGCAACTGCATTAATACAATGAGACATAAAAATTATATGTCCATCTCAATAGATAGAGGCAAAGCATTTGACAAAATTCAACATCTCTTAGTGGTTAAGAACTCTCAAAAAATTGAGTTTATGTCACGGCCAGCGTGACAACACAACCAGGGTTGAGAGGGTAGAGGATGGTGAGATGAAGATGAGATGTAAAGAGACGTAAAGAGATGGGGACAGGAGGGACACAGTGGATGATGTCCAAGCACTGCCAATTTTATTCAAGGAAGCAAGGCATTATATAGGTAACAGAAACAACTGCAAAAAATTATCTATTTTTAACTGATTACGAAAGAGTTTGCAACATGCACAGAAAACCCTTCAAGCTTTCCCATTATCTATTTCCCAAGCACCAAGAGCAGACCCTCTGGCGCCAGATTTACTAACTTCAAGGCTACACAAGACATAGTTTATGTAAGCACAGCACAATCTTACAATGGTGTAGTTTATGGCCTGTGCAAGGACAGCACAATCCCACAATGGTTTAATGAGCAGGCCTGTTTTGCCTATTCCAGATAAGCACATGCTGGCAACCACGTTGGTGAGTCTTAGGATCCATAGCTCAGGCCCTTTCTCAAGTGCTGCTCAATTTTCCACTCATGGGGTTATTAACCCTTGGGCTTCCAGGAGGCGCCAGTAGGGGCCTGGTTTGGTCTCTTGACTCTAGCCCAGTTCGCAGCTGCCTACAAGTTTATAAGGAGTCTGCCTCAGGATAATAAAGGTAATATATGACAAAGAGTAAACATCATATTCCATATATCAGTGAAAGACTGAAAGATATGCCTCTGAGATCAGGAATAAAATAAGGGTGCCTCCTCATAGTACTGGCAGTCCTAGAGCAATTAGACAAGAGAAAGAAACAAAAGGCATCCAAATTAGAATGGAAGAAGTAAACTGTCTCTGTTTGCAGATGATGTGATTTGATTATATATATATATACACCTTAAGACTCCACCAAAAATCTATTAGAATGAATAACAAAGTGGCAAGATAAAATCAACCACAAAATTCAGTTTCTTTCTTTCTTTCTTTCTTTCTTTCTTTCTTTCTTTCTTTCTTTTTCTTTCGACTGTGTGCATGAGCAGGGGGATGGGAAGAGGAGGCTCAGAGAAAGAGGGAGAGAGAGAGAACCCTAAGCAGGTTTCATGTCCAGTGTGGAGCTCAATCTCACAACATGAACTGAGCTGAGATCATGACCTGAGCTGAAATCAGGAGTTGGATGCTTAATGGACTGAACCACCCAGTTCCGATAAGTTGCATTTCTATACATGAATGGAAACCATTTGAAAAAAAGAATTCATTTATAATACAATAAAAAATGTGTACTTAGCATAAATATAACCAAGGATGTGAAAGGTCTGTATAATAAAAATTAAAAGAAATTGATAAAAGAAATTGAAGAAGACACAAATAAATGGAGTGTATCCCATGTTCATGGATCAGAAAAATGTCTGTACTACCCAAAACCATCTATAAATTTGATACAATCCCTATCAAAATTCCAATGGCAATTTTCACAAAAGTGAAAAATATCCTAAAATTTGTGTAGAGACACAAGAGACCCTGAGCAGCCAAAGTAATCTTGAGAAAGAACAAATCTAGAGACATCACAATTCCTGATTTCAAATTTTATCACAAAGTTATAATAATCAGAACAGCATTACTGGTATAAAAATAGACACACAGATGAATAGAACAGGATCAAAAGGCCAGAAGTAAACCCACTTATATATAATCAACTAATATTTGATGAAGGAGCCAAAAAGAAGCAGTGGAGAAAGGATAGTTTTTTCAATAACTGGTGTTGAGAAAACTGTTCAACCATATGCAGAAGAATGGAATTGGTTTTCTATCTTATACCAGTCACAAAAAATTAAGTCAAAATGGATTAAAGACTTAAATGTAAGCCTAGAAATTGCAAAGATACAGGAAGAAAACATAGGACAAAATCTCCTTGACATTGATCTTTGCAAATATTATTTGGGTATGACACTAAAAATGCAAAGACAAAAGCAAAAATCAACAAGTAGAACTACCCCACACTAAAAGGCTTCTGCCTAGCAAAACAATTAGCAAAATAAAAAGGCAACCACCAGAAAAGGAGAAAATATTTACAAACCATCTATCTGATAAGGGGTTAAAATCCAAAATATATAAGGAACCCATGCAGCTCAATAACAAAAACCACACATAATCCTATTTAAAAATGGGCAATTGCCATGAATAGACATCCCTCCTCCCCCTGAAAATAATACAAATGGCCAATAATTACATGAAAATGTACTTAATATTATTAGCCATCAGGGAAATGTAAATCAAAACCACAGTGAAATATTAATTCACACCTGTTTGCATGGCTAATGTCAAAAAGGCAGGAGAAAACAAGTGTTGGTGAGGATGTAGAGAAAAGGGAATCCCAGTGCACTTCTGGTGGGAATGCAAATCGGTGCACCCACTGTGGAAAACAGTATGGAGACTCCTCAGAAAATTAAAAATAGAACTACCATTGATTTAGCAATTTCATGTCTGGTTATATCCTTCAAGGCTGTTTCTGTTACATTTACTTGTGGTGAACTAGCTCCTTTCTGGCATTCATGATATTCTTACATACTCCATTAATATTTTTGCTATCCACCCCCCAAAGACTTATTCACTCAAGCTCTAAATCCCAGGGGACATTCTGAACCTAGTCTAACTTTCTAATCATCCTCATATTTTAAAATTAAAAATAACTCCATTTCGATGAAGCCAGCACTATGTGGATCCCCAAACCATACAAAGATTCCATCAAAAAGGAGAATTTCAGACCAATATCCCTAATGAATATGGATGCCAAGATTCTCAGCAAGATCCTAGCTAATAGGATCCAACAGTACATTAAAAAGATTATCCACCGTGACTAGGTGGGATTCATCCCTGGGATGCAAGGTTGGTTCAACATTCACAAATCAATCAATATGATAGAACAAAAATCAGTAAGAGAAGAGAGAAGAACCACATGGTCCTCTCAACTGATGCAGAAAAAGCATTTGACAAAATACAGCACCTGCCCCTGATTAAATCTCCTCAAAGTATAGAAATAGAGGGAAAATTCCCCAACTTCATAAAATTTATCTATGAAAAACCCACAGCGAATATCATTCTCAATGGGAAAGCTTACAGCCTTCTCTGAGATCAGGAACATGGCAAGGATGCTCACTCTCGCCTCTGTTGTTCAACATAGTACTAGAAGTCCTAGCAACAGCAATCGGACAACAAAAAGAAATAAAAGTATTCAAATTGGCAAAGAAGAAGTCTTTTTGCAGATGACATGATACTTTATATGGAAAACCCAAAAGACTCCACTCCCCAAACTACTAGAACTCATAAAACAATCCATTAATGTAGCAGGATACAAATTCAATGCACAGAAATCAACAAAGCAACAGAAGTTGCTTTCTTATACACTAACTCACTAAAATATAGAAAGGGAAATTAGAGAATCAATTTCATTTACTATAGTACCAAGAACCATAAGATACCTTGGAATAAACCTAATCAAAGAGGTGAAGGATCTGTACTCAAGGAACTACAGAACACTCATGAAAGAAATTGAAGACACAAAAAGATGGAAAAGCATTCCATGCTCATGGATTGGAAAAATAGATGTTGTTAAAATGTTTGTACTGCCTAGAGCAATCTATACTTTCAATGCCACCCCAATCAAAACTCTACCAGCATTTTTCAAAGTGCTGGAACAAACAATCCTAAAATTTGTATGGAACCAGAAAAGGCCCCATAATGCTAAGGAAATGTTGAAAAACAAAAACAAAACTGGGGGCATCATGTTGCCTGATTTCAAGTTTTACTACAAAGCTGTGATCACCAAGACAGCATGGTACTGGCATAAATACAGGCACATAGACCAGTGGAACAGAGTAGAGAATCCAGATATGGACCCTCAACTCTATGGTCAAATAATTTTCAACAAAGCAGGAAAAAGTATACAGTAGAAAAAAGACAGTCTCTTCAATAAATGGTGCTGGGAAAATTGGACAGCTATGTGTAGAAGAATGAAACTTGACAATTCTCTTACACCATACACAGAGATAAACTCAAAATGGGTAAATGACCTCAACTTGAGGCAGGAATCCATCAAAATCCTAGAGGAGAACACAGGCAGTAACCTCTTCGACACTGGCAACAGCAACTTATTTCAAGGCATGTCTCCAAAGGCAAATGAAACAAAAGCAAAAATGAACTTTTGGGACTTCACCAAGATCAAAAGCTTCAGCACAGCAAAGGAAACAATCAAGAAAACAAAGAGGCAACCCACAGAATGGGAGGAGGTATTTGCAAATGACACTACAGACAAAGGGCTGATATCCAAGATATATACAGAACCCCTTAAACTCAACACTCAAAAAACAGGTAATCACGTCAAAAAATGGGCAGAAGACATGAACAGACACTTCTCCAAAGAAGACATACAAATGGCTAGCAGACATGAAAAAATTTATCATCATTAGCCATCAGGGAGATTCAAATCAAAACCACATTGAGATACTACCTTACACCAGTTAGAATGGCCAAAATTAACAAAACAGGAAACAACAAGTGTTGGAGGGGATGTGGAGAAAGGGAACCCTCTTACACTGTCAGTGGGAATGCAAGTTGGTATAGCCACTTTGGAAAACAGTGTGGAGATTCCTTAAGAAATTAAAAATAGAACTACCCTATGACCCTGCAATTGCACTACTGGGTATTTACCTCAAAGATATATATGTAGTGGAAAGAATGACCATATGTACCCCAGTGTTCACAGCAGCAATGGCCACAATCACCTAACTGTGGAAAGAGCCAAGATGCTGTTCAACAGACGAATGGATAAAGAAGATATGCTCCATATGTAAAATGGAATATTACACAGCCATCAGAAAGGATGAATACCCAACTTTTGTATCAACATGGACAGGACTGGAGGAGATTATGCTGAGTGAAATAAGTCAAGCAGAGAAAGTCAATTATCATATGGCTTCATTTGCTTGTAGAGCATAAGGATAACATGGAGGACATTAGGAGAGGGAAAGGAAAAGCGATTTGGGGGAAATTAGAGGAGGAGATGAAGCATGAGAGACTGTGGACTCTGAGAAACAAACAGAGGGTTTTGGAAGGAAGAAGAGTGGGGGGATGGGTGAGCCTGATGGGGATTAAGGAGGGCACGTATTGCATGGGGCACTGGGTGCAGTACATAAACAATGAATCTTGGAACATTGAAAAGGTAAAATTAAATTAAATAAGTAAATAAATAAAATTACATTAAAAATAAAATAGAAAGAAAATGTTTAATTCTTACTGAATTTATTCTGGATATTTCTCAAATACTTTCCCTATTTTTTTTCCTAGTTTCCCTGTCCCCATTAAGACATCTGAATCAATTATTACAAATTTATTAGCTAGCCTCCCTGAATCTTATGTTTACCCTCTTAAATCCATCCTTTTCAGTTCACACAGAGTAATGTAATCAAAATATAAATTTGTCCACCCTGCTCTCCTGCTGGAAGCGACTCAAGAACTTGTCATCATTTTCACCATTATTTTCTCAATATGTATTTCCTTAACTTCTTTTCAGCCTCCTAACCTACCAACCTGTCTCTGTTTTATGATCTAATTATTATAATTTCATTGCTTCATTTCAGTGGTTCATGCTGCTTCATCCTTTGCTGTTCATGCTTTTACTGTTTTCCTTTACCTGAATTTCTTTTCCTCCTATTTTTATCTGGTTAACTTATTCCCAGGCTTTAATATGCACCCTATGTGGCACCTCTTCCATGACAACTTTCCTGAACCATGAGATGCCTCTCAACTGTCTTCAGTAGCTCCCCATGCACAGTTTTACATTAGTCCTTGGCTTACATTTTTTGTCCTTGTCCCAACGATTTAGATCGTTGTCTCTCTGAACAGTGGATTTCCTCTGCTACATCCCTGAACAGAGGAACATGGATATTATCTATTTGTGTTCCTCTGGTGCCTAGCACAGAGCAAGTCATATGGGAGACCCTGTAATTGCAAATTGTGTATCATCTGTTGATGTGGTATTTCAAACTCTCACAATTTAAAAAAAATTTTTTTAAATATTTTATTTATTTGAGAATTTGAATTTATTTGAAAATATTTGTTTGAAAATCAAATATTTATTTATTTGAAAGAGAGACAGAAAAAGAGATAGCAAGAGAGGCAAAACAAGCAGGAGCAGTGGGAGAAGGAGAAGCAGACTTTCCACTGAGCAGAGAGTCTGATATGGGGCTAGATCCCAGGACTCTAGGATCAGGAACTGAGCCATTAAGGCAGATGCTTAATGACTGGGCTACCCAGAGACCCCCATATTTCCATTGTATGGCTGGGAACAGAGAGGTTTTATACAAATTGTGGTTATTGTGAACTTGAGTATGCATGCATATTAATGTAATTGATAAATAATATGACTTTTATTCCTATTTAGAAAATATTTAGGCTCTTAAAGTTATGATCTATAATAAATTAAAAGCATCTAAAGCTATGTGTGAGTTCCCTGTGTTTTTTACAGTCAGAATTAAATATCCAACTATGCTACTCAGCTTTTCTTATTTTCTTTTTTTCCCCTACAGATTGCTGCCAATTCCTGGGGAAAGTCATGGGGAGAGAATGGCTATTTCAGGATTCTTCGAGGAGTAAATGAATCTGACATTGAAAAGTTGATTATCGCAGCTTGGGGCCATCTGACAAGTTCAGATGAACCATAACATATCATTAAATTTCCATAAGGCCATGCATTTAAGTAACCCCTTAAATTGAAATCAAGCAATGTGTGGTTCTCTGTGACAGTGGAATCTTTGCCTCTTCACCTTGTTATTATAATGTGACTGTTTTCTTGTTTCACCCCAGGCTCTATGCTTCTGCTTCCTTTATATCACTGAGCATATAAAAACACTAAAAGAGGACAGCAGAACAGCTAAATGCCTTTAAAGTTCTCCGGTTGTCTTTCTTTTTCTTTCATAATAATGTCCTTTTTGACTTCGATAGTTCACAAAAACTGTGACAGCACTTGTCTTAAAAGTTCATGGCATTCTTTTGTAGAAATGAGGCAGTTTCTGTCTTTAACCAATGAATATTTCACACACAAAAAAAATAGAAACAAAAACAACAAGCAAATAACAGAACAATGGAAACCCCAATTTACCATCTTCATGATTTTTTAAAAAAATGTTGTCTTAATTCATGTCTTGCTTTTGATTTGCCAAAAACAGTGGAAATAGATTATTAATTGTTCTCTCAATAAGCTAACATTTGTTTCTTTTCATTTGTCTTAATCTAACTTGTAATCTGAACTCAAAAGGAAAGTAACTCTCCACAAGAAATAACTATTCGTTATGGTAGTTTACTCTTTGTACTGTGTAATGGCCTGTGCTATAGAGAAGATGGTGTCTGGGAGGGAAAATTTCCCACCTCCTCTCTTGGTTCTTTTGCCTAGTCTAATAATTATATTAACATATTTACAGGAGAAAAACAAATATTTAATATATTTATTAAAAATATATTATATATTTTAATATATTTTCTATGGGTACAGATGCCCCATAGAAAAAATGAGACTCAAACAAAGGACTGAAACAGGCATCTTTTATAAGTCCTAGACAAAGGAACAATAAATTTGTGAAGAACTGACAAGACAAAGAAACCCAGGTTTGGGTACTAATAGGTGAGAAAGTAAGTAGAGTTTGTTTACATAGCGTTCTCAGCCCTGAATACCCTATCTCTGATGCTAAAGATATCTCTCTATCTTCTGATTCTGGGAGGGTACTTTTCTTTCTTTCTTTTTTTCTTTCTTTCTTTCTTTTTTTTTTTTTTTTAAGACTTTATTTATTTCACAGACAGAGATCACAATACGCAGAGCAGAGGCAGACAGAGAGAGAGGGGGAAGCAGGCTCCCCCCTGAGCAGAGAGCCTGATGCGGGGCTCGATCTCCTGACCCTGAGATCATGACCTGAGCCGAAGTTAGAGGCTTAACCCACTGAGCCACCCAGGCGCCCCGGAGTACTTTTCATACAGGAGATTCATTTCCTTTTTTCAGGGGGACGGAGAGGGTTGTCAGAGTATCATTATACTGACTATTCTCAAGTAAGTTTAATTCAAAGTGATCAATATGTCAATGTGGCATATGGTGGGACAGCCTGCCCTGAACCCCATCACTGGTAAGTAATGGAAAAGTTTAGAGGCTAACAAACAATGGAAGTACAGTCTTCACACACACACACACTGCCCTTATTTTTTGGAATCCAGTACACTCTGTGTAAAGTCTGTTAAAACCAGTTGCAAAGCTGTATTTGGAAAGATAACATATTTACTCCCCAAAACAGCCACCTGATGCCATGAGTCAGAAAGAATAAATAGACTTTTATCACAACCATTTCACAGTTCAGTACTTGAGATTCTAAAAAGTAAACTAAATTGGCACTAATTTGCATCTAATTTTTATTTTAGTTCTTTATAGTCAGAAAAACAAAAATAGCATCATTATAATTGTTGAGAAAGGACATAATCTTTTAATAATTCACTGACATCTTAAATGGCAAACTAATAAATGAAACAACAAAGCTGATCAGTAAGTGAGCATGGCCGATTACAATTACAATGGTGGGATATCTGTGGCCTCCAATTTCTGGGCACCGTGTCATCAGAATTTTCATTGTGGAACTTTTCTATGCTTTTGTGCCCAAAGGTGCCCTGATTAGATAAACCAGACAAGCTGAAAATGTAAGGAAGCTGAGCACAAAAAGGTGAGTGTAGCTGCAGTTCCTTTCTCCATTAATCACTGCAACTTCATCAGAAGCAGATCTTCTCACTTGGTTCTGCCCGAGATTATACACACAGGGCTGATTCAACTTGACCAAAGTTCCCCTAGAGGACTGAGAAATAATTTGATTTTGTTCCAATGTGGACTCCCCTAGAAACAGCCTCTGAGTTGAAGGTTTGAGTGCACAGTTTGAGCAGTGAAGAGAACACTGAAGAGAGTGAGTAGTGACGTAGAGTCATTGAAGGCAGACAACAAAGGCTGCATTACGAAGCAAAGTGGTACCACAGGCAATGTTCTTATCCCACTAGTGACAGTTCATATATTCCTCAGATAAATGTCATCCATGAAGGATGTATGTTGGTTCAGGATTGCTCCAGAGGGCCATGAATTTCCTGTTGGTCTGGTCTGGCAGGTTGTTGTGTCAAGAAAAAACCCACAGGCAAAGAAAAGCAGGTTCTGGGAGTTGGATGTCAGGCTGATGTCCACTGAAATGGTACAGGTGAGGTGATGTGTCTCTGTCACAGATGTTAACATGTTTTTAAAACCTTCCTTAGATGCTAAAAACTGAGGAAATAATACAGGATAATGCACTAAAATGGCAGACGACTAACCTCATTTTTAAAAGTACTTATGATTGCTGCCTATGTTCTCCACTAGGATTTTGATGGATTCCTGCATCACATTTAGGTCTTTCATCCTCAAAATAAACATTTTGAGTTTATTTTTGTGTATGATGGAAGAAAGTGGTCTAGTTTAATTCTTCTGTATGTTGCTGTCTAATTTTCCCAACACCATTTGTTGAGGAGACAGTCTTTTTTTCCATTGGATATTCTTTTCTCTGTCAAAGATTAGTTGATCATAGAGTTGAGGGTCCATTTCTGGGCTCTCTGTTCTGTTCTGTTGATCTGTGTATCTCTTTTAGTGCTAGTACCATACGATCTTGATGATTACAGCTTTGAAAAGTAGCTTGAAGTCTGAAATTATGATGCCTCCAGCTTTGGTTTTCTTTTCAAAATTACTTTGGCTATTTGGGGTCTTTTCTGGTTCTATAGAAATTTTAGGATTGTTTGTTCTAGCTCTGTGAAAAATGCTGATGGTATTTTGATAGGGATTGCATTGAATGTATAGATTGCTTTGGGTAGAACAGACATTTTAACAATATTTGCCTTTTCAAAAAAATCCATGAGCATGAAAGTTTTTCCATTTCTTTGTGCCTTCCTCAATTTCTTTCATAAGTATTCTATAGTTTTCAGAGTACAGATCCTTAACCTCTTTGGTTAGGTTTATTCCTAGGTGTCTTATGGTTTTTGGGTTTTGGTGCAGTTGCAAATGGGATCAATTTCTTGATTTCTTTTTCTTCTGTTTCAGTGTTAGTGTATAGAAATGCCACTGACTTCTTTGCATTGTTTTTGATACCCTGCCATTTTGCTGAGTTCTTGTACTAGTTCTAGCAATTTTTTGGTGGAGTCTCTTGGGTTTTCTACATAGAGTAGCACATCCTCTGTGAAGAGTAAAAGTTTGATTTCTTCTTTGCCAGTTTGGATGCCTTTTATTTTTTTGTCGTTATTGATTGCTGAGGCTGACTCTTCCAGTGCTATGTTGGGCAATGTGGTGAGTGGACATCCCTGTCATGTTCTTCCCTATAGAGGAAAAGCTCTCAGTTTTTCCCCACTGAGGGTGATATTCTCTGTCAGTCTTTTGTATAGGTCTTTATGATGTTGAAGTATGTTCCAGGTATCTCTACTTTATTGAGAGTTTTTATCAAGAAAGGATGCTATATTTTGTCAAATGCTTTTTCTGAATCTATTGAGATAATCATATGGTTCTTGTCCTTTCTCCTATTAGTATGGCGTATCACACTGATTGGTTTGTGGATTTTGAATCACCTCAGCAGCCCTGGTGAATAATCCTTTTAGTGTACTGTTGGATCCTATTAGCTAGTATCTTAGTGATCATTTTTCCCTCCATGTTCAAATGGTTCAAAGGGGCACAGGAACCCCAATGTTTATAGGAATAATGTCCATAATAACTAAAATATGAAGAGAGTCTAGATGTCCATCAAAAAATGAATGGATAAGGAAAATGTGATATTATATATATATGTATATATATATAAATCACTATTATATATGTATAATATATATAACAGAATATTACTCAGCCATCAGAAAATGAAATCTTTACATTTGCAACAACATGGATGGAACTAGAGGGTATTATGTTAAGCAAAATAAGTCAGTTAGAGAAAGACAAATACCATATGATTTCACTCCTATGTGGAATTTAAGAAACAAAACAGATGAACATTGCGGAAGGTAAGGAAATTTAAATAAGAAAAACAGAGAGAGAAACAAACCATAAGAGACTCTTAACTTTAGGAAACAAATTGAGGGTTGCTGGAGGGGAGGTAAGTGGGGAATGAGGTAATTGGGTGATGGGCATCAAGGAGGGCACTTGATATAATGAGCACTGGGTGTATATGCAACTGATGAATCACTAAATTCTACTCCTGAAACTAATAATACAGTATATATTAACTAAATTAAACTTAAATAAAATAGAAAAAAGGAAAGAATAAAAATACATATAGGATTGAGTTGATAGACTCTTGTCCTTTTTATGTGGATGGATAAAAGTTGTTGGAATTGTTTTTTACACTGTGGTTTGTGAATCTAGAGTGTAGGCCTAGATTGTGTTGTTTTAAAATCTGCTACCTTTCGAAGGATCCTAACTGGTAAGGAAGCTAACCTCAGAGATTTGAAGAAAGAAAGAAGGAAAATGCCATAATTGTAAGCCCCATAAAAATACACATGATATATTTGTCCAGTAATAAGACTACGACCTTAAAAAAAAGATGAAGGTTGGTTGGGACAGAAGTATACTAATGAGACAAGGAAAATACTATTCTTGAGGTTTGTCGAGACAGTGTCTTTCTTTGAATAATGTTGCTTCTCATTTTACAACTTTATTTTTTCATTTTTTTTTAGAGAGAGAGAGAGAGAGAGAGAGGGAACATAAGCAAGTGGAGTGGGAGAGGGAAAGCAGTCTTCCTGCTGAGCAGGGAGCCTCAGGCGCGGCTTGATCCCAGGGCACTGAGATCATGGCCTGAGCCGAAGGCATTTGCTTAATGACTGAACCACTTAAGCACTCCCTCATTTTTACAACTTTAAAGAGCATGCTTGGCTATCTTTATTTTCCAAAGTTTCCGAATCAACCTTTAGAAAATAGTGGTTGGCATATTCTTTCACCAGCTCTAGGGACTATTTGCAGAATTGATTGGATTGATGACTGGATGATTTCTCCTGCACTGTGGTTTTCTTGGCCCATAGGTATGCCCTACTCACCTCAGCTTGACTGAGTGATGAGAAAGACCGCACAGTTGGTGCATATGTATTTTAAATTCTTGTCTCTTTTTGCATATATGGGGTCTTACTATTTTGTGTTAGGAGTATACAAGGGAAGGGACACCTGGATGGATCTGTTGGTTAAGCATTTGACTTGTGTTTTCAGTTCATCTCATGATCTCAGGGTCATGAGATTGAGTTCCACATTGGGCTGTATGCTCAGACAGAATCTGATTGAGGTTTTTTCCACCTCCCTTTGTCTCTTTCCTCTCTCTCTTTCTCTCTAAAGTAAATAAAATCTTAAAAAAGAAGAAAAAAAATATAACAGATATATGAGGTAAACATTGTCCATAACACATCCAGGACAATGTATTTCAGATTGGAAAATACTGTAAGCACCAAAACCTGGTTTTCTTACTGTCCAATCAGAAGTTTGTGCCATTTATATGTATTTCATGGGTTCCAGTCTAAACTGGTTACTGTGTATAGTTTTTCCTTGGAAAAAGAGGAGATAGTCCCAATGTAGTACATTGAATTAAAGTTTTCCTCCTCTATTCAGTTGAATAATGCTTCTCTCTTCATGTGTCATTGGGAAATGTACTTCAGAAATAAGTGGGGAAGATTTTGAAGATAGATCTCATGTCTTGCCCTGTTTTACTGTATTTGAATATTACCTCATTCTGTTGTAGACAATGACAAGTCTTCCCCCCAGGTTTCTAAAATGGATATTCACAAATTGTCTTAAAAATGCATAAAATGGAATTAAATTTGTTAGTTGGTATTCAACTGAAAAGAAGGGAAACCTCTCTAAGTGTCTCCAACAGAAGGAATATATTGAAAGGAGCTGGTTGCTTGGGTAATGGAGGAGCAGAGAAGGCAACAGGATGGTGAAGCATTCCAGGATGAGCAAGAGTGGGAAGTCACCATCATACCCTGAAGGAACAAATTCAAGAGGTGCACTACTGGAATCTAGGGGCTGGTGCTTTCCTGGGGGTAACTAGAAACATGACTAGCCTATGTGATGGAAGGGGGACTTCATGAAAAAAACATTGTTTACCAGTTTGCCACTTGAGGCAGAGAGAAAGGGACATGAACACTGAGGTGTAGGCCTCCTTCATGCCTTCCAAACTGTCATCAGGGGCTCTCATTGACTGATCCTGATGAAAGACAACTGATTTGGGAGGTTATGACATTAAGCTAGCAGGGTGAGTGCTCATCCTTTACCAGGTGCAGTGGAGAATTGGTTAAGGGCAGGGGATAAATAAGAAGATAAATATGGAAAATACGCTTTTGGTTCATCCCATATAGATACAGGGAATTAAGATTATATAAGGGAATAGTTTCTCACTGATTGATTAGCTCAATTCCTTGGTTAATACATGGGTCCTAAGTACTGCAATTCTTGGTCTTTCATGTCTTATAAACATGGCTTGTTAAATGTCTTGTTGTTAACCTCAACCTCTAGGGAATATATTCTATTCTATGTAGGGAAAAATTCTTTCCCATGTTCTTCACAGTAGTTTCTGGGGACTTTGTATGTTGCTTTGACATCATTGCCTATCAAAAGGATTATGATAATCTGAGCTCAAGACATTTATTTATCTTTGGGAAGAAGTTGATCCCATTTTCCAAAGCGGGGGGGCGGAAAAAAGGAGGGAAAAGTGAGTATCATCTCCCAAACTGGTGTTTTATGAAATGTTTCAAGAGAGAAAGACATGAATCTGTCAGGTACCACTGTTGGAGAAAGGGAACTTTCTACAGGACGCACAGACATCCCTGCCCAGAAAAGTCAATGAAGGCAGAAAAGAAAAAAAAAAAAAAAATCCATCTAACATTGTCAAGAATGGGTAATTGAATGAAGGGGAAAATATTCTCCATCTCCATCACTGAACAGTAGTTTTGCTAACATATCTTAAGGAACTAATTAAAAAGTCATTGACAGGTACGTCCAATAGAGTGCAATGTCTCCTTAGACACCACCAGTAAGAGTCTCATTCTTTAGAAAAAGAGTGGCTGGCAATACATTTTCCTCTAACATCTGTCCCCTCTCTGTAAATATCATGCCTAAAAAAACAAGCTGTTTGATTCCGTGTTTCTTCTGAGATTATAAGGGGAACAAGTGTCTAGTCCCACAGAATTTAAGATATATCTTGTATTATATTCATCATTGTAGAGATTCACAGTTCGTAGTCAGACCACTAACAAAGCACTACCCAGATACAGTCCTCGCTCACCTTGGCCAGGCCTTCTTCAGCAGTGACCAATAAGTACAATTACTTACAGACTCTTTCCTCCTAAAAATCTCCATGAAATCACACATTATCCATTCAGTATTTATTATATCCCTACAAGGTGCTAGCTACTATGTGAGAGATTAGGTAGATTGAGGAGGACTCAAGATAGTCCTGCCCTGTCTTATCTCAAAAATTACTCTTTTGTAGAAGGAATTTTGTCAGACACTGACCTAGATACATTTCAAATAATAAGTTCCATAATCAGCTTTTAGTGAGAAGTTGGTATACCCTAACCACTGAGTATTAATACAGTGGGAACACTTAACTTTGGCTACAAATCAGCTTTGGTGCCACTCTCAGAATGCAGCCTTAGGCTGGATGTACCTTAGGTTTGAGCCAGTCTGAAATGTCTTATGACAGTACGCTAGTATATAGAGTCAAGGATTGTGGGGTATTAATACCATTAAACTTTGTAAGAGATCTGTGCTTTATTGAATTGTGTTTTAAGGAAAGCCCAAGATTTCAGGGTCCTTACAGCAAAGATCCCCTAAACTTAACCAGTGAAGGACAAATGTTATCATCTGTGAGGTCTACATCACAAGAAGGTTGTGAATGTCCAACATTTGTACTCAGCCTCATTTGATAATGTGGTGCAGAACACTGAGTCAAACCAACTTAAGCCAGAAAGGAATGACATTGGCCTATGAAATAGAGGTGATTAAGAGGGGGAGCTAGCTTTACACATGGTTGGTTCCAGGTGCTTAAACGATTCCATTTATACTCTGCCTTTCTCTCAAGGTCTCAGCTTTTATACCATATGGCTTCTTTCCAGGTACATTTTCTCTGTAGGACACTGAGCTAGATGCTGGAAGCTCCATGTCAACAAATTATAGTCATTGAGACTCAGTTTCTGAATCTGTCAACTGGAGTAATAAATACTTATAATCCTTGCTATGATAAGTAGTAATTGAGAGTATATGCAAAAATTTTTGTCATGGAGTAAGTTGTAAATAGATATCACCTATTATCATCACCAATCTCATCATTATTTTTATGATTATTATGGTGGAAGGAATCTTACCATGGATCTAGAATACCAATAATTCCAACCTTCTGCTGTGTAAGTTATAGATGACTTCTGATTAATGACCGAGAGTCGTCTTCTTTTTAGACTGCTCACTTTTTCTTCAGGTCAGTCAAATCTCACAAAGCTAAATTGCCTCCCCCAATCATTCCCATTTTATAGGTCAGCATTAGTAGGTGACTTTTTTTTTTTTTTTTTTAAGATTTTATTTATTTATTTGAGGGAGAGAGAGAAAGAACATGGGAGGAGAGAAGGTCAGAGGGAGAAGGAGACTCTCCATGGAGCTGGGAGCCCGATATGGGACTCTGGGACCATGATCTGAGCCAAAGGCAGTAGCTCAAGCAACTGAGACACCCAGGTGCCCTAGGTGACTTTCTTTTAATATATGTTACAATTGCTCTTACAACTGGGCCTTAGTTTACAGTGCTTAGAACCTTGCATCAAGGATATTAAGTCTGTGGAAGTCCTTGACCTATAATTTTCTTTTGAATAACAAAACCATAAATGTTAAATCTTCCAATTTCTAGAACATATTTTCTATTTTCTAAGTTGATAACCATAATGGCTTAGTAACATGATATGCAGGAAACTGTAAGCTGCTCTAAGGTAAAGACTATTTCTTATTTTTTAGTATTCCTATTAGCAGTTGCAAACACAGTTTCTATATATAAATATTTTCTAAATAAATTATTAAGTGAATGAGTGTCAAAAACATCATTCTGGAACAAATCTGCTTTTGACTTATCACACCAGTGTGTCATTACTACATTACTTCCTAGTATCCCCACTACAATATCATTTCCTAGAAGGCATGGAACATGCTTATGTGATGACTAGTCCTAGCACAGTGTCTGGCATAAATAATTTCTGTTGACAAGTTTTGAGGAAGCTTTGTTTTTAATTACAAAAATTATTAAAATTTTTCTGATTAGAAAGTATATAGCTTTCTTTTGGTAAGCCACAAATGATTTGCTAAACTCATTAAATATAGAAAACTTTTTTGAATTCAGTGAAATTTAGTTCTTTATGTACTCAGTTTATTGAATTATTTGCCTTGTCTGGTCACTTTCCTTATTCTGCCTTTTGGTGAGCAGTGTTTTAAATTTCATGTAACAAAATTATCCATTTCATGGTTAAAGCTTTCTGTATCTTACTATTTTTTTCTTGAGTCACTGTTCATATATATTTATATACTATATATGTAATTATATATCATGTAACTTATATAATTATGATATATTTGTATAAATAATAGATCTATATATTTTATGTGATGAATATATGAATATAAATATGGATATACATAGATAAGTATAGTATTTAACAAAGTGACTCAAAAAGAAATATATAAGATGACATAGGAAACCTTAACCATGAAATGAATAAGTTTGCTACACTTTGCATGAAATTTAAAACATTGCTCATCAAAAGACAGGTAAAAGAAAGTGGACAAGGTAAATGAGGAAAAATATTTGTAGCAAATATAAACAATAAATGTATATGTGTATACATATGTATATGTGTATATGTATATCCATTTCATGTTTTTGTATTATTGATATATGTTTATCTTATTCTTACTATTAATATTTTAATCTTTCTGGATCTGCATTTATTTCTTACTTTTCTTCTTCATACTATTCATTTTTCAATTTATGCATTATTTTTCTCACTTTCTTAAACAAGTTTATCAGAGACTTGTCTATTTCATTTTCCTTTTCAAAGGAAAAAATTTAGTTTAATTGTATTCTTTTCTGTATCTTTGTTTTCTGTTTAATTAATGACTAATCCCATCTTTATTATCTTCTTCCTAATTTATTTGCATTTATAAATTTTTTATAAAACATTTTTTCTATCTTCTTAAATTGGATTCTTAGTTTATTAATTTTGAGTTTTTCTTGTGTTCTAATTTAAGCATTTATGTACGGTGCTTTCTAAATGATGCCTCTTAGTATAATCATTGCTTCCTTTAGCTCTTTATAATTACTTGTTTAAAAAAAAACACGTTTTCTAAACAGTCAAACTTGGAGAAAACTTGCATCAATGGCAGTTATATTTTATTTCTCATGTACCATCTTAGATCATCTCTATTCAATGAGTTTTTAAATACAATACAGGAATAATTAAACAGCATGATATGAACACAATGATTTGATAACTAGCTGCATGTACTTTGTGTTTTAAGAAACACATTTTAGTCATTTAGGGTCTAATATATATTTGAAACTAGAAAATTCACAACGGGCTTGTTCACAGATGCACTTATCCATAAAAGTCATGTTTCAAGGGAGAACCATTTTCTGTGGCCTGGCTGTTATATGTAAGTTCTCTAATTTCAGGTGATAACTTTCTCTTTTTCAAGAAATGCAAGTCATAGGTCCTTCCTTCCTTAGCCCGGTATTTTCTGATAGCAACAGAGAAAATAAAGTAGCAGGAAAGCCAGCCAAGATGTAAATGACTTAGGCTATAAAAATCAGTTTCAGACTGATTTGGTGTGTTATAGCTCTCTAAGGTGTATTTTTTATTTTATATATTTATTTTTTAAAAGATTTTACTTATTTACTTGACAGAGAGAGAGAGATCGATCCAAGTAGGCAGAGAGACAGGCAGAGAGTTGGGGGGTGGAAGCAGGCTCCCTGCTGAGCAGAGGGTCCCACATGGGGCTTGATACCAGGACCCTGAGACCATGACCTGAGCTGAAGGCAGAGGCTTAATCCACTGAGCCACCTAGGCACCCAGTATTTTTATTTTAATTTGATATGTTGAATTCCCAGGTAAGTGCTAGTAAAGAAAGAGATATTTGCTCAAAACAAGTAAGCTTTATTCTTATCACTGCAATTACCATTGATAATTGCCATTTGTATTCTTTTTAGCATTTAACCAACTCTATCTAAATTATGCTTTTGATTCATGAATTAATATGGCATGAGATAGCATTCCTTGGAAATAAATATTATTTAAAATTGAAATAACTCCATAGTAAAAAAATATCCATTTTGATTATTTGTCAGAGTATTTTATATTGAGTGCATATGAACAGTACTTAAAAGGATTATACAATGATTAAGATGATGACATAGTTGAAGTAATAAGAATAACATTTTTTCTATCTTAATATAGTGTTGAAAGGCAACTAGGCTTCAGTCCTTTTTTTTTCAATATTATCAAGTAAAGTAGCTTTAAGACCTTTGGGAAGTTACAAACCTCTATTGTTTTATTTGTTTATGTTCAACCAAGTTAAATATGAATTCTACTAATATACATTTGAGATTTTGTTAAAGACTGAATGATATAATAAGTGCTGTTCATACATTCTCTCATTTAATTGAGTAGGTTTTCCATGCAGCTCAAAAAGTATATAACTTAAAGGGGGCATAGGCTATAGCTCCTTTAAAAATAGAGTCTCTATGCTAACATGTCACCAGGTGCAGGGGAGGCAGAGGGAAGAGAACACAGATCTTTGGAAATCTTTGAAGCTGTTTTCTTACTCCTAAAGATCTTGAAGTCGTGGCTAAGAGTAGGCAGCTTGCCCTCAGAGTAGTTCTTTGTAATTCCAGCATCCATATTTCTGAGCCAGTCATCAGGATGCCCAGTCAGGTATCTACAAGAGCACTTAGGGAAGTAATGAAATAGTCTATTAGATGCTATAACTCCTCTGGAAAATCTAGGACCCATGGATACTGTGATGTAGGCCTCTAAAAAGACAGAATCAAATCACTACTAGTTTTTAAGTTATCCTCAAGGACTGCCAAGAGCAGGGATAGGGTTGAGGGGTGGGAGATGTGTGTGTGTGTGGTGTGGGGAGGTGGCTTTTTGGAACTTTGGAAGTAGGAGTCTCTTTCATATCCAAGTTTGGGAATTTATTATTTAAATAGAAATTTATCAAGGGCCTGCTCTGTGTTAGACCCTCTGCAAGATATGGGGTTATTTGGAGCAAAAAGTCAGACTTAGGGGACCTGGGTGGATCAGTGGGTTAAGCCTCTGCCTTTGGCTCAGGTCATGATCTCGGGGTCCTGGGATTGAGCCCCATATTTGGCTTTCTGCTCAGTGAGAAGCCTGCTTCCCTTTCTCTTTCTGCCTGCTTCTCTGCCTACCTGTGATCTCTCTCTGTGTTAAATAAATAAATAAAATCTTAAAAAAAAAAAGTCAGACTTAGGCCATAATTTAATGTAGATTTCAATTTGGCATGAAAGAAATAGACATTAAATAAATACAGGAAATTCTGAGGGATATTTTGATGGAAAATTCCATGTCATTAGGACCTATAGCTGGAGAAACTTCTACAGAGTGTTGGTGATGGTGTCTTCAAGAGGAATGTCTACATTGATACTTGAAGGAAAAGTGGGAGTTGGCCAGAGAAAGTAGGCCAAATGACAAAAATAATTACATTTTAGTGTGGTCTGGAGGGAGGAGTTATTTCAAAGAAGCCAAGTAAAGTTTTTTTGTGAGTGAATGAGAGAGATTGGGAGAGAGGATGCCAGAAATACAGGCAACAAACAGATTGTAAAGGCTGTAGAAATTACGTTCAGGGGTTTTGTCTTTATTCCCAAAGCAATGCGGGGTAAGTGTATTAAAGGGTTAGAAAAGTCACTAAGACTGCTGTTTGGTGTACAGATTTGAGAAGGGTAAGACTAGAGACAAGGCTACTGGTCAGCAGCCCACTGTGAAGCTTGGGGTTTAAGTTGACAATGGTATAGACTTGAGAAGTGAAAAAGAGAAATGTCTAGGTCTACAAAATATATTAGGATCTTGATTTAGGACTAATGTGGTAATGAGGGAGAGAGGAGATTCTAGAATGACTCTAGAGTTTTGGGTTACTAAACAAAATTAATCCTTGGGAATTTTCAGAGTGAATCTCCAGGATTTCTTGAATGTGTCCTTGAAATACTGCTTTGACAGAAGAATGTTAACTTGTTAAGTGTGATTCTTCTGCATCAGCCCATCTGGTACCTATTTCAACAGATACTTTTGAGTGCCTGTTTTATTGCAAGCTACTGAGAACAATCCTAGCCACACAGAGGAAAAAAAAAAAAAAAGACATGTTTTCTATCATCTAGTGAGAAAACAAACAAAAGAACAAAAAACAAGGGTTACGATAAAGAAAGTAGGCTTTAATAAGGAACATGTAACAGAGATAGAGGAAGGAGGATTTACCCAGACAGCGTGGGTATGTGTGGAAAGTTTTTTTGTAGGGGGGAACTTGAGTACAGAGAGGGGAGAGATGTGATAGGGGATGAACCAACGTAATTTTGAAGAAGTAACAGGACAGATTCATGTGGACTGTGGAGGCCATGGTAAGGAGGTTGGGTGTTATTTTCAGTGTGGTGGGAAGTCCCTAAGCAACTATTATCACTTTCACTGGTCTGTGGAAAAATAGACTGGAGAGAACTAAAGACAAGGAAAGAGAACCAGTAAGCAAGCTATTGCAGCAGTCCAGCTGAGAGGTAAAAGAGGCTCTGATCAGGGCAGTAACTAAGGACTGGGAAATAGGGAGAAGTAGAAAGAAAGAGGACTTAGGTGTGTAATTAAGAAAGACTTGTTTTTCTTTTAACCAGTTGGATTGATGCTGTCATTTACAGAGATGTGGAAGAATAAGGAAAAGCAGATAATGACATAAAGCCAAGAATTCACATTCAGTTATGTTAAAATGGTATGACCACAAGTCTTCCATGGACATGGAGTGACATAGAAGAGACTGAGGACTCCTCTGCCCTGTTTACAGGGACAGAGAAATAGCAAGAGTGGCCTGTAAGTTCGGACTAATTAGACAAAATGGGAACAGACTGGAGAATGACAATGAGATGGACATATCAGCAGATTGAGGGTTGATCCTGCACAAAACCATACAAAAACATGAGCATAATGTCAGCATATGCCAGTAGAGACAGATGCAGACGATGAGTCCAAATACCTTTCTTCCCACTCCCTTACCACACAATTTTCTATTGAAGACCAAATAAATCCTAGGAATTAGTTACTTCCAAAAAGCAATTAGGAAAGAGAAAAAATTCTTAGTTTATTTATTTATTTATCTTAGTGATTTTGAAAGAAATGACTGTGTACAAAGAATTGATTAATATTACATTATTTGCCCATAATATTGGATGGACAAATAACTAAACAGAAATTAAACAGTAACATAAAAGTATTAAAAATGTGCTTTATGTATGTGTGTGTGTGTTTGCATGTATAATGTATATTGTTTTCATGGTTGATTGGAATTTTTTTTTAAGATTTTATTTATTTATTTGACAAAGAGATAGAGAGCATAAGTAGGCAGAGCAGCAGGCAGAAGGAGAGGGAGAAGCAGGTGCCCCTGGAATTTTCTTGAGAGAGAAAATTTTATCCTTGACTGCTTTTATTGTTTTATTAAAAAAAAAGATTTTATTTACTTATTTGAGAGACAGAGAAAGAGTTGTGGGGGAGGGACAGAGGAAAGACTCCCACAGAGTGTGGAGCTGGACACAGGAATTGATTCCCTGTCCCTGACTGAGATTGTGACCTGAGCTAAAAACAAAAATTGGTTGCTCAACTGACAGAGCCATTCAGGTGCCCTTCAACTGTTTTTAATATAATATATGTTTTAAGCAGACTTAATAAATGTTTGCTAATGAATGGCCAATGTTTTAAAGCACAATATAAACAACAATATAAAAGAACTGATGCATGGTGTATGGCCAACTTTAGTATCAGCAATGTCTGTAGAATAAGATAGTTCTGATTAATTGAAATCCCAGAACAACAAGAAACCAATAAAAACTGGGTTTTAATAGCAGCAGGAAGTTGAATTTAATAGAGTCTCATATGATGCAAATAAAAGGGAAGTTTTTACTAAAATTTAAATGGCTTTCCTTGGCTACATACACAAACTTTCTCTGTTGAATGAAACTCTATGTATTCTTTGTAATCTGCAGGTAAACAGGTCTAATGATAGAAATACTTGAATTTGACCACTTGTGCTATTTTCACTCTAATAAATGCTAAGTCAACTACAAAAATTTGATTTTAAAAAAGGAAAATAAAATAAAAAAAAACAAACAAACAAACTTCTGAAACTCCATGCTTGTTCGTTCATATAAACACTAAGTAAAATAGCAGAACAGCATGAGTTCTGCCTTTTGACTTTGCAATGCTCTGTATGAAATCTAATTTAGACTTGGGAAAAATTATATCATCACCAGAGCTGGCTTTGTACTTAAAGCATTAATGAGAAATGGAGGACTTTTCCGTGAAGTGTAAAGAAAAGATCCTTAAAAATGGGGGTGAAATAGAAGATGAAAAGGCTTTGATTTTGGCTCTGTGGGGGGACTGGGAGCTCATGCAAAGAAGGCATTACTTATTGTGTTAATTACCTAGCAGGATCATCAAAATTCTTCTCCTGCACCTTCCCTGCATCACTCTCATGCCCTTCTACTTTTATTTTTGGAAAGGAATTTAAACTTTTGAATAGATTCTGTGATTGGAGTCACTTAAGAATTAGTAAAACCGACAGGGCAAATTTGCAAAAAATGAGATTCTCCCCTCATTTTGGGTATTTTCCAAGCTAGAGCACTAGAAATATGTTTGTAAGTAAGGAAAATATTATGTTGCCCCTATATTATTATAATTTGAACTCTGTTGATGAACTATTTCAAAACCCAACTGAGAATGATGAGCAAAGAAAAAAACTGTGCTGAAATTAAATATCGTCTTTAATGGTAATTCAAAATAATTATGTATTTCTCTTTCTTAAGAAACCAATCAGGGATGCACTGATGCTCTGTACTATCTAATATATTCCAGTGTATGATGCATGAAAATGGTAAACCTGTTTGAAAAACTTTGGTACAAAATATTGTTATATATAAAGATGCCTGAACATTTTCTCTCATATAGTCAAACATCGCCACAGTACCATACATTTTTCTGGGGACTTTCTTAAATAAAACTTTGGTCATTAAATGATCACTATCAAAATAAAATTCCCTTCATTTTTTGGAAACTAAGTGAACATGAATTTTTGTTTATTCTAAAAAATTAGAAAGCCAACCCAAATTAGAGTAAGCTAGACAGGACACTTATTTAGTTATTTAACTGGGAAAAACAGCTGGAGCCAGGCATAGGGTCAACTGGACCCAGAGCCTAAGTGGCGACCTCACAGTTCTCTCTCTGTATCTCATGTCTTCCTTGTTCTCTTTTTTCCCCACACCTCTATGAGCTTTGACTTCATCACATGCCTTTAAAAATTAAAAGACTTTATCCACATAGCAGAGAATTCGTCCCTTGTGGTTTTAGGCTTGCATCATTTAGTGATCCCAGAGGAGTGGTTCTCAAAGTGTTTTCCCTGGACCAGCACCATTAGCAACACCTAGGAACTTGTTAGAAATGCAAATGCCTTAAACTAATGATGTATTTTATGGTGAATAACATAACACAACTTAAAAAAAAAAAAGAGAGAGAGAGAGAGAGAGAGAGAGAGAGAAATGCAAATGCCAGGGTCATATCACATAATGTAAGTTATCACATAATGTAAGTTAATGTAAGTGAAATCATATGATCACAGACCTATTGACTCAGAAACTCCGGACCTGGGCTCCCCAGCCTTAATCTATATCTTAATATACTGTCCAGGTGATTCTGAGGTATTCTAAAATTGAGAGAAAGCCATTGCCCTGCAAGAAAGAGGCTGTCTGTTAAGCATACAGAAATCTCAGGAAGAGGCTTATATTGACTTCGTTTCACTTATGTCTCAAAACTTGGATGGATGGACTAGAGGTGTGGATGTAGACAATTCTAATAAGCTTGGCCTGAGGTATTCATTTACACTCTTGGCCAGGGGAATGAGATTCTGTATTTGGTAGCCCCTTCAGAAATCTGTGAAAGAGTGAAAGATGCTATCCTCAAAGACAAGGAGGATGCTGTTACCAAGGAAAAGAAAGAGGATTCAGGTTCACAGAAACCCAGAAGAATAGAGTTGCTTCTCCAACTGAAAGTTAACCACAGTTCAGTATTTACCTCATACATTGCTTGAAAGAAACACAGGATATGTACAGATGCTATCAGTTCCACCAACATTCTTTGGAAGCAAAAGTCATGTGTATCACCTTTAGATTTTACTGCCCTGGAAAAATGTAACATACAAGATTTAAATGATTTGTCCAAGGTTATTCATGCAATAACACAATGAAACTAAATTCTGATAATTAGATGTAGCATGTCTGCTATCGAAACAAGATTTTGCTGATATGATCCTTTGGTTGACAATATTTGGATGATAATGCTTTCCCCTTCACCTGATTATTTAACTTGATGTGCTCAAACCAATATGCATGAGATTGAGAAAAGAGAAGAGATCACAGATGAGAATAATTAGCAAAGCAAAATAACATCTCTTCATTAATAAAGAATATCTTCTAAGACTACTTGGAAATAAGTTTTTTTAATGTAATGATATCTCATTTTGGTTTTAATTTGCTTTTTCTTAATGATTAATGAGGTCGAGCATCATTTCCATGTATTTACTTGTTTTTTTTTTTTTCAGCGTTCCCAGTGTTCCAAGATTCATTGTTTATGCACCACACCCAGTGCTCCATACAATATGTGCCCTCCTTAATGCCCACCACCAGGTTCTCCCATCCCCCCCCCACCATCCCTTCCAAAACCTTCAGTTTGTTTCTCAGAGTCCACAGTCTCTCATGCTTCTTCTCCTCTTCTAATTTCCCTCAATTTACTTTTCCTTTCCTTCTCTTAATGTTATTTCTCTCCAAGTTATTCCTTATGCTCCACAAGTGAAATCATATGATAATTGACTTTCTCTGCTTGACTTATTTTACTCAGCATAATCTCCTCCAGTCCTGTCCATGTTGATACAAGGTTTGGGGATTCATCCTTTCTGATGGCTGTGTAATATTCCGTTGTATATATGGACCATATCTTTATCCATTCATGTATTGAAGGGCAAGGTTTAAAAAAAAATGTGCAAGCTTGGAAGTCTATATTAAAGGGAAGCAAATGAAGTTCAGCACTGCACCTTGAGTCTAACAAAAGCACAACTCTAAAAGCATAGACAGAAATATGCCTCATTAACCACATCCCTATCAAACAGTTTTGTGTCAACTAAATCCAGAGATACTTTGACACTTTGAAGAACATAATTTTAGAAGTCTCCTTTGATTAGTCTTTGAAATAACTACAACTAAAATATGTGAATACCTTTTACAGCTTTAAAATAAAGCTTGCTTCAGAATTTCTTGCCAAAGAAATACCTGAAAACCAATGAGCTATGGGTAATCTACATGAAAAAAAATAGATGGCTAGTATTTAACTTTTTCCTCCTGTTCTATATACATCTACAAATGAGAGCAGTATTTTTGTACACTTGTAAAAACGATTTGTCAAAAAATCTTTAAACATTTCTTTCACATATTAATAGTCTTAATGAATGCACAATACCTTCCAAAGATAGAATACACAAAATTGTATGCCTCAGCTTCCCTTCCCATTAGGGTGACACAGATGACCCAGGTTCCTCTAATGAGAGAAAATCTCCCTGAACTTTGGTTTATAATTGAACTAGGTGAAAAAACAAACTCAACATGGGAAGTGTGCTTTGCTGGGTTGGTAGTAGAATTTGATTATGTTTATGGGATTGACAGTGCTGGCAAGTTCCTAATCAAGCCATTTCAGCATGGTGTTTCTGGGGCTGGCAGTAGGTAATGTGACAGCATCTCAAATTAAAAATTTCAATTATAGCAGGTTCAAAGCTATTGTGGTATCATTAGGGTCTGAAGCAATCTGCTCAGGCCAATTCTGTAGTAGATGTTGATATTCCTAATGATTCTTTGAGATTTCAGAATGGCTCCATTATTGCCTCACTGCTTAAATCAGTGAAGGTGGATTCTGTTCCCAGAAATGAAGAGCACTGAGCAATATAAAGAAGTAAAGCATTTATAAAGATGTTTTCCTGTTTGACTGTATTGTAATATAATCATTAATTTTTAACTTCTTCCAATACCTTGTCAATGCATGTTTTAATTAATTATATTGTTTTTACATGCTGGACTTTAACAGGGATACCAAGGGGATTTATATGTCTTCCAGTTTATCCTATTACAAGGAATTCCTCTCTCCTCTACCAAGGAGATGTGTTGTCTTTTCTATTGGACTGGTGTAATATGATATCCTTAAATGTATAGCCAGAAGAATGTTGGAAAAAAAAAAAAAAGCAAAGGTGGTAGCATCACAATTCCAGACTTCAAGCTCTATTACAAAGCTGGCATCATCAAGACAGTATGGTATGGCGCAAAAACAGATACATAGATCAATGGAACAGAATAGAGAGCCCAGAAATGGACTCTCAACTCTATGATCAACTAAAATCTTCAATAAAGTAGGAAAGAATGTCCAGTGACAAAGAGACAGTCTCTTCAACAAATGCTGTTGGGAAAATTAGATAGCCACATGCAGAAGAATGAAACTGGGTCATTTTCTTACACCACATACAAAAATAGACTCAAAATGGATAAAAGACTTATATGTGAAAAAGGAATCCATCAAAATCCTTGAGGAGAACACAGGCAGCAACCTCTTAGACCTTAGCCATGGCAAATTCTTCCTAGAAACATCACCGAAGGCAGGGGAAATAAGGGCAAAAATGAACTCTGGGAGTTCATTAAGATAAAAAGCCTTTTCACAGTAAAGGAGAAAGTCAATAAAACCAAAGTCAACTTACAGAATGGGAGAACATATTTGTAAATGACATCTCAGATAAAGGGCTAGTATCCAGAATCTATAAAGTAGTTATCAAACTGAACACCCAAAGAACAAATAATCTAATCAAGAAATGAGCAGAAGACATGAACAGACATTTCTGCAAAGAAGATATCCAAATGGCCAACAGACACATGAAAGAGTGCTCAATATCACTCGGCATCAGGGAAACACAAATCAAAATCATGATGGGATACCACCTCACACCAGTCAGAATGGCTAGAATTAACAAGTCAGGAAATGACAGATGTTGGTGAGGAGGCAGAGAAAGGGGAACCCTCCTACACTTTTGGTGAGAATACAAGCTGGTGTAGCCACTCTGGAAAACAGCATGGAGGTTCCTCAAAAAGTTGAAAATAAAGCTACCCTATGACCTGGCAATTGCACTACTGAGTATTTACCCCAAAGATACAAATGTAGTGGTCAATGTAGGCATTGTCTACAATAATGAAACTATGGAAAGAGCATAGATGCCCATTGACAGATGGATGGATAAAGAAGATGTGATATTTGTATATATATGTGTGTGTGTGTGTGTGTATGTGTATACATGTATATACATACATATATATATACACACACACATACATATGAATGATGGATTATTATATGGCCATCAAAAAATGAAATCTTGCCATTTGCAATGACATGGATGAAGCTAGAGGTTATTGTGCTAAGTGAAGTAAGTCAATTAGAGAAAAACAATTGTCATATGATCTCACTGATATGAGAAATTTGAGAAACAAGGCAGAGCACCATAGGAAAATAGAGGAAAAAATGAAACAAGATGAAACCAGAGACAGAGACAAACCGTAAGAGACTCAATCTCAGGAAATAAACCGAAGGTTGCTGGAGTGGATGAGAGTGGGAAGGATGGGGTGGCTGGGTTATTTATTATTATTTATTTATTTATTATAGAGTGGTTGGGTTATGGACATTGGGGAAAGTATGTGTTATGGTGAGTGCTGTGAATTGTGTAAGACTGATGAATCACAGACCTGTATCCCTGAAAAAAAAAATAATACATTATATGTTAACAACAACAACAAAAATGTTTATCATAGGTATGGATCCAAAAGAACTGTGCAGAAGGAACAAAAAGACCCAGAATGATAGTGTTGTAAGTTTAATATTGCCTTTAAGAGTTAAGAGGACATGAGATTTCATAAAATACTTGTTTAGGAATATTAAATTTTGATATTCTCCTCCCTGCTACATTCCTTTAGACAAATCACCTAAACTTCCTGAGAGTTAGTGTGCTCTTTTATAAAATAAGGAAAATAACATATTTTTCCTATGTTGGGACATTGAGGTGACAAATGTGTTTCAGAGAATATGGTGTCAAAAACTAATGAAAATTACTTTTTTCTTGAGCAGTGCATTTTCCATAAAACAAAAGTGTATTTCTCAAAGAAAAACAAAACAAAACAAAACAAAAACAGGAAAAGGGGAAAAGGGATTGTTATAATAGAAAACTGTAGGCAGATATTCTATATTGTGTTTTGAAAATTAAATAATTTATACGAAGGCAAGGAACATGTTCTATTTCAAAAAGAAAAAAAGTGGGGCACCTGGGTGGCTCAGTGGGTTAAGCCACTGCCTTCGGCTCAGGTCATGATCTCAGGGTCCTGGGATCGAGCCCCGCATCCGGCTCTCTGCTTGGCGGGGAGCCTGCTTCCCTTCCTCTCTCTCTGCCTGCCTCTCTGCCTACTTGTGATCTCTCTCTGTCAAATAAATAAATAAAATCTTTAAAAAAAAGAAAAAAAAGAAATTATTTTGAAATGTGCTTGAATGTAAGAACCAATTAGAGCAAAATTAATTACACTATGATAAAAAACAAAACAAAACAAAACAAAACCCTGGGGAGTTCTTTAAATACTCCTTTCTGATTTCATATTTGAGGTCTGGAACTAAAAATCTAAACTCCAATCAATAATCTTTCGTGCATTGATTTATTCTTCCATAAAAATGAAAGAAATTCAGGATTAATTTTGGTTCTGGGTAGCTTTTGTTTAGGGATACCAAGAATTTACAAGAAATGGAAATTCCCCATATTAATTGAGAGCATATACATATTTCAACAATAAGCAATACTGAGCACCAGGCAGAAGAAATCTGTTTTCTTTTGATGGGCAATTCCTCTTCCATGTCAGAAAAAAAAAAAAAAAAAGGTTGTGTTAAAGAAAATAGTAATAACTTAAGTTAGACTTTATTGTGGGTAAGTCTTGGGAATATGGAATGGATCAGAGAAAGTAGGAATAGATAAAAAGGAGAAAAAGATAAAGCATTAATTCCTCTATATTTCTTAAAATTTTAAGATCAAGAAGAAATACTATATAAATTAAAAATTTAAAAAATTTAAAATTAAAAAAATTTAAAATAAAAAAATACTATATAAATTAAAAATTAAAAAAAGAAAGTTAAACTTTTTTAAAAGGTTTATTTATTTATTTTAGGGAAAGAGAGCTGGGGTGGGTGGGGGAGGACACATAGAGAAAGAGATTCTTTTTTTTAAGATTTTATTTATTTATTTGACAGATCACAAGTAGGCAGAAAGGCAGGCAGAGAGAGAGAAGGAATCAGGCTCCCCACTGAGCAGAGAGCCTGATGTGGGCCTCGATCCCAGGACCCTGGGATCATGACCTGAGCTGAAGGCAGAGGTTTAACCCATTGAGCCACCCAGATGCCCCAAGAGAGAAAGAGATTCTTAAGCAGACTTGCCATGAGCGTAGAGCCTGTCATGGGGCTTGATCCCACCACCCTGAGATCATAACCTGAGCCAAAACCAAGAATAGGACACTCAACCAACTGTACAATTAAGGTACCTCATTTAAATTTTATCAATTGTGAATTTGAAACTTAGGGTCCATAGGTCTCATAAAAATGAAAAAGTCTAATAACAACAGAGAAAAAAGCACAAGAAGAAAATGATAGGGGATAAAATGGAAAAAAAAAAAAAGCCAGAAGGAAGGAAGAAAAGTGGAGGCAAGGGAGCAAGGGAAGGTAGAATGGGAAAGAAATATGGTAAGTGGATGAAAAGAAATGGAGAATGTCTTAGATGTTCTGCTGCTTAGCTGCAATAACTTATGCTGCTTTTTTTCATTTTAGTCAACAAAAGTTTATTGAGTGACCACTCAGTGTTAAGTACCACATATGCAAGAGACAGTAAAAGTGAAGATGAGCATAAAAAAATAATTTTATCCAAATAGTAAGTGTTCATGGTATATAAACAAAATTATTAGAGCTCACAAAGGAAAAAAAAAGATTACTCTTTGGCATAAGTTTTTTTTCGGGTCAGACTCACAATGGAGGAAACGTGTGTGGAGCATTGATAATAGAGTGGGAGTTCCTCAGATTGAGAAGGGGATGGGAGGGGGGAGTAGCAAATGAGGAATGTAGCAAAGAGAAAAGTGGAAAGTGGTTAACTGGCTATTCTTGCCTCTATCCACTCCCACCTCTGTTCATTTTTCTCTTTGATTTATTTTGACTCATACTACAGATCTTCCTCAATTTACAATGAGGTTATGTCCCAATAAACCCATTTTAAGTTGAAAATATCATCAGCCAAAAATACATTCAATGCACCTTACTTACAGAACATAGCTTAAATGTTCTTAGAACACTTACTTTAGCTTCTAGCTGGGCAAAATGGACTGACACAAAGACTGTTTTTACAATATAGTGTTAAATATCTCATGTACTTTATTGAATACTATACTGAATTTGAGAAAGAGAATGGTTGTGTGGGGGCAGAATTGTTGGAAGCATGTCTGTTGTTTACCTTCGTGATTGCCTGGCCGAATGGGAGCTGCCACTGGCCAGCATCATGAGAGTATTGTACTTTTTATCTCTCTCCTGGGAAAAGATAAAAATTTGAAGTATCATTTCTACTGAATAAGTCTCTCTTTAGCACCATTGTAGAGTCAAAACAACTTTGTAAGTTGGGGACTATGTGTATACTTCTCCAAATAAAACTGAAATTTATGGGGAAATACAGGATTAAATATTTGAAATGGAGCCTGTTTCAGACAATTTCGAGTCTATTCCCTACAATGCATTAATTCTCCTCATTTCTTAGCCTCTAAGGACTGCCTTTGAATATTTAAATACATTATTTTTTAGACAGCAGTAAGGGGATGGGTGGAAAGAAATTCTGTCAACAACCAATGGAAATTTAATTTTAGCAAACATCCATGATGACCTAAGTGAAATTGATCTGAAATTTCTTACAAAAAATATTTATACTGAGGGTGTTTGTGTGGCTCAGCTGGGTTGAGAGTCTGACTCCTGATTTCATTTCAGGTCATGATCTCAGGGTCCTGTGATTGAGCCCAACATACAAAGCGGATTCTCTCACTCCCTCAATACCTATTGACAAACGATGGCACTGTGATATATATGAATATGTAATATAGGATCAAATATAAATCTATTGGCTACTGAGATAACATATATTAATGTATAGACTACATAGTTTCACCTATCCCCACTTGCCATCTCTTGTTCATTCACATGAAACATGAATACTTAATGGAAGAGGATTTAAAGGGATGTGTAAATTCTCATTACTTGTCACTCTTTTCTTTCTCATCTGTCCATGTGCCATGATGAAAGATCAGTCTCCTCTATTTTAAGTTGTTAGGAGGATTTCTTTCTGCATTCTTTTTTTTTTTTTTAAGATTTTACTTATTCACTTGACAGACAGAAATCACAAGTAGGCAGGCAGAGAGAGAGAGGAGGAAGCAGGCTCCCCACCGAGCAGAGAGCCCGATGTGGGGCTCGATCCCAGAACCCTGTGTCCCCAGGGTCCGCGACTCAGAACCTGATCTGCCAGCAGCTGAGGGGGAACTTATGTTCTCTGGAACACCCAGAGGGGAACAGACTGAGGCTTCTCTCTGAGAGGGAGGTAGGGGTGCAGTTTGCTTTCCTCTAAACCTCCAAAAAAACATCAAAAGCTGTCAGAGCGAGAGAAAACAAATGAACAAACATAAAAACCTCCAGAGAACAAAATCCCAAAAAACAGGTTTCCTCAGAGCCCACCCCCTTGAGGACTTAACTCATGGAACATTGCCTGAAAACCCACAAGGCAGCTCCTCCCCCCCCAAAAAAAAACCAGGAAAAAAAAAAAAAGAAAAAAAAAAAGATGACAAGAGAACAACCACCACTACTTCATAGATACAACTTTTATTTTTAATTCGTTCCCACTATTCTGGTTCTTTTTTTTTTTTTTAATTTATATAGATAATTTTTTAACCTATTTACCATCACAGTGAGATGTCCAGTACATCAAATTTCATAATAACCTTTTAACCTGAACTTTTTGATACATAACCATGTTTTTCTTTTGCTTTTCTATTTTTTAATTTTTTAAAAATTTTAGTTTAGTTTATTCTTTTTTTATTTTTATTTTTTTAATATTCATATAGAGTTAAATTTCAAGGTAATCCCCTTTCCCCAATGAATGCTACCCCTATAGATAAACCAATTTTTAATCCCCCTTTATCTTGGGAAAGTTGAGTCCTTTAACAAAGAAATCAAGATAAATCCAGGAAGAATCAAAATAACCTTCTTCACCCACACTGAGACTTTATAACACTCTCCCATCTTTTTCTTCTACCAGTGTTTCTGTGTATTTGTGTTTGTCCTGAAAGTATATAAATCTTATACTTGGGGTTCTTTTTGACGAGTTTTTCCTTTTTCACCAAGTGCTTATGGGGTGTAGGGACATGGATTAGGCTAGAGAAGAATCAAGTTCAATGTTGTTTCTACAAGGAAAAGAAAAACAGAATTCTTACTGCAGATACTCTGTTAATAGGAAGCAGCAGGCTGCTTAGAGATGTTTTCATCTACCTTCCAAATATGGCTTCTCTCCTATGTTTCATCCTACACTTCAACTCTGATAGAGATTTCCTGGGGATCTGACACACTTAAGCTGCATTTATTTAGGAATATAGGATTTTTATATATTTGTGATGTGGAAGGAATTTTATGAATTGGCAATTATCAGTTTCTTCTCATTGTGTTTAAAAATTGCCTTTCTAGCTATATGAAACTAGAAATAGTTTAATAAATACCATTAACATTCATACAAAGCAGGCTTCATTTTATGTAATGGGGCAGACACCATGCTTTAGAGAACACAACTAAATGCACATTGATTACCCATAAATGTGAGGAGAGAGAACAGCATGGGATCCTGTTTGCCCTTTGATGAAGTTGTATTTCTCACAGGACTTAGGATTTATATGGAGCTAAAAGTTCCACACAGTTGTTGATAAAGACTTCAATACAAATGGACAGAGTGGAGGCAGTTAGCACCCTGTGGACCAGAGAAAGCTCAATCAGGCTGACAAATACTAATCACCATGGCTTTGGCAACCAAAAACATGGAAAGGAAAGAGATGGCTGTGTCCCAGTTAAAATTCACACAACAATGTTGAAAACCAGTGATAGTTCTGGACAGCACATTATCAAAGTATGACCTACTCATTGAATTAAGTCTTTTTTCATATAATAGTCTTCACAAATTCCCACATGTTTTGGATATAATTTTAAGACAGTTAAATAAATCATTGAAATAATTTGTCCATCCATTTTCCCAATGGTAAGCAATAAAAGCTGCAATGAACTGTACAACCAGCTCCTCTTCACAATTTAGAATAAAATATGTATAAGTGTACCATGGACTAGATTACACTTCAACTCATCTGACAACTTTCTTTTTTGCTAATAACATAATGGAATATTTTGATTTTTTTCTCTTTTGACCTCATGAAACCCCAGATGTTCATGTAGCTTAGTTTGTGCCACTTGAATACAGGAGAAAATAATTGGAATGAGGGACAATTACAAAATTTCATTTGGCTTCCCAGATTACCAGAAGAATTAATAAATTTTGCAAGTTGAAGTTGAAACAAATCTCAGATGGGTGCAGAGCATATTCCTTATTGTCAATTGGTATATTTATTGTCTTTTTTTTTTCTAATTTTTTTATTTTCAGAAAAACAGTATTCATTATTTTTTCACCATACCCAGTGCTCTATCTTTTTAAATAATGATAGATATGACAATTATAAATGACTTAGTATATTTGTTGATGATGTAGGAAATACTACATTAAATGAGCTGGGGCTTTATACTTATTATTTCTCTTTTAATTCTCTGGGAACCTCTTCTTTAATGATAACTATTTTACTAGTAAGGAAAATGGGGTCAAATAACTTGTCAGAATTACAGGCCATGTGACAGGCCAGGATTTGCACCTGGGCTTCCTTTATTCCCTATCCTGTATACTTAATCACTTTGTTATACTATACTAGAAAGTAAGGAACTCTAGTTAGATCCTTCATTATTTCTCTGAATGACTCTCTATGAATATTTAGCATTTGTCTCATCTGTCCATGTGCTATTATGGAAAATCAGTCTCCTCTACCTTAAGTTGTTAGGAGGATTTCTTTCTGCATTCTTTATAGTCCCTTCTTCAAATCCTATTCTAGATCTCTCTATTCTTGTTTTACCTTTTTCACCAATGTTAATTTAAGAGGTGATCTCTCTGAGACTGAGTAGATCATACAGACCATATTACTGGCATACTTGGACATTGTCCACCTCACTTGGACATTGTCCACCCCACAAACTACTACTCACACAACCACTAATCAAACATGAAGTATATGCAGAGTATATGCAGAATTGCAAAACCCTCTGTCCTTATTCATCCATTTACCCATTCATTCATTTCTCCCTCAAGAAATACTATATGCAAAGCACCTCATTATGCAGTGAGGTGCTTGCATGTTGCAAATTCCTCACTCTCTCATCAAGGAGCTAGCATTGCTGTGAGAAAAAATGACCGCCCACCAAATAACTAGCATATACTTGCAAAGGGGGAATGCTATTTAAAACCCAAACTTACCTCTCACTACCTTCTAAGATGGGGGACATTTGCAACCATGAGAAAATAAATCTTCCTGTTGCTCTTTCCTGTATAGAGACTGGTGGAGGGGAGGGGAGAAACAATGCCCCTGACAGTTCTCCTTTGCTGTTAAAGGAGACATTGATGAGTCTTTTGTTCTACAAAAGTACACTCTGCCCACATGAGGCAGTGAAAAGCTACATGTGCTGGGCTCAATAACTGGGAAAGTGGATGCATTTCCTAGCAGAGCCCAAGTGTGTCTGGCGAAACAGGGCTGCAAGGAGAGGACTGAGGGGAGGGGGCTAAACAACAAGCAGATCTGGAGCCTCCCATTGCTCTAAAGCTGTAGTCAAGTCGGCCCACAAAATGTCGCTACATTGTTGATTCTTTTTTTTTTTTTTAAAGATTTTATTTATTTATTTGTCAGAGAGAGAGGGAGAGAGAGCGCGAGCACAGGCAGACAGAGGCAGAGGGAGAAGCAGGCTCCCTGCCGAGCAAGGAGCCCGATGTGGGACTCGATCCCAGGACGCTGGGATCATGACCTGAGCCGATGGCAGCTGCTTAACCAACTGAGCCACCCAGGTGTCCCGATTCTTTTTTTTTGAGGAGGGTAATTTGAGAGAGGGATCATGGAAAAGTAACCAAGTTTTCATCTGTGTCAGCACTGAAAAGTGGGAAAGAGGAAGAGATGTAGGCATGGAGGGGCGCCTGGGTGGCTCAGTGGGTTAAAGTCTCTGCCTTCAGCTCAGGTCATGATCTCAGGATCCTGGGATCAAGTCCCACATGGGGCTCTCTGCTCAGCGGGGAGCCTGCTTCTTCCTCTCTCTCTCTCTCTCTCTCTGTCTGCCTCTCTGCCTACTTGTGATCTCTGCCTGTCAAATAAATAAATAAAATTTAAAAAAAAAAAAGAGAGAGATGTAGGCATGGAGCTACAAGTTCACCAAAAGAGAGACTGGGCGGAAGTACCTACGAGACAATCTGCCATAGGTAAATACACAGAAGTTTTCACAGTGGTGGTATTAAGACTATGCACTGAATGTGGAATGACAACACAGCACCTTATATTTTAAAGAATAAGTTGACCTCTTAATAGATACGTAAGTCATATATCTCTTTTGTCAAAGGCGAGAGATAAATAAGGTTCTATATTTTAGGGAAGCATAAAAGAAAGTAATGTTCTTTAGACTATAAATGCCATGGTTCTAAAATTTGTGGTCTATGTCGAATCATGTAATGAGACTTGAGAAATCCTGGTAGACACTCATCTATATCAAGAAGTTGAACTTGAGGGCTGAGGCATTTTTAAAAAGATAAAATCAGGGGAGTGAAGGCCCTATAGTAATCCTCATTACTATTTTCTTCTAGTAGGGAAAGGGAAGGAGGAGAGAATGGGGGAATATTGAATTTGTATTTTATTTTATTTATTTTACTTATTTAAAATCAATTAGTCCAGGTATGGTGCATCGTTGGTTTTTGATATTGAGTCTTGAGTAGGAAACACAGTTTCATAAAATGGATGTTAAGAAAAGGTGCCTAGAGTTGGGGGAAGGGGAGCCTGGATAGGATCCCCTGCTGCACGCTGCTGCTGAGAGGGGAGAGCTGCCCTCAGTTAGCAGGTACCAAAGGAATGGCACAGAGCGTTGTAAACTCGCTTTCATTCTCTTGAATACCTAGACATGGTTCCTTATACTTTTTTATTTTCCTTTAATGTCAAAGTGTAATATGAGTATTTGTTTTCACCATAAACAATGGCTGTAAAGTTTGACTCTAAGGAATCAAGATGAATATTTGCTTTGTGAAATTTAAAAATGAAGTGTATCTTGATTCATATTCATTTATCCTTGATAAAATTGATGCTTTCCTTGAAATAACTTCTAATTTGAGCACATTTATAAAGACATTGGGAGCTTTCATAGGCAGTGACTTTTTATGTCTGTCAGGATTGCTGCACCAGCAGAAAGACAATGGTTTGACCTATCTTATACACACAGCCTCAGAAGTGATTTACAAATTATTTTAATAAAACTTTGTAATTAAAATTATAATTATATTTTTCAGGTACAGATTTAATTGCCCTGCTTACAAATATGTTGGGTAAGGATATTGAAATTAGTAAAACCTGCCAAAATATTACATTTAATGTAAGTCATACATTTAGTAAATCATTATATAATTTCATATCATATATTATCAAGTATATTTATTACCTCAGAAAGAGTAGTTGAGGCATTATTATGCTAACTGTTCTTCCAAAATGCCTTATTGCTGTCCACCTTTTTCAGACTATCTATCCTTTTTTTTTTTTTTTAAATGCCATTCTCTGGATTCTCTTTGATTGTTGCCTAGTGAAATCTGCTTATCTTACAAGACCCAGTATAAATGTCACCTCTCTCAGCAAAGCCTCTCTGCTCACGATTGATCATGACACTTTCCCCTGCTGTACATCCTTTCTAATTATATTCTGTCATAGGTTATGGTAATTGACATATATTGACAACTCTCTTATTCTTCTGTACACTCTTTTGGGGCCGGGATAAATGTCCTATACATCTTTGATTCTTTTACACGGTCTCCTATATAACCGTCCTCAAAAATATTTATTATGGGGGTGCCTGGGTGGCTCAGATAGTTAAGCACCTGCCTTCAGCACAGATCATGAACTCAGAGTCCAGGGATCAAGACCCGCTTTGGGCTTCCTGCTCAAAAGGGAGCTTGCTTCTCCCTCTCCCTCTCCTGCACCCTCTGCTTGTACTCACTCACTCTCTCTGTCAAATAAATAAATAATAAGAATATATATATATATATATTTATTTATTACATAAATGAATATGTTTTTATTGTTTTAGTAATTAAATAATGAAACATTAAATCGAGCTATTGAATAAACCTTTATAGTGTTCAGATTACTCATTTGGATGCAACAAAGTGGTCAATGTTTCATATGTCTGGAATAGGTTCTATTTGCAAAAAAAGACTGTTTCCTCTACTGGTTATTTCTGAGGGAGTATGCTCACCAATTCAGCCGCAGTTAGCTAGTTTTTCCTAGCTTACTTCCCAGTGATATTAGAGGAAAACAACAAAGACAACAAAACCAGAAAACCAGAAAACTGCTTGGGTATAAAAAAAACTAAGTTCAGCTACAAAACTTTTCTTCAGTTATCTTTCAGAATAATGTTTTATAATCTAGTTAGAAGCCTTAACTTCAAGTAGAAGATAGAAATATATTCCTCATGTACCTGGATATAGCAGACATATTTTTATTTTCATAACCCTTCTTACGTAGAGAATTCTTTGCCAGCAGGTATGCATCTAATATATGTTGATGTCTTTACAAATAGAACAAAAGGAAACATCAGCACCTTCAGTATTCATACCAGTTAGAAAGTACATACCTGCAACTCATAACTCAACTGAAAATTTGGCTCCTAACCCTAAAAATAAGAAGTGGAACAGAAGAGCAGGCATTATTTTAGATGAGATTTTTTCTAAATGTAAGAGTGGTGACCAGAAATTTACCTCTTCACTAAATACTTACGTGTTTGCCATAGCTATAAGAATGTCTTGGATTCTGAAGAAGTATCAGTTACAGTGATGTTATAGAATTGCCTGAAGGGTTTATTGAATGGAGTAGATGAGCTAAGTGCTCTTTAAATTTTTCCCCAACTCTGTTGTTTCTATTGTTCTCACCATGTATTATTAAAGGTTTACAGAAAGGGGTAAAGTTTTTTCATTTAAAACTTCATGATTTTTCAATTTCTTTGTTTTTTTAAGTTTTTATTGAAATTCCAATTAGTTGACATACAGTGTAATATTAGGATCAGGTGTAAAATACAGTGATTCAGCATTTCCATACAACACCCAGTGCTCATCACGAGTGTTATCCTTCATTTCCATCACCTATTTCACCCATCCCTCTACCCAGCTCCCCTTGGTAACCATCAGCTTGTTCTGCAGTTAACAGTCTGTTTCTCGGTTTGCCTCCCTCCCTCCTTTTATTTCCCCTTTGCTCATTTGTTTTGTTTCTTAAATTCCACACATGAATGAAAATGGTATTTGCCTTTTTCTGACTGACTTATTTCACTTATCATAATACTCTCTAACTCCATCCATTTCGTTACTTTTTTATGGCTAAGTAATATTCCATTGCATATACACCACATTCATCAGTCTATGGACATGGGCTCTTTCCATAATTCGGCTATTGCAGGTAATACTCCTTTAAACATCAGGGTGCATGTATCTGTCTGAATTAATATTTTTTGTATTCTTTGGGTAAAAACCTTGTTTTCTTTTCTTTTCTTCTTTTCCTTTTTGAGGGGAATTTCAATTATAGTCCAATATTTTCAATAGTAGAGGAATATTCATATGTTCTATTTCTTTTTGTGTCAGTTTTAAAAAGTGGTGACTTTTAAAGTTTTGTCCATTTCAATTAAGTCATCAATTTTATTGGTATAAAGTTGTTCACTGTATTTCCTTATTATCCCTTTATAATTTTTTGCCTTTTTAGCCATGTAGCTTCATTCATTTTTTTAAGATTGATTTTATTTATTTATTCATGAGAGACAGAGAGAGAAAGAGAGAGACAGGCAGAGAGAGAAGCAGACTCCCCACAGAGCAGGCAGCCTGATGCAGGACTGTCCTAGAAGCCCGAATTCAGGACCTGAGCTAAAGACAGAGACTGAACTGAATGAGCCTGTCAGGTGCTCTCATTCATTCTTGATATTGGTATTATTTATATCTTGATATTACATTTTCTTTTTTCATGATAAATCTTTTTAGAGGTTTATAAATTTTACTAATCTTTAAAAAACAAATTTATGCTTCATTTATTTTTCTTTATTGTTATTTTCTATGTAGTTTATTTTCACTCACTTTTATTTCCTTCTCCATATTTTGGATTTAATTTGCACTTTGTTTCTAACTTCTTCAGGTGGAAGCATAATCTATGATTTTAGAACTTTGTTCTTTTCTAATATAAGCATTTAAGGACATGTATTTTCTTTTAAAGAGTTTTAGATATATCCCACCAGTTGTGTTCTCTGCAGTTTTCTTTTTCATTTCATTTAACATAATTTCTAATTTTCTTCATTTTGATCCCTGGCTTCTTTAAAAGTATTAGTCAATTTCCAAATGTTTGTTACTTTTTAGGTATTTTTGTAATTGATTTTAAACTTAATCCCAGCCAACCCCTCACTAATTTTTAGATTTGTGAACTAAATAAATGTAGTTATTTTAGCTACTGAGTTATGATATAGGGTTCCTTCAAATCCAGCTACCTCAATCAATCAATAAACAATACTTTGATCATTTATTGCTATTAAATTTTATTTAAACAAATGAGATATTTCCTCTGCTAAGTTTTATATTTCTGTTTGTGGTCTAGATATCATTTTCTTCAACCTTCTCTGGGACCTTTTTCTAGATGCTGTCAGAGCTTCTTTTGTATCTCCAATCTTGCCCTTTCTAAAAGTGAATCACTATCTGCATTTTAGCATGCTTAAGTATGTTTCAGCCAACTATAACCCTTACCATGTCCCCTTCCATATCCCCTTCCACTTACTTCTCTTTCTTCTTAACATTTCCTTAATAAATTGCATGAAAATTTTTTTTTATACTCATGGTTTCCACCATTCAGTCTTTAATTTATTACAGTCTAGCTTCCACTCTGACAACTTCACCATTAGGCAAACATTCAACTTCATGAAAATAAGTCTTAGAATGAAGAAAAAATGTATGACAAATCTTATGTTGCATAAAAAGCTAAAGATGGAAAGACAAAAAAAAAACTACTATCAAAAATTTATCTATGACCTCCCATGCCTACATCAATAGATTATAATACAAGTTTTTCAAATATTTACAAAATTCAAATTTTTAAGAGAAAACTTAATTAAAAGAATATAAGTTAGCTCTTTTAACAGATAAAGAATCAAAATTCCAGAGGTGTAAATAACTTGTGTTATACAGTAGAAGAAAATGTAATATAATCTTTATTTCTAAGAATCTATGGAAAATGTTTTCTTACTCTTTGAAGCTATCTATGTTCATAACAAACACTTATAAGATTCATAATAATATTTGATTATTAAACATATTTATAACATATAGCACTTACAAAGGTGATTAAAAATCATTTAAATTAAATGTTTGAACAAAAACAGTTTCTTTTTCACTATCCCTATCCCCTTCAAAAATGTATAGATATACAAAAGGAAATAAACTCCTAAAGGCAAAGAGAACAAGATGAATATCATCAGTGAATTACAGATTTTTAAAAATTACAATAATATTAAAATCAAGTGGAAATACATTGATAATGAGACAAGTAGAGCAAGCAGCTGCTAAGAATATGTTATCATGGACTGCAGAAGAGGTAGAAGCCAAGTATGGTCAAGAACCTCAAACAGAAAGTCAAATAATTTATAATAATCAGATAACCTAGATAATTATTAGATAGAAAATAATCAGAGATAAAAAATAAGTATGCTTACAATATTTAAAGACATAAAGTTAAATAAATATTAAATATATGATGAAAATATAAGAGATTATCAACATTAACTTGGCAGTTTTGAAAAATAACTAAAAAATTAAATATGTAATTATGTCAATAAAGCAGAATAGATAAATTAAAAAGAACAAATCAGACACAATTGAAAAAAGTATTAATAAATTGGATAAAATATCTGAAGAAAATATTCAGAAAAGAGGGAAAAAGAGATGGGATATTAAAAAGAAGTTACATCAGGGATGCCTGGGTGGCTCAGTTGGTTAAAAGTCTGCCTTTGGCACAGGTCATAATCCTGGGGTCTTGAGATCAAGTCCTACGTTAGGGTCCCTGCGCAGTGGGGAGCCTTCTTCTCTTTCTGCCTGCTGATCCCCCTGCTTGTACCCTCTCTCTCTCTCAGTCTGACAAATAAATAAATAAAATATTTAAAAAGGAGACATTAACAATCTGAGGGGTTTGAAGTGGCGGGGGGGTGGGAGGTTGGGGTACCAGGTGGTGGGTATTATAGAGGGCACAGCTTGCATGGAGCACTGGGTGTGGTGAAAAAATAATGAATACTGTTTTTCTGAAAATAAATAAATTGGAAAAAAAAATAAAATAAAAAGGAGACATTAAATCAAATTAATAATAGAATGAAACATTTTGATGATTATTTCATCTCAATTCCAGAAGAAGCAGATATAGAAAAAAATTATATCCAGACTGATAATGGCTCAAAAAATGTCAGAACTGAATGAAGATTCAATCAGATGCAGGCAGTCCAAGAAATTCCAAACAAGATACATACAAGGACATTCAAATGTAGATACATCAGAGTGAGCCTGCTGAATATCATACACAAAGAGAAGATTTGTAAGGCTGTAGGAGAGAAAAGACATATTACCTACAAAAGAGAAGCAATTAGACTGATGTGGTCTTTTTAACAAAATAATAGAAACCAAAACACTATGAATAATAACTTCAAAACACTGAGAGAAAACCCCAATATTACCTAGAAATGCTAGAATTCTATACAAGTGAAATCATGTGTTAAAAAAGGGAGTAAAATAAAGATTTTCAGAAATCAAAAATGAGTTAGTGATCCACATACTCTTACTAAGGAAATACCTCAGAGAAAATAAAAAATGATTTCAGAAGGAAGGCCTATAATTCAGGAAGGGACTGTGAGCAAAAACTGGTATCTATGTGAATAAATACAAACCATGACTATACAAATTAAATATTTGCATCTAATTTCTGAAGTTATGTTTAAACAAGATAAACTTAATAGTTACTAGAATGTAGGGAAGTATAGGTGACCTGATTTAAACTTTCTGATGAATTGTTTTGATTGTAGGTAAATATATTGACTGACTTCAATTTTGTTGACTTAAATATACATATTAAAAATACCAAATTAACACTAACAAATGGAAATGTGTTTTATAACTTACAAACCTGTAAAAAGGTAAAAAAAATAAATTTAATTATAGAAGAAAGCAAATAGGAATGGAAAATAACATAGTAAAAGCAGACAAAAATAGAAAGTATAATATAAGATAATATAACAAAATAAAATGCATTGGTTTTCTTAATAAATGGTCTAAATTTTTCAATTGAAAAATCAAATTTGACAGGGTATTATAGAGAAAGTTTACTGGATGCCTACTTGTACAAGAAAATATGGAAGTCTGAGGGGTTTGAAGTGGCAGGGGGTGGGAGGTTGGGGTACCAGGTGGTGGGTATTATAGAGGGCACGGATTGCATGGCACTGGGTGTGGTGAAAAAATAGTGATACTGTTATGCTGAAAATAAATAAATGAAAAAAAAAAGAAAAGAAAATATGGAAGTAAAACAAGCAAGGCTGTCATGTATAGAGGTATAAGACATAATCCCTAAATTAGGGATAAAAATTTTTTATCCATAATTAACCATCTTTTCATATGAGTAGGGTCCAGCATGTGTCTTATGACATTTCAGCCAAGGTAGCTCTAAAGAATGATAATGGAGCCACTTCTATCTGCTCATGGACCACAGAAAATCATGCTGTCTGTCCTTTATATTAAAATGCATAGCTGGGAGATAGATTTCTTCTTTGAAGCAGAAAGAAAACCGCTATAGGGCACTCTAAAATACAAACATGGTCATTACCTCAACCACACATCATAGAACTCTCTAGCTCTTTACGTTCATATTTCCCCTGCCTTCCAGGACACTCAACTTGAGTACAGGCATTAAATAAATTTAAAAATATTTTAGAATAGGAGAAATGATGCTGGATGCCGTGACCATATTAACATTTATACAGACCTCTATAAAATAAAGTATCTGAAAGTTCTTGAATAAAATATCTTGTATCTAAAAGAAAAGCCCAGTGAGCTCCATATAGAATTTTGGCTGCTGTTGGAAACACAGCAAATATGACAACCTATTTTAGAAGTTTTTGCTTTCATAAGATGCAGTAGCTGTTTGACTTGCTGAAATTACCATTGCACATGCAATAGGGCAATGCTCTAATCCAGCATGACAAATCCTATTTTCCTACGTAGAGGTGATTTGAACAGAAAATATGGGTCATTCTGAGCAAAAAATAAAGATAAGTCATTTTTAATAAGACTCCTTTTTATCTCCCTTTCATCATTTTAATGTGCACCAATATATCTTCCTATAATAGCTTACTCACTAGAGCTTTCAATCATATCCAGTGAATGTTTATCAATACAATGAAGTCTGCTTTAAAAAACAAATCCTGAACTTTCACTATTATGTAACTCAAATGTGTCCTTTAAATTACCTTTATTTCCTTTGAGTTTTACCACTCTCATTTGGGTTTCATTTCTTTCTTAACTTTTTATGCAAAAATATTTTTAGTTTGCATCAAATGCTAACTTAATATTTAAGTTTAAAATTTAATCAGGTCTTACTTAGATAAGTGTACTTCCTGAGAGAGGGTTTCTCTGACATTTCTATTCATAGCAGGCTCTTACTCTCAGGTCCAGTTGCCCTCTATACTATATCTATACTGATACCCATTTTTATTTCCTTTGTAGGCTTCATCATACTCTGAATTTTTAAAATCAATTTATTTTTTATTCGATTTTCCCCCCACAAGAAAGTAAATTTCTTGAAGTCAAGAATACGATCTTTTTTATTCATTCAATACCCTCAGAACCAGAGACAACGTCTGATACATATTTGGTTTTCAACATTTATGGAAAGAATGAAATATAAATTAGATGTCATGGCATATATTTATGCTATTTTAAATTATACTTGTTGCAGAACATTTTAATAAAACTTAGCTGAAGCCTCCTAAAATCCTAAAGTAATATATTTCAATTAGACCACCTGACCTTAGTCTTAGAGTTTATAGAAATACAAGTTACTAATAAGGATATCAGTATTTGATCTAGTTTAGATCTACTGGTCTAGTTTAGCAGTCCCTTATTTATAGTCCAGAATAACTCTTGATGTGAAGTGTTATGATGCTTATACTATCACACTATCTAGCTGATGGTTGAAATTTAGAAAATTCTCAACCATTGTCCATTTGTATTCTTAGAAGTAAATATAAAAACTAAGGAAATAGCTGTCATATAGCCCATAAATCTAATTTTAAAATATGAAATTACCTAAGGATCTTACTTTAATGTTTTGAACTAGAATCCTACATTGTATGGTGGGAGTGAAGGCTGGATTGAGATAAGAAGGTACTTGTCCAAGGGAAGAATACAGACAGATGCAGAAATGTCTGATCATATTGGAAAAAGGAGGTATCAGAGAAAAACCAGGAGTTATAATGTATTCAAATGCAGTCTAGCAGAGCAGTTGTACATTGATGGGGGGGTAGTTGTGTTTGTGTTTTTGCTTTTGTTTTGTAACTTTTGCCAGTATCCTCTCCCTAGTAATGACCATTTAGGGTCTAGAGTAGAATTTGAATGAGATACCTTTCAATTTTAGAATTTTGGACGTTGTTATCCCAATGATGTCCAGCTATTATATAAGAATAGGTAAAATTCTGGGGCACCAGGGTGGCTCAGTTGGTTAAGTGACTGCCTTCAGCTCAGGTCATGATCCTGGAGTCCTGGAATCAAATCCTGCATCAGGGTCCCTGCTCCTCGGAGAGTCTACTTCTCCCTCTGACCCTCCCCCTTCTCATTCTCTCTCTCTTTCTCATTTCTCTCTCTCAAATAAATAAATAAAATCTTTTAAAAAAAAAGAATAGATACAATTCTGCTTCAAGATTAATTCAAGGAAATAATCCTTCATAAAGAATTTTATACAATTCCCTTTCTATATAAAAACCACATTGAGATACCACCTTATACCAGTTAGAATGGCAAAAATTAGCAAGATAGGAAACAACAAATGTTGGCAAGGTTGTGGAGAAAGGGGAACCTTCTTACACTGTTGGTGGGCATGCAAGCTGGTACAGTCACTTTGGAAAACAGTATGGCAGTTCCTCAAAAAGTTAACAATAGAGTTAACCTATGACCCAGCAATTGCGCTACTACTAGGTATTTATCCCAAAGATATAGATGTAATGAAAAAAAAAGGGGCACATGTGCCCCAATGTTCATAGCAACAATGTCTACAATAGCTAAACTCTGGAAGGAGCTGAGATGTCCTTCAACAGATGAATGGATAAAGAAGATGTGGTTCATATATACAATGGGATATTACTCAGCCATCAGAATGGATGAATACCCACCATTTGCACTGACATGATGGAAGTAGAGGGGGTTATGCTAAGTGAAATAAGTTAAGCAGAGAAAGACAATTATCATCTGGTCTCACTCATATTTGGAACATGAGGAATAACATGGAGGACCATAGGGGAAGGGAGGGAAATCTGAAGGAGGGGGGGAATCAGAGGGAGAGACAAATCATGAGAGACTGTGGACTCCGAGAAACAAACTGAGAGTCTCAGAGGAGAGGGGGTAGGTGAATGGGGTAGCCAGGTGATGGGTATTAAGGAGGGCACATGTAGTGATGAGCAATGGGTATTATATACAGCTAGTAAATCATTAAACACTACATCAAAAACTAACGATGTATTTATTGTATAGTGGTTAACGTAACATAATAAAAAATATTTTGTTTGTTATTCACAATTTTCATCAAAAATAATATTCTAGGGGCACCTGGGTGGCTCAGTGGGTTGAGCCTCTGCCTTCGGCTCAGGTCATGATCTCAGGGTTCCTGGATCAAGCCCCAAATCGGGCTCTCTGCTCAGCAGGGAGCCTGCTTCCTCCTCTCTCTCTGCCTGCCTGTCTGCCTACTTGTGATCTATATCTGTCAAATAAATAAATAAAATCTTAACAAAAATAATATTCTAAGATTTGAATAGATTCACCAGGACAAAAAGCCATAAGGAAAGCTTCCAATGTCATTTTGGGGCTGTACTTCCTTTTGACATTTCAGGACTAGAGCATATCAAGGAGTCTTTGGATTATAAAGGTCTTCCAACATTCCAAGCTTTCCCTGCTTTATATTTTAATTTTATGTATATCCTCCCAGACTCCAGCAGCCATTCATCAAAAATACTAGGGGAAAATTAAACTCTTTCTCCAGAGAGCAATAAACATTACAGATAAGAAGTGCAGAATGTGGTGGAACCAAAGATGGACATTATGCAAATGGTGGATTACTTTGGTCTCTTCAGCTTCCTGCAGATTACTGGTTAAGACACAGAAATAGGAGAAATTTTGGTGGGAGGAGTAGAGCCCTGTATCTTCTTCTTACCAACATAAGGAATTTCAAATTGTTTTAAGCATGGAAAAACCACATAGTAATATTATGCTGCTATAATATTAATTGCTTTCACAATGAAGATCCAAGCCACTGAAAAAGGACTTTAATTTCTTTTAGGTAGCTACTTAATATGGCAGCACTATTTATAATATAAATCTTTTGACTTAATAAGAGGAAGACCTGAGCTGTTAGTATATTCCAACAGTAGTTTATAATATTATTAATTTTCTATTATATACTTGTGTGATATTGTAAAAGTTATTAATTAAAGAGAAGTATGATCTATCATGCAGAATTGCTGGGAGGCTTAGATATAATATATATCTAAGGCTCACAGAACCGTGACATACATAGCAGGCATTGACGTAGTAATAACCTCCATGATCAACCTTACCAATTAATCTGTTTTTGTACATATACAACCACTTAATTTTTTTTCAGTTAGCTATTCAATATTTTGCTTAATAGCAGTGAATCCACTATCTCTCTCAAAACATCATCTGCCCACTGACTCCCATTATTAAAAAAAAATCCAACTTATTCCATCAAAAGGTTAGTACTATTTTTAGACATGAAGCTGACAGAAAAATAATCAATCCATTGTTGCTATGAGTTCCTTTTTTTTTTCAAACAGCATGGAAGCTGATAGATGGCATAGGAGGTGGGATGATGCTTCTCCATAGCAGCAGGGATATTCCTGCTGGTCTACACCCCTTCTGGCACCATAGTGATGTTTTACAATGAGTACCAAAAATACAACTCTTTCTATTCATACTCCCATGCTCAGTAACTGCTCTGCAAAACACAGCCAGTATGCCAGGGATGCTCATGTGCTAATACAATCTCCCCAACTGTGTACTTTGGTCTTCAGATTGTAAAACTTGCTGCCATTCAAGTATATTGTTGGGGTTCTTCTCTAACATCAGACTTGGCCAGAAGATGGGGGCAGGAACATTTTTTTTTCTGCTGTGTCACTAGTACCTAGAGCTGTGCTAGCCCTTAATAGACGTATGAATGAATGAATGAATGCATGAATGGATGCATAAATAGGTGAATGGATGAATGAATGAATGAATTCACCCAGCTGTCACTGATAATTGAATCTTAATGAAACATAAATCAAGGTTTTGAATTTTTCTCTTCCAAAATGCCTTAAGCAAATTGGTTCCTCTCCCTTCCAAGATCAGTTCCATACATCAAAGTTCTTTTATAAAAGGTCTGTTCATTTCCACCTGTGAAAATTTGCACTAAACCTTTTTTAGTGTTATTCATAATAGAGAAATTTTTATCTGGAAATTTCATATATAACTAATATCTCATATTTAATGAGGCTAGCTGGCTGCTGCACTAAAATAATGTTTCAAGAAAGAACATCAAGAGATTTATTAGAGCTTTCAAAATACTAGGAACCCTCAAGTAGCTATATAGATACCTAAAAGTTGTGACCATTTGTGGCTAAGGTATATGAAAGTAAAATGAATAAGCAACAGGTTATATGCAAGCAGGATCCTTCTTTTAATATCATATTGTAAGAAATTCCACTTGTTACCAGGCTTTGAGAGCCTAAAATAGGGGTGATTTTTGACAAAATAGTCTATCAAGGTAGCTTTATCAGTTCAAGTTAAGAAAGTTTCTGATTATTGTTGAGTCTTACTCTGAGTCTTTTTTTTTTTTTTTAAAGATTTACTTAATTTTTTTGACAGAGATCACAAGTAGGCAGAGAGGCAGGCAGAGAGAGAGAGGGAGGAAGCGGGCTTCCTGCTGAGCAGAGAGCCCGACGCGGGGCTCGATCCCAGGACCCTGAGATCATGACCCGAGCCGAAGGCAGAGGCTTAACCCACTGAGCCACCCAGGCACCCCTGAGTCTTACTCTGAGTCTTACTGAAACTGTCTCTTCTCTCTAAAATATTCAACCAGAGGCCCTTTGGATCACTTACTATGGATACTGGAAAAGGGGTTTCTGCATTGGCAGGGATTAAAATCCACAACCAATAATAACCCTCCCCAAATGAAGAATCTATTAGTATTGTGGTTTCAGTATAGTTACTTTCTAGTGTAAATCGCTAATACATACCTCAAATAGATTTCTGCTTAAAATTAAAAACAAATAAAAATGTTAACAATGCATATTTGGATCTTCATTCACCTAATGCAGGCATCTATGTAGCAACCACATTGCCAAATGCTTTTGTGGTTGGCCATCAGTAATAACTGCTTTTCAGAGAGAAAAAAATATAAATGGGGGTGGGGGGGAGAAAAAAAACCTTAATTTTTTTGCATTTCTAAATGCTTGAGGGCATTTGCTATAGTAGCAAGAAGCTTTTCTTTTCTTTTTTTTTCTCTGATCAGTATGTGCTCAGAAAATGATTATGGTTGAGTTGTCAGAGAGAAGGCTTCAATGACTCCAGTTGAGAGGAGGCTGGGCTAAGGCAGCAGGTCATCCCCTTGCATATAAATCAGAAACATCTGGGTGTCTTGTTAAACTACAGCGTGCTGAGGCCCCTCCCTGGAGTTTCTGTTTCCGTAGATCCACCTAACAAGTTCCTAGGTGCTGCTGTTGCTGGTCTAGGATATTCTCCAACTGCTTGGGTAAGGACTTTATCTCACAATTTTGTCTGGGTCTCACTAGCTGTGGTGCAAAGGTACTCTACAGGTCCTGTCTCTGTAGCAATACTTTTAAAGTATTCACCTCTTTCCTTAATCGCACATACGTTTGCAATATATTTAAGTCATGTCTTTATTTTTTTACTGTGAAGCAGTCAATGCCCAACACATTTTATGTTAGGAGGGAGTGTGTAGGTAGGAGAGAAGCAGGGAAATACAACTTTCATCTTGTAGTTTGATAGCTTTCAGTGATTCCGTTGCAGGTCATAGAGAATTACCATTTCATCAATAGGGAGTGTTTTTCTACATGAAGATATTCCTCCTTTCAAAGTAATGTTGCCTTGGGGATTTGAAGGTCTACTGAATTCTGAATATTTTACTTGGCCTGGATACATAGCTGAATATTTTATTTTGTCAAGCGTATTTGTGTCTATTCAGTGCCTTCAGTGATCCTTTCTCTACCTATGCTGACTTCAGAGGTGACCTATAAAGAGCACTGCAGCTAATTCCTAAATTATCAGACACCCCCTTCAAGTCTGGCCTTTTTCATATCCATTTCAAACCTTCTTCACATTTGGGTGGCCCTGGGATCTTTTGCCTTTTGCTTGTATTCTGACTTACTAACTGGCCTCTCTGTGACTTGATGCTTCTGTGAACTGTCTACTTGGCTCAGACATTCAACTTTCCCCTTGGTTCTGTGCTTTGAAGCCCTTGTGTATCCCACTCCCCACTGTCCAGCTCAGGTCCCAGGACTCTACCCAAAGCCCAGGCCTCTCTGTGCCTATTTTTCTGTGGGTTTTGGTAGAGCTTGCTAATTTTATTTTAAATATGTTAACATATAACTCTCCATTTGCTGGGAGAGATATTTTGTCTACCATTTAGGAGAATAAAATTCTATTATCTAGTGTCATATATTATTGCAACTGGATTAGCATGTAGATTTCAAGATTGTTTGAATTCAATATATATCCATTACCACATTTTTAGTTTCAAGTGATAGAAAACCAAGCCCATTCTAACTTAAAGAAGACTAATTTTATGGCTCACATCAAGGGAGAAATTAAGAGAAAGAATGGCTTCAGGTGAAATTTAAGTCAAAGTTTGAAGTCCTAACACCAAGGTCTGGTGTCTCTCTTGGAGTTTTCTAATTCCACTTCTTCTGGTTTATTTTTTTCTCAGGGAGCTCTGACTTATTGCAGGTCTAGCCATATAAACTCACACTTTATGTTTAGTGGAAAGAGAGAGCATTCTTTCTCTCAGCTTCCCACAGACCCTGAGATCTGTCCCAAAAGGACTGACTGAGGTCATGTGTTCACCTCTGCCAATCACGTGGCCACTGTGGGCAGCAGAATGCCAAGGACTTATTAATGCCAATGAGTCAGGCCTGGGAGTCCATGCCAGTTACTGAATTAAGAAGAGTTCCAGTGATACCACCTGACAAACTAATTACTGATAAATGAATCCCACACAAAAGACAGAGGCTCCTTCCCTTGTATAATAATCAGAGGATGGCTAAAGGTTTTAAAACCTCATTTTTACCTTTTGTTCCTTTATTCTTTCTATCTTGGACCATAAGTCATCAATATTTCTCATGCCCCCTCATTTTCTAGAATGCAAAAAAAAAAGTTCCTTGTTATCAAGATTTATAAGATATATAATATTTACAGATAAATTTTTCACACAAAAACTTTTTGACTATTTTTTTCTGCTATGCTTACTTAAAATATGATCAGAACTAGAGTTTCAATGTGAGAATTTTGGAAGGGTAAATAATTACATCAGTGGCAGTTTGGGGGGAAAAAAACCCAATATTGTTGTAATCAATAGACTATCATTAAAGCTATAGGATCTCTCCTGTCAAAAATCTATAAAAGAGACCAACAAAATTAACTAAATAATCAAAAATAAGGATAACTCACTTAATGTGACAAGAATAAAATTGTTCTATGAGCATATTCTTGCGTCTTTTTTTAAACATATACTTGACATATACTTGACTACAACATTGTATAGATTTAAGTATACCACTGTTGATTTTTGATACATTTCTATATTATAATATGATGACTACCCTAGCCTTAGCTAACACCTGCATCACATTATATAATTGTTATTTTTTTGTATGTGGTGAGAGCATTTAAGATGGTCTCTTACCAACACTAAAGTATATAATGCAGTTTTGTTGAGTATAATCTCAACCTTGTACATCAGACCTTCAGAATTTACTCATCTTCTAATGGCAAGTTTGTACCTTTGACCCACAATTCGCTAATTCCCTCACCACCTCCAGTTTCTGGTAGTTACCCTCTACTTTCTGTTTTAGATTCCACATAGAGATGATATCATACAATATGTATCATATTCCTATATCTTAAGGGATTTTTCACATTTCTGCACATATTCATCAGAATAGCCCATTTTAAAATAAAGTGATTGCAAACCCACCTATTAAAATTTCCCCATCTCTATTTCCATCTCACTTGAGAATATATCCCAAGTCCTAATGGTGGCCTACTTATCCTGGAATAGTCTGGCCTTGTCACATTCCCAGTTGAAAATTCTGCCTCCCTCCTGTTCACTCTCTCACTCTGCTAGAGCTAGATCAGCTGGCTTTCAACACCTCCCAGTGTCACACCCACCAAACATGTGGCTGTCATAAAGCGTTCACATGCTCTATTCCTTGTTCTCCTGACATATGTACTTGACTTGCTCCCTTGCTTCCTCCTTAATTGCCTGAATCTCTGCTCCCGTTCCATCTCCTCTAAGTCCCCTTTCGTGCCCATCTTATTTAATGTGGCACCCCCGACTCATGGTTCCTTATCCTTGAAATCTGTATTTCTCCCCACCACAGACCAAAATATGACAGTATAATCTATATAAATTTTTCCTTAATTGACACTCTCCCGTAAGTAAGATCGTCAGCTCTAGAGAAGCAAGGGCTTTATCAAATATTTTAGTGTTGTACACCCAGCCAGCAGAACAACTCCTGGTCTGGAGTTTGCTCTCTGTGATTATTTGTTGAGTAAATCAATGAATTAGCTTTACATTTTACCCTCTTTCTTAGTAGTTAGTGAAGGTTTTCAAAGTGCAATTTTCCACAAGGTGATAATTTGTGAGTTGTATGAAAACATCTCTGGCAGTTAAAGAGTGTTAGAATGCTGGTTCCTGTAGGTTTCCTAGGAAACTGATATTTTGTTCAGCGATGTGGTTGAGTCACAGTTCGAGCCTCTGCTGTCATTTTGACATCTAGACCTCGGAAATGCTTGTTTTCTCCTTCTGAAGGTGTTGGAAGTCAAGTCCTTCTTCACTGTGAGGAGCTAAGAAATGCTAATACTAATAAAAACATGATAACAATTTTGGTTGTATATATTTTTTTTCAATCTTTGCCTCCATAAAGCCCATGAACCTTAAAATCTAAAAGGAATGATGATAAGGATAAGAATATTTATAAAACCAGAATTGAAACAACAAACAAACAAATGAAACGATAGCATTGTAAAACACTGCCTTTCCAAAATTCATTTGAAAATTGAATTGTTTCAAAGTTGGAATACTTTCTCCCAGGTAGAGAAAGCACACAAGTTGGTTAGTAGCTCAGCCCAGTGAAGCTGTCTAACCCTTAGGTACCTAAACTATCATTGCTATGATTTACTTTTTTTTTTTTTCTTTCCCAATTTATTTATTTTCAGAAAAACAGTATTCATTATTTTTTCACCACACCCAGTGCTCCATGCAAGCCGTGCCCTCTATAATACCCACCACCTGGTACCCCAACCTCCCACCCCCCCGCCACTTCAAACCCCTCAGACTGTTTTTCAGAGTTCATAGTCTCTCATGGTTCACCTCCCCTTCCAATTTACCCAAATTCCCCTCTAACGCCCCTTGTCCTCCATGCTATTGGTTATGCTCCACAAATGAGTGAAACCATATGATAATTGACTCTCTCTGCTTGACTGATTTCACTCAGCATAATCTCTTCCAGTCCCGTCCATGTTGCTATAAAAGTTGGATATTCGTCCTTTCTGATGGAGGCATAATACTCCATAGTGTATATGGACCACATCTTCCTTATCCATTCATCCGTTGAAGGGCATCTTGGTTCTTTCCATAGTTTGGCGACTGTGGCCATTGCTGCTATAAACATTGGGGTACAGATGGCCCTTCTTTTCACGACATCTGTATCTTTGGGGTAAATACTTTTTGCTTCACCCTGTTCATCATATTGTTTCTGTAGGATATTTCATTGCTAATTATAGACTTCAGAATTAAACTCTTTAGCTTCCATCCACTTGGGCTTCAGGGGGGACTGGGATAAAGCACTTACGTAAAACATTTCAGGTCTTTATCCCTTATATCTGAATTAATTAATAAACCAGCTGCTTTCCTTTATGTCCTGCTGGGAGATTGGGTGAGAAATGGTTGCTGGTGGGGAGTTTCTCCTGTGGGAAGGTCTAGATTAGAACCTGCATAGAAGAGGATTAGTTGTTTGTATAATGCATGAGGATTTGCCTATGCATCTACACTTAGAACAACAACAACAACAACAACAATATTGTCACAGATCTAAGAAGCATAGCCCTGAATGGTAAAATCTTCATTATGTCATACAAATTAAGCAGAAGCATGAGACTGGGGGAGACATGAAGTAGGAAGATGAGGGGGCTAAGCTTTTGAAAGTGCAGCGTTGTCAAAGGAAAGGGAGGTATGGCTGCTTTTTCGAACTCATAGGACATATCTATTATTAGACAGTATCTCCAACCCTGCAGCTGACCCTAATTCTTAAGGAAACATGAATTTCAGAAAATCAGTCAATCATGTGTCTAGAGTTTGGATCTTTGTCAAACTAGTTCATAAAGATTGGGGGAGCTTCATACAAAGACATGCCAGAAACTTTCTTGTATCTTTATCCTACAAGTCTATGAGAGCAAGGATCTGTGTTTGTTTTGTATACTACTCTATCCTGGGGCCTAGAATTGCTGAGGCTAGGACTTAAATACTGTGTTAAATAGTAATGATGAGAGTGGACATTCCTGTTTTATTCCTGACCCTAGAGGAAAAGCTCTCAGTTCTTCCCCATTGAGGATGATATCTACCGTGGGTCTTCCGCATATGGCCTTTATAATGCCGAGGTATGTCCCATCTATCCCTACTTTGTTGAGAGTTTTTATCAAGAATGGAAGCTGAATTTTGTTAAATGCTTTTCTGCATCTGTCGAGAGGATCACATCGTTCTTGTCCTTTCTTTTATTAATGTGGTGTATTATGTTGGTTGATTTAGAAATATTGAACCACTCCTGCAGTCCAAGAATAAATCCCACCTGATTATGGTGAATCATTCTTTAGTGTAGTTGGATTTGATTTGTTAGTATTTTATTGAGAATTTTTGTATCCATGTTCATCAGGGATATTGGCCTGTGATCCCTCTTTATAGTGGGGTCTTTGGTTTTGGAATCAAGATAATGAGATAATGCTGGCATTGTAAAAGAGGTTTGGAAGTTTTTTGTTTGTTTGTTTGTTTGTTTGTTTTCCATTTCTACTTTTTTGTAACAATTTGAGAAGAATAGGTATTAACTCTTTTTTAAATGTCTGGTAGATTCCCCCAGGAAGCCAGCTGGTCCTGACTTTTGTTGTTGGGTAATTTTTGATTAGGGGTTCAACTTCTTTGCTGGCTGTGCATCTGTTTAAGTTTTCTACTTCTTCCTGTTTCAGTGTTGATAGTTTGTATGTTTCTAAGAATTCTTCCATTTCTTCCAGATTGCCCAGTTTCTTGACACGTAATTTTTCATCATATTCTCTTATAATTCTTTGTATTTTTTGCAGTGTTGATTGTGATCTCTCCTCTTTCATTCATGATTTCACTTATTTGGGTCCTTTCTTTTTTCTTTTTGATAAGTTTGACTAGGGGTTTACCTATTTTATTAATTCTTTCAAAGAACCAGCTCTTAGTTTCATTGATCTGTCCTACTGTTTTTGTAGTTATTGTTTGTATATGTTTATTTTTGCTCTAATCTTTATTACTTCCCTTATTCTGCTGGCTTTAGGCTTTATTTGCTCTTATTTTTCTTACTCCTTTATGTATAATGTTAGTATACTTCCCTCTTAGGACTGCCTTTGCTGTCTGTATCCCAGAGATCATGTTTTCATTTTCATTTGTTTCACTGTATTTTTTTTTAATTTCTTCTTTAATTTCTTGGTTAACACATTCATTCTCTTAATAAGGGGTTTTTAGCCTCCATATGTTTGTGGTCTTTCTGAATTTTTTTCTTGTGGTTGACATCAAGTTTCATAGCATTGTGGTCTGAAAACATGCATGGTATGATCTCAGTCTTTTTGTACTTACTGAGGGGTTATTTGTGACCCAGTATGTGATCTATTCTGGAGAATGTCCCATGTGTACTCAAAAATAATGTGTATTCTGCTGCTTTAGGATGAAATGTTCTGAATATTTGTATTTAGTCCATCTGGTCTAGGGTGTTATTCAAAGACATTGTTTCTTTATTGATTTTCTGCTTAGATGATCTGTCCATTGCTGTGAGTGAGGTGTTAAAGTCCCTTACTATTATTGTATTACTATCAGTGAGTTTCTTAATGTTTGTTATTAATTGATTTATATATTTGGTTGCTGCCAACTTGGGGGCATAAATACTTACAATTTTTGGATATTCTTGATGGATAGACCCCTTAATTATGATGCAATGCCCTTCTTCATCTCTTGTTACAGGTTTCATTTTAAAAATGAAAATCAGTTTGTCTGATAAAACTATGGCTACTCTGATTTTCTTTTGACATCTATTAGCATGATAGATGGTTCTACATCCTCTCACTTTCAATCTGCATGTGTCTTTAGGTCTAAAATGAGTTTCTCAAAGGCAGCATGCAGATGGGTCTTGTGTATGTGTGTGTGTGTGTTGTTTATTTGTTTGTTTGGTTTTGGTTTTTCATCCATTCTGAAACCCTGTGTCTTTTGATTGAAGCACTTAGTCCATTTGTATTTATGGTGATTATTGAAAGATACGAATTTAAGGTCATTGTGTTACCTGTAAAGTTGATATTTCTGTTGTTGTTGTCTGTTCCATTCTAGTTTTTATCACTTTGGGTGTTTTTTTGTTTTTTTGTTTTTTGTTTTTTTCCCCTTCACTCAAAGAGTCTTCTTTAATATTTCTTTCAGTGCTGGTTAGTGGTCACAAACTCCTTTCGTTTTTGTTGTCTGGGAAACTCTCTTTCTCTTTCTATTCTGAATGACAGCTTTGCTGGGTAAAATATTTTGGGATGCATATTTTTTCCCATTCAGCATGTTGAATATATCCTGCCATTCTCTTCTGGCCTGCCAAGTTTCTGTGGATAGATCTGCTGTGAAACTGATCTGTCTTTCATTATAAGTTAAGAACTTTTTATTCCCCTGATGCTTTTAGGATTCTTTCCTTGTCTGTGTATTTTGTAAGTTTGACCGATATATCTTGGTGATGGCCAGCTTTTGTTGAATTTTTTTTTTAAGATTTTATTTATTTTATTTGACAGATAGAGATCACAAGTAGGCAGAGAGGCAGGCAGAGAGAGAGGGAGGAGGAAGCAGGCTCCCTGCTGAGCAGAGAACCCGATGCGGGGCTTGATTCCAGGACTCTGGGATCATGACATGAGCCGAAGGCAGAGGCCTTAACCCACTGAGCCACCCAGGTGCCCCGCTTTTGTTGAATTTAATGAGAGTTATATGTGCTTCTTGGATTTTGATCTCTGTGTTCTTCCCCAGATTAAGGAAAATTTCAGCTACAATTTGATTATATAAACCTTCTACTCTTTTTTCTCTTTCTTCATCTTCTGGGCCTCCTATGATATGAACATGATTACATTTTAAGAAGTCACTCAGTTCCCTAAGTCTACCTTCATGATCCAATGTCTTTCTTTCCCTCCTCTTTCAGCTTCATTATTTTCCATAATTTTATCTTCTATATCATTCTTCTGCTTCATTCATCTGTGTTGTTACAGCATCCATTTTGGTTTCCATCTCATTTATAGTGCTTTTAATTTTCACCTGACTAGATTTTATAGTTCTTTTAGCTCTGCAGTAAGGGATTCTCTAGTGTCTTCTATGTCTACTTAGTAACCTTAAATTTGCTGTTATAAATTCTAGTTCAGATGTTTTAATTATAACTGTGTTGACTAAATCCCTGACCATTATTTCTACTTTCTGTTCTTTCTTTTGGGATGAATTCCTCTGTCTTGTAATTTTGTCCAGAAAACAAAAACACAAACAAAACCCTAGATCCTGGGTGTGTTTTGGTCCGCTTGCTAAAAGAAGCTAGATTCAAACAATAAAGGTAAAAAATATATAAATTAAAGAATAAATAAAAATAAAAATAAATTAACTCTCTCTGCTTGACTTATTTCACTCAGCATAATCAATTATCATATGATTTCACTTATTTGTGGAGCATAACAAATAGCATGGAGGACAAGGGGCGTTAGAGAGGAGAAGGGAATTTGGGTAAATTGGAAGGGGAGGTGAACCATGAGAGACTATGGACTCTGAAAAACAATCTGAGGGGTTTGAAGTGGCGGGGGGGGGGGAGGTTGGGGTACCAGGTGGTGGGTATTATAGAGGGCACAGCTTGCATGGAGCACTGGGTGTGGTGAAAAAATAATGAATAATGTTTTTCTGAAAATAAATAAATTGGAAAAAAAATAAAAATAAAAATAAAAATAAATTAAAAAATAAAAATAAAATGGAAGCCAGATCCTGTTTCCCCTAGAGCTGAGTTTTGTAGCACTCAATGATCAGTAGACTTACTGCATGCGAAGGATTTATGCTGATCTGGGAAAGGAGCCTCCGGCTCTGATTCTCAGGTGTACTTGCCCCAGTGGAGATGAACCTGTGTAACAGAACAGGGCCAGACTTTGTGCAGCAGCTCCAGTCTCCAGTTGGTGGCGCTATTTAGCTCACTGAGGTAGATCAGTGCTAGTGGATGGGTGATGAAAATCTCTTCATCCTACTTTCTCACCTCTGCAATGGGAAGTTCATGTCAGACATTCTTGAGGAAGCCCTTACAATCATCCCTCCTGTGTCCCAAGCGTCCATCAGATCCCTGCCTTCACCCTGTCTGTGTTTAACCTCAGCAGCCAGCACTCCAGAGTTTTATTTTGGGTATGGCTGTGTTTCAAAACTCTAACTTCAGAGACCCCCTGGGTAGGGCCGTGCTGATCCTCTGAGGAAGGGTCATGTTGTGCTCTGGCTCATGCCAACTTGTCCCAGAAAATAGCCATGTGACCACACAGCAGTTTGGAGTTTATGCTAAATAGCAGCACAAAGCTGATGCCAAAGTTTGCTGCCCTCAGCTGCATCTTTGTTCTCATGCTGGTAAACAGGGCAGCTCACTGGCACCCACTGGGTCTTTTGCCCCTGGAGAGGGTGCTACACCTCTACAAAGTGCAGTCCAAACAGGGGAACTGTTTCTCCCGGTACAGTCCAGGAGATCCTCAGATCATGCTGCCCACACCAGGGTCTCTGTCCTCCTTCCCCACTGGAGCACTGCTCAGCTTGCCAGAGGTGACCCTGATGGTGGGGCTGATCTCCAAAACTTCAGATCCTGTGCTCTACTCTTTGTTAAGATAACAAAAACCAAAAACAAAACCAAAAATCTTGCAGTATTTAAACCTTCTCCTTTTTCACAGTCAATGGTTTGGGGGAAGATTTTTTTTTTCCTTTTCAGTCCACTATGTATATTTTCACTATTTTCTCTGTCTCTCTTTCTCTTTCTTTCACTCCTTACTTCTCTCTTCACGTCCTGGGATCCTTCCCCTCTGCAATGCCCACAGTTATTTTCTCTACCAAATCAACTCTCAGTATTTCTTACCTTCCAAGGTGGTTGTTTTTTTCTGCTTGTAGACATGCAGATTTGTTTGTCAGTCCTCAGATTGGTTTCTTGAGTGTTCAGAATGATTTGATATTTATCTATATTTGAGGAAGGAGGCAAGCTTAGGGCCATCCGATTCCTCCACCATCTTAACCTCCTTCCTATTTGCCAAACATGCTTATTATTATTTTTTTAATGGAAAGTAATGACAACATTTTATAAAGAAATTTAAATATAAAGTTGTCATTTTCAAGGGAAGAGTTGGGAAGAGGATGTGCAAGATCATGGACACTTTAATTTTGATATTGATAGAAAAATATGTGGTCAAACATATTTAAATATCCTTGATATTTATAAGACACATTTCTGAAATGAAATAACCACACTGTGGAAACTCATGAAGTACCAAATCTTTAAAAGAAAAATGTACAAAAATATAGACTAGAAGTGACCTTGCTAATTTTAAAGAAGAATTTAATATATGATGATTAAAAAGGCACAGAAAGAATACATAGTGGAAAAAAAGTTACAATAAACCATGAAGAAACACAGGTAAAATGTTATATAGCAAAGAAAATAACCAAGGCAAAAATTTTTAGGTGCACAAAGAGAAACTGACAGTGTGAACATCCTAGTGGAATGCTTTAACTCTTTCCTCAGAATTTACAATGCATTTCGAAAAACAAATAATACCATGCTCCATTTTCTTTAAGCTTCTGAAGCTGCTGAGAAGTTGTAAGTTGTTCTGGTGTAAGTATTTAAATGTGAACTACTTTTTTTTTTCTCTTTCTGAAAGTGTTGGAGTTATCTTTATGTTCGTTTTGTCAATTTTAATGATAATTGGTATTGATATGGGTCTTTATCAATGTGCTGGTCACCAGTGGGATTTATTCATTTGGAAACTTATGCCCGTCAGTTCTTAAAAATTGTCTTATCCATTTGTAAAATTTTGACTCTTCTGATACATGTCGTGTTTTTTAATCTTTCCATATTATTACCATTTTCTATTAATGTCATGTTATTTTGTTTATTTTCTGTACTTCTACTGATTTTCTTGTACCCTCATAGTCTGATTTTACAACACTTTTTTTTTTGTGGTTTGAATATTCCTCCTTTTAAATATTAGCATTCTATTAGTGTTTCATAGATAAAACACATTTAAAAATTTTTTCCAATATAGCAGTTATAGGTATTTTTTAAAGTTTTCTTCAATCTCTGTTTACTTCCTTTATGTTTGCTTATTTCTATGTTAGAATGTCTCCTCAATGTCCAGTATTTCCTGATACCTGATCATATTAAAGAGCAAGGGACTTAAAAATCATTTGAAAGCTTCAATTATGTGGATATTGTTTGTTTACTGTAGGGCGGAACAATGAAGGCCAATTAAGCAGAGACCCCACAGCTATTTTGTATGTGGTCTTGAAGAAGTAGCTTAACATTTCCCTCCTCACCTGGAAAGTGGTAAATAATAGAGCTGAATCCAAAATGTTGTCTTGGAGATAAAATGGAATGATAAGTATAAAGTTCTGAGAAGAGTGCCTGCATAAACACTGTAGAGATGTTTATGATGTATATATTTTGTCTGCAACACATTTAGAAACTTGTTGAGGGGTTGGCAGGGACTGGTTCTTCTATTGTTCTTTATTTCCCTCCCTAGTTCATAGGGTTGCTCAGTGAACATGTGGTTGAGACTATGAGTTGCAGAGTTGAAGTGATCTGTTTCCATCTCCTGACCTGCTTGTCCTTATTCCTGACTTTTCCTTTGGGCAAATTACCCAAGCTCACCACTCTTCAGTTTCATTATTTCTCAAACTGAGATTACGGTAGTACCCATCTCACAAGGTTATTTGTATGGAATAAATGAGATATGAGATGTAAAGTGCTTGGCACCTCATAAATGCTCAATAGCTTTCACCAATAATGATATAATAACAGTGGAAATTATAATTGCAAGTATGTGTTCTTGACAAGACTTACTAGTTTACTCATTACATTTTCACTCCTCTTGTCCTTTTCACTGACTTTTCAAATCTGTTGGTAAGGTTTGAGATGACGTGTGTTTATTAGGTAAACATGAGATTAAGAATTTTAAATCATATAGTTTAGATTAGAGCTTTGCAACCTTTCCTGTAAAAAACATCCAGTAAAAATTTGAGATGTAGGCCATATGGTGTCTGCTGCAATCATTCAACTCTGCTGCTATACCTTGAAAGAAGGCCAAGACACTATGGAAATGAATGGGTGTCTGTGTTAAAATAAAACTGTATCTATAAAATCAGGTGAGAAAGGAAGGAATTTGGCTTGTGGGCCTCAGTTTGCCAACCCCTTTATACCACAAAGGTCAAGCCAAGAATGGAGACAAAAGCCACATAGTCCTGTCACTGTACCAACAAAGCATCAGATGTTCTGGACACTCTTTAGCATAGGGGAATGTTTTGCTTTTGCTTCATCCTTCATGTAAAGAACATCAATTCTTTCCTCTCTAATAGTTCTAGAGTGTCTTCCTATAAAAAGTTACCTTCAGAACCTATTTACATTAACCACAATGTGGTATAGCACCATTAGCACACAACTTCTTTTTTGTTTTACTAGATACTTCTTCTATCTCTATGGATTAGGTCAAACCCCCATATCACAACAACAACTTTGATTCTATTTACAATTGATGGGAAATGCACTAAAATATTTTCCCCCTCAAGATTATCCTTATAAAAGAGATCATGATTTTAAGGGACTCTCTAAAAGGAGATTATGAATCATTATGGAAAAAATGACTCGCCTATAAGGAGAGTGCATCCTCTGTAAAGGTGTAATTTAGGAAAACATTTTTTTTAAGTAAAATGCACATTTACAAAACCTGTTAAGTATCTTGAGTATATGTAGAGGAAATGATTTTTATAACATCAGTGAAGTATTTTACTGACTCAATATATATTTTGGTTGCATATCTTTTAACAAATAATTATAAGTTAATTTCATGTTTAATAAGGGTATGCTGACTCTATCACAAGGCATGGTCTTTCCTTTCAAGCTATTCTTTACGGTAATAATTTATATTTTCTTAAGCTGTATTTTCATGAAATGGAAATGTGAGGTAATAAAAGGACAGGTGTGCTTATTAATCAATCAACCAATTGGTATTCATTATTAAGTCCTAGACAGTGTTAAATGCCTTATAGGATTTAGAAGTATGTATTAGAGTCCCTGCAGGAATCATATAAGAATATATATGAATAATAAATGCAGGATTTCAGAGGGCAGAGGATAGCAGGGTGGAAATATTTCAGTAGATTTCATGAAGAAGATAGGACCTAAAGAACAGCGTTCAAATGAATAGAGAAGGAAGGGTATTATGAAATCACCAGGAGCAAATACCTATGTATGTCCTAGCAGTGGTGCTGAGGAAATGACAATGACTGAAGCTTTTGTAGCAGGTGGGAGGAAGTGGGAAATAAAACATAAATTGTCTGATTTCAAAATCAGCCATGGGAGTGTTTTGTTTAGTGAATGCATGTGTGTGTGTGTGTGTGTGTGTGTGTGTTTGTGTGTGTATCTGTGTGTTTATGCATACATCCAAATACATGCATGTGTTTACATATATATGTTACATTCCAAATTGTTTAGAGCCTCCAACAAATAGTCAATAAAAATGAGCAAGAAAAAAATAATTGAGAGAAAGGGCAAAGGAAAACTATTGGTAAAGATAGTGGCTCATGCATGGTCACTATTCCTAAATATTTATTAAATATATGAAATAATAAAATTGAGGCAATACAAATAGCATTATGATATTAAACATGTCATTTAATTTTTTTCTTTTGTAACACAAGGAACATAATAATGGCTATTAACTATGTTAATATAAAAAGGGCCTATAGAGCGATGCTTACTGCAGAGCAGACTCTAGATAAGTATTGACTACTGTTATTAATATTCAATTTATTTTATAATAGTTTTTAGAAACTGCAAGAAAATAACAAAGGTGGATTGAAAGGAGTTAAGTTCCATGCAAAATAATTCATTTTTTTTGTTATTTACTAGATTTAGGGACTTTATAGAGCTCCTCGTACACCTTTAAAACTAAAATAATTCCCATGGAAATATCTCCAAAGAAGTGCAACGTAGCAAAATATATTAAAATAACCTAAGATAATGTTTCATAACATTAATATTTGACATTCAAGTGTATCCAGTTGTCAGCACATTCCTCACTGCTTCAGATAATATTTCATTTTTATAATCTGGTCAGATAAACCTGAAGTGGACTAAAAGAAGCATGTAATAAATATTGAGGGGTGCCTGGGTGGCTCAGTTGTTTAAGCACCTTGGTTTGAGCTCAGGTTGTGTTCTCAGGGTTGCAAGATCAAACACTGCATCGGACTCCACAATGGGTGTGGAGCTTCCTTAAGATGCTCTCTTTCCCTCTCCCACTGTCCCTCCCTCTCCTCTCTCTCTCTCTCTCTCTCTGTCAAACCAAAAACAAAAACAAAACTTTGAAGCCATATTTTGACGCATAATGCGGTGAGAGAGAAAAATGGTAACATGGCCAACAGTTATATTTTTCCCTATATTTAAAAGGTGCTCTTTCAATTTAAGCTTAAGTGATCAGATTCAGAGATAGCAAAAGGACAGCTCTTGGAATAAAACAGAAAGCTCAAAACCAACTGCATCTATGAGTTCGGTCTGCCTATATGTGTGAGCATGTGTGTGTACATGTTTTTTATTTGTGTTGACACTAAATTTGCTGGCTTTAAATCAGGCAGTGAGTGAGTTGCACACCTCCTGGACATAAGGAGGTAAAGGTCACAGTTACACCTGTTATCATATCTAGTTCTATGGAAAAAATAATGTTTTTAGGAAATATAGGATAAATAAATGTTATTTGTCCCTGGATATCTTTTTTTTAAAGATTTTATTCATCTATCTGAGAGAGAGTGTGTGTGTGAGAGAGAGCACAAGCAGGGAGAGCTACAGAGAGAGAAGGGGAGAAGTAGGGAGACAAATGTGAGGTTTGATCCCAGGACCTGAGATCATGACCTGACCCAGGTGCCCCACTCCCTGGATATCTTAATAAATTACAGAAATCAATTACAGAAATATATATATATATATATATATATATATTTCTACAGAAATATATATATATATATATTTCTACAGAAAAAAAATATATATATTTCTACAGAAAAAAAAATATATATATATTTCTACAGAAATATATATATATATATATATATATAAAGTATGTATTAACATGGCTGATATCAGAAATATTAACATAAGGGGTGCCTGGGTGGCTCAGTCGGTTAAGCTTCTGACTCTTGATTGCAGGTCGTGTCATGGTCTCAGAGTCATGGAATCAAACCCCACATCAGACTCCATGGTCATCAGGGGCAGATGGGGAAAATCTGCTTGACTTTCTCTATCTCCCTCTCCCTTTGTTCCTTCCCCTGCTTGTGCTCTTGCTCTCTCTCTAAAATACATATATAAATCTTGAAGAAAAATACGACTATGTACCCTGGGTACAAGTAAAGCATCTTATCTATGTTTTTAGCCTGTTGTTGAACTTCAGTGAACTAACCAACTAGTATGTATAAAGTGCAGAAAGGAATGAAGAGAAGGTCATTAAGACGCTTAGGTTTAGATTCTGGCTAAAGAGACAAACTGCATATTCTGGAACCATAAGAACAAAGTGCAGAATCTGTTGAGAGTCAACTGAGTAACACAAAATACCTTTACTTCTTAAAAATAATCAGAGGAAGAAGAACTCATTCACTGTAAAAACAAATAAACAACAACAACAACAACAACAAAAACTTTCCAGGAGAGTTTAGACATTCAGGTCAAGACTTTGAGGAACGATTAGAATTTGATTATTTAAAGGGATGAGTGGTCATATAAACAGTAGGGAGTTATGTAGGAAAAGTTACTGAGGCCTAAGTGTGCTAGGTAAATTTATAAGACAATGAGTAGACTTGACTGCTGGAGTGGAAACTACATTTTATTTTATGTTATTTATTTAAAGATTTAATTGTTTGTTTTGGAGAGAGTAGGTTGTGGGGGTGGGCAGAAGAAGAGAGAAACATAAGCAGACTCCATACATAGGGCAGAGTCTGATGTGTTTTTTTTTCTCATGACCCTGAGATCACAACCTGAGCTGAAATCAACAGTCTGATGCTTTACCAACTGGGCCACTGAGGTCATCCTGAAACTGCATTTTAGAAATGAATGAGTGCTACCGTTTATTGAGCAGTTGCTATAGTTACTATGTGCCAGATATGTATTTTATCTCACTTGATCTGGCCATCCTTGCAGGAATTGGAGTCCATTATCCCTGCTGTACAGGTGAGAACACTGAGGCTTAGAGGAGTGAAGCAGTGTTGTCAAGTTCACACCTCTCACTGCGATGTGAGGTAAGGGAGTCAGTCTTCAGATCTCAAATCGTAACCACAGTATTGCCGCTACCATCAGTGGATAAGCCTACTTTTAATGGCAGGCCCAGAAATGTGGATGTTATCTTGTGTAAACTTAGAAACCATTGAAGGTTATGAATAGAGGAGTGACATTTTATTTAGGAAGAGTTGACTGTCACACTTGCAGGGTCCAACATGATCAGACTCAAATTGGTTAGGGCACGAACAAGTGCTTTATGTCATAGGCAGAATGGAACCAAGACTGTTGACTGGTATAGGAGTCAGGATTATTGCTAAAATAAAGGTTGAAAGAAGTGAGAGGACTAAGTTAGATTTAAGTTGATAATAGGATGTTCAAGTAAGAAAGCCTTTGCATAATTGTGAATATATAATCAAATTTTGAAGTGAGGTGTGGTTTGGAAATATAAATCAAGAAATCACCGTAAAAAAATCCAGTTTGTGCTATGAAATGAGATGAAAGCAGCTTGAGGACTGAGGTTTTTTTTGTTTTTTGTTTTTTTTTTTTTTTTAAATAAGATTTTATTTATTTATTTGACAGAGAGAGACAAGTAAGAGAGGGAACACAAGCAGGGGGAGTGGGAGAGGGAGAAGCAGGCTTCCTGCCGAGCAGGGAGCCCAATGTGGGGCTTGATCTTAGGACCCTGGGATCATAACCCAAACTGAAGGCAGATGCCTAACAGCTGAGCAACCCAGGCGCCCTGAGCACTGAGTTTTGGAAAAGGTGTAGAGTTAGATGAGAAATGTGAGATAGCAGGGGAGGAAGAGGTTGGTGATTGGAGTAGTGATGAGAATATGAACTTTAACAGTAAGAGAAGACAGCATTTTAGGAAGGAAAGTCAAGAGTTAACCAAAGTTAGGGGCGCCTGGGTGGCTCAGTGAGTTAAGCTTCTCCCTTTGGCTCAGGTCACGATTTCTGTGCCCTGGGATCAATCCCTGACTGGCTTCCTGTTCAGTATGGAGTCTGCTTCTCCCTCTCCCTGAGCTCCTTCCCCATGCTCACTCTCTCTCTCTGTCTCAAATAAATAAATAAAATCTTAAAAAAGAGTTAATCAGAATTAAATGAAATGCAAAGGAAATACGCAAACAACAGCAATGACACACATGTGCACAAAACCACTAGACAATTTAGCGAGGCTGTCAGCAAAATGTTAAAGATGAAAGCTGAAGCATAGGAAATGAAAAGGAAGCTTTCAGGAAATGATAATCCTAAACTTAGGGATATTTGGGAATAAAAAGCAAATTAAGATGAATATGTAACCTAGAACAACATCAAGGTCAGCTGAAATTCCTTTTTCCCACCTTGAATGCTCTCAAATTATAGGACCCTTTAGCTTGTTTATGTATGGGACCAAGCATGTGGGGAGGTGAATGTAACAGTAGTAACAGGGATAACAGTGGTAGAAATAATAATTAAAGCAAGAGCTGCTTCATTCGACAGGAATACATGACAGTTGTGTGACAATTAGCTCTCTAATTTACAAACCTTGAGATATTGAACAACCTCTTTGACTACTTTTAGGTCTTAACTTCCTTATTTATAAAAAAAATAAAAATATCCATCCATTTATTTACTCATGAAGTGCTAATTAAGCAACCAGTATATCAGACACGGTGTTAAGGATCAGGATATGGTCTTCAGGGATTCATAATTTAGTGAAGAAGATGAGGAGTAAATTAGCAATTAGATTATGGAGTTAAGATTAACTATACAGATTTGTACAGGGTGCTGTGATAACACAGGAGTGTGACAATTAAAATAAATGTCTAGGGGTCATTAGAAAAAGGAAAAAAAAACAACAACAACCCAGAAGTGTGTGTCCTTTAATGATATTGCTCCCTCCTCCCTTTTCCTGTTCCCTCATTTGTGTCTTCTGGGGTAACATCCTGAATGAACTAAATGCACCTCAGTACCTGTCTCAGGGTCTCAGTTTTAGACTTTGAAAACCTCATACTGGAAGTAATTGAAGAGTAATCAGGCAGAAGCCAGTGAAACTGGTTAGGCAGGAGTTAAAGTAATCGGAGTGAAAAGCAAAGAGAACCTGAAATAAGATAGTGGCAGTAGGAATACAAAGGAAGAAATTAATTTAAAAGCTATTCAGGTGGTAGGGGTCAAAGAGAAATTGTGAAATATGGGATTAATATATCAAAAGGGAAGTAGGGATCTGGCATGACTTAAGGTTTTATGTTTTAGACAAGTAGGTAGATGATAATGAGACGTTATAGCAGGAACAGGTCTGTGTTTAGGTGTATCTGTGGGTGTGTGTTTATTAGTGGAGAGCACATAATGACAGGCTGGTTTTGGCATGTTGGATTTCAGATATTTGTGGAAATTCTAAGAGGTGATGTTAAATATACTACTGACCACTCAGATACTCTGGAGAAAAATCTAGAAATATATATTAGGGAGCTGTTGCCCAGTGTACCACTCTTGCCCAACTAGTGATGGGAGCTGATCGAGAAATAATTTTGATTTTCGTCTCCTGAATGGACAATTCTTATAATTCTTAAGTCTTCTGAGTAGATTGCAGGTGAACAAGAAACAGTTGCTTGTCCACGCGGTCAACTCAAAAACTAATCCTTGCATTTGTTTTTCCTTATTTTCTATTTCACCTATCTGTTACTGTTCCTTATACCCTCTCTCTGGGATCACATTTCCAATAAGCTACCTGTACACAATCCTTTTCTCAGGGTACCATTGTGATCTATAATAAAAAATACGTCTTTTTTCTTTGTCTCCATTTCTGACACAGATGTCCTAAAACCCTTGGAATTTTCTAAGCAGTGAGAGCTAATAAAGATTCCTTCTACTATATTAATGAGGTGACTTTTAGACCCTAACTAAAACAGGGACTACTTGCCTGGACACACAACCAAGTGATTGGAGTTGGAACTTTCAGTCCCTTCCCTTCTCCCAGTCTCTGGTGTGAAGTGGATGGAGCTGGAAGTTGAATCTGTCACCAATGGCCAGGATCCAGTCAATCATGCCTATGTAAGGAAGCCTCCATAAAAACCTCAATGTATGGGATTTGGAGAGTTTCTGTGGTTGGTGAACATCTGGCAGCGCTAGGAGAGTGGTGTGTCTGGAGAGGGCATAGGAGTTCCACATACTTTCCTCTTATCTTGCCTTATGTAACTCTTCCATCTGGCTGTTCCTGAGTTCATATCATTTTATAATAAACTGGTAATCTAGGAAGTAAAGTCTTTCTCTGAGCAACTCTGGCAAATTAATTAAATATGAAGAGGTGTTCATTCAAATCTATAAGGAGGCCGTCAGAAGCATGGGTGATGACCTTGACTTGGTATTGACATCTGAAGTGGAAGGGGGCAGTTTTATAGGACTGAACCCTTAATCTGGGGGATCTGAGGCTATCTCCAGGTAGAGTGTCAACATTGAGTGGAATTGTTGGGCATCTAGCTGGTGTCATATAAATGCTTGGTGTGGAATAAAACCCCACATGTGGCATTAGAAGTATCATGTGAGAGTAGGAGACACATACAGGAGCAGTGTACGTTTTTCTAAGACAAATACCTAGGTAAAAAGGAAGAGTAGAGACACAGTAATTTTGTAAAGAGGAAAATGATTTTTGTTTCAGCTAAATGTTCTTGGTTAAATATAAGGCAAGTTGATGTGCTGAGGTTGGGGGAGGAATGTGCCTGAGTAAGGGTTTTCTGAGAAAAGCAAAAGTTGAGACTTTAACAACTAAGGAGAATGAAATATGTGCTACTTAATGATGCTTAGGAGGTTGCCTGGAAGGCTTTCAAGATCCAGCTGGGGTAGAAACGATGAATTTCTTGTGGCATACATCCTATTAGGTACTTTTCTGCAGCAGAAACATGAATAACTAGGACATAGCTTACTCTGGGGATGAGATTTTACAAGGTGTATGTGACGGATAGAAAATAGTACAGAGAAGAGGGTTGTGGAGCTTAATGATCTGGGTATTGAGCCAAGATTGAATAGGAAAGGCAGCAAGTCCAGAACTGAGCTGATAGATCTGTAATAAATGATGCGATTGAGAGACTGCAGTCTGCTATGTCTCTTGATAGAAGGACTTAGAAAGGAGAGGCTATAGATAGAAGTGAGCAAATACAAGTAAGAGATTTCAGAAGCAGAGCTGATTTGAGTTGTGATAAGGTCCAGGGTGTAAGTGTGGAAGTGGACTGAGAACAGGGTCATTGGAGATGAATGTAAGATGCTGAATAAGCCATGCCCATGGACTTTGACATCACCCAGGACCACTATGAGACCGCAAGAGGAGTGGGTGACCCCAGCCTGGGTGGCCACAGGCTACGTGTAGATCATGTATTCTAGTGCAGAAGGTTGTTGGGTGATAGCAACAAAAAAACAAACAAGACCACGGTGAACAAACAAGACCACGGTGATTCTGTCCGACAAGAGCCTTGAAGAGGTTTAGAAATGGAATAGCAAGAAGAGACATGGATTTCCATTTTGTGAACTTCCGGTCTCTGCAGAGCTCAGTGACAGGAACTATACAATCAAGCCTGATTTAGAATGTAGGAGACTAGTGGTATTTCTACCTTCGGAATTGCTAAGAGGACTCAACATGTGCAAAAACATTTGCCAACAGTGGGTTATATACCCTTACGTAAGTTAATAAAATTCAGAGAGGGAGAAATTGAGAAAAGAAGGTCAAAAGAGATACTGGATGAAATCAGGCACAGAAATAGAAGCTGAGAGCGGCACTGGATGGAAGGATGACGTCTTTCTTTCTGGGACTGGAGGGCAGTTTGAGAATGTAAGAGTTGAAATAGAGACACTACCATCCTCATCTATCCTCGGAAGACTTTCAGGTTAATTCCAGGCACTTTGGACATACCTATTACAGTGACCGGTTTATGAAATCGTTAGTCCAGGAGATTGGTTTAGATGTTAAAGCCGTTTAGCTTTTGCATTACTCTCTAATAGGATAGTTCTGCTTAGAAGGATGGGAAAATGGCTCTGCCATACAGCAGTCCCGATATTTAGGCAACAATATTTAAACATGTTTTCTCACTGTCACTGCAGTCATAAGTGAGTTTTGCTGCAGCTGGTCCTTAAACACTGACAGGACTGTAAGAATAAGATGGAAACTTGTGCTCCTGGCTGATACTGGGAGGCAGGGTAAAACTGGTCCTTTCCAGAACTGTAGCTGTGGCTCCTTCATGTCCCTTTACATCTTGTTTGTAATTGTAACAATAAAATTAAATGGAAGGAGTTGAACTCTGGAAAGAATATTAAATGATTCAAAACTAGCTATGTGTCTGTATTTCTTGGTATTTCAAATGAAGGTAAAAACATTTTTTTTAAATGTGTTGAAATGATTTTTGAACTCAAAATGTTGTTTATTTCACATATTACGACTGTCATTCAAAAAATGAATTACGGGATTGGGCAAGACATGTTCTTCAGAGACTTCCTTGCAAAGATTTGAATTTGAATTGAAGCCTTGCTTTCTTGCTGTCAGCAGGGTAGATGTGGGAGTCACTAAGGGAGCATCTTACTATAAGATCCATTGTCCCTTGTGTAAATGCTCTACCTTGATGAAGACTAACCAATGTGTGATCTGTATAAACTTGGTCTACAGAGAAATCACACTCAACTCAGATGTGACAGTTACTCACTGCCATTCATTGTATGCAGGTGTAACTAGGGGTTGGGGGTAAGCATCACTTCATAATAGTTAAAATTGGAAACAAGTGAAATTGCCCTGCCTGGGACGATGTGATGCGTAACCCAGAACAAGTTCATTTCTTTGTGTTGCAGTTTCCTCATCTACAACATACAAAAGTATAAGCTCCTAGTGCTGTAATATGGGTAACCGAGGGAGAAGACAGGATAAGGCACTGGAAACAGTGCCTAGTACATACATGTACTCAGTGGCTGTTCTTCTTATTAACTTTAATGCCCAATAGGCTCTTTTGCAATATCTTATGAAAGATATTTTAAAACTCTTTGTTTTTTTTGTATCTTCTGAACTCCATCCCTCTCTTCCCTCCTCCCCCATAGTACCTGCAACCACCATTCTACTCTGTGTTCCTGTGAAGTCATTAAAACAATTTTTTAGACTCCACCTGTATACTGTATGGTATTTGTCATTCTCTGTTTCATTTCCCTTAGCATAATGCCTTCAAGTTTCATCCATATTTACCCATGAAATGACAGGATCTTTTCCTATACCACATTTTCATTATCCATTCATCCATCATAGGATACATAGGTTGTTTTCATATCTTGATGGTCGTAAATAATGCCATAATGAGCAAGGGTGTGCAGATACTCTTTGAGATACAGATTTCAAATCTTTCGGAAATTTTTCTAGAAGTGAAGTTGTTGGATTAGCTCAGTTTTTACTTTTTTTAAGGAACCATAATTCAGTTTTACACATAATGACTTCACCAATTTCTATTCATACCATCAGTGTATAAGGGTTCCCTTTTCTTCATATCCTCAGAAACATTTATTACCACTTGTCTTTTTGATTATAGCCAACTAACATGTATAGGTAATATCACATTGTGGTTTTGATTTGGATTTCTCTGATGATTAGTGATGCTGCACAACTTTTTTATACCCCTCAGTCACTTGTTTGACTTCTTCGTAAAAATGTCTTTTCAGGTTCTTTGCCCATTTTAAAATTGCATTATTTGCTTTTTTTGCTACTGAGTTATATGAGTTCTTTATATATTTTATTTACCCCCTAACAGATATATTGTTTGCAAATGTACCCCATTCAATGTGTTGATAGTTCCTTTGTTGTGCATAAGTTCTTTAGTTTGGTATAGTCCCACTTATTAATTTTAACTTTTGTTACCTGTACTCTTAAATCTTTTTTTTTTTTTTAAGATTTTATTTATTTATTTGACAGAGAAAGAGATTACAAGTAGGCAGAGAGGTAGGCAGAGAGAGAGAGAGAGAGATGGGGAAGCAGGCTTCGCGCTGAGCAAAGATCTGGATGCGGGGCTGGATCCCAGGACCCTGGGATCATAACCTGAGCTGAAGACAGAGGCTTTAACCCACTGAGCCACTCAGGCACCCCTACTTTTGAGGTCTTATCTAAGAAATCATTCCCATGACCAATGTCAAGAATATTTGACCCTGTGTTTTATTCTAGGAGTTTTATGGTTTCAGATTTTATATTTAAGTCTGATTCATTTTGACTTAAACATTTGAGTGGTTTAAGATAGGAGTCCATTTACATTTTTAAGATGTGGATATTTAATTCCTTAACACAATTTATTGAACAGACTGTTATTTTCCCATTGTGTGATCTTGGTGCCCTTGTCAAGTTAGTTGACCATATATCCATGAGTTTATTTATGTCTGGGATTTTCTTTCTGTCCCTTAGGTCTATATGCCTTTTTATTCCAACACCATATGGTTTTTATTTGTTTGAAAATTTCTTAATGTTCAATGTTTTAATATAGTATATCTATTAAATGATATTATTCTAAATGCTTAAATACTTAGAAAACAATCATAAGTTACAAAAACAAAATTGTTCAGTTACTTAGATATTGATTACATTTTTAATCAGATTTCCCAAACATGTATTTAAAATTAAAAGTATACTACAACAGATTTAATTGTTATGGCCACTTAAAAAGGCAGTTTAAAGTTTATATTTTTAAAATGACAATTTAAAAAATGTTAATTTATAATTAACCTAGTTTAAAAATGAGCAATACAGTGACTGCTGATCTGTTTCCTTTTCTTCCCCAGATTTTTATTTAAGTTCTAGTTAGTTAACATATAGTATAATCTTGGTTTCAGGAGTAGAATTTAGTGGTTCATCACTTACATCACTTACATATAACATCCAGTGCTCAGCCTAACAAGCACCCTCCTTAATAATACCCATCATCCATCTAACCCCTCCCCCACCCTCTGTAGATCTGTTTCTAATTATCTTTTTGATTTTTATTCTCATTCTTGGGAAACATGCTCTTTTTTTTTTTTTTTAAGATTTTATTTATTTATTTGTCAGAGAATGAGAAAAAGTGAGAGAGAGAAGTAGGCTCCCCGCTGAGCAAGGAGCCCAAAGCAGGACTTAATACCAAGACCCTGGGGTCATGACCCCCCTAAATCAGGTTCTTCACTCTCTGAGCCACCCACGTACCCAGACATACTCATTCTTAAACTGCTTCTTATGTCTGCTTAGGTTATAGTCATTTCATCAGACACATTTCTATATTTTCTTTAGGAGATAGCCATCCTCCAAACTAGAAAGAAAGAAAAGATTATTGTCTCCCTGAAGCTGAGTTTGCAAGTTCTGAATGATCGATGGATTCCTGGTTGGCAACTAAAGCTAAATGTATTTTCCAAACCTTAGCAGGAGAGCTTCAGGCTGTGGCGCCTGCAGTTTTTTTATAACTTCACTTCAGTGCTCAGCTGAGGGACTCTGTAAGCCCAGACATTTCCATTGAGCTTTAGCCTTGCATATCCTGTTCCCTGTTCCACAATTATGCTGAGAAATTTTCTTTAGCCGCATTACATATGCACTGTCTTGTCATTTCTGTTGACCTGGACTTTTAGTATACTTAAAAACTTATGCTTGGCAAATACCAAGCTTGGCTAGGTAACATCTCATTACTAATAATTTAGGGACTTTACCTCCAGAAGACAAAAGGTTGAATGTGAAATTACCTCTCCTCTTGAGAACATTTGCCCAAGTCATCATTTGAAGACACATTGCTAGGTCCTTTTTTATTTAGTCGTTGTGTGACCTGTAGGGATGATTAGCCATGGATATGACATGTGATTACTCTGCTGCCTAGTCCTCTCTATTTTTTCACAGAAGTATACAGCTTAGAGTTTCCTCTTATCATTCCTTTATTTAATTGATAGAGAAAACTTTATACTTTGTGAGTGAAATGTACAGAAAAAACACTAAAATACCACCACTTATAAAAAAATCAGTATAATTATATATTACTAGAGTTGCCATTCTTGTGCATTTTAATAATTATTTAAAAACATGACATTTATTTTCTTATTTTGAGTTTCCTTTTGTATTTATGGATTTTCACAAATTCAATTTGTTCCATTTAATTATATCTATTTTTTTTTCCCAACTTAAAGTCTTTATTTTTGAACAGTTTTAAAGATGACATTTTAAACATTTTAAAGATGACAATAAGGTTCATGATGGTCCCTCTATGTGATTGTAAGTTCCTGTACCACTAATCTAGTTAAGGGAGGGAGAAGCTATTTCCTGATCCTTGTATGCAAACACCTAAACTAGGACATTGTTCAGTCTTTCACTCTAAAGGGTAAAAGCTGGGATCAAGAACACAGACTGCTTCGAAGGGAGGGATCAAGGCTTATGGAAATAGAAAGTCAGTTTGACATTGTTAATAACTCCAGATACTGCATTATATCAAACAGGCATCCTAGTCCAGCTCAAAACCTTCCCCTGACAGCACTCTGGTAGGAACCACTAATACTAATTTACTGAAAGGAAAAAAATTTACCAGTGGTGAATTAAAATCACAACTTCTATTTAATTATATCTATTTTTTCATTGAGCATCACCATCTGAAAATCTGGTGTGACTCCTTTTGCTTTTCAGCAATACTTCTAAAACCTGTCAAAAGATTCTTGCCTTTTCTCAAGATAGTCCTGGTTCACCTTGAGTTTTTCCTGTTGTGAGACATGGAATCAGCTTCTTTCCTTGTTTTCTCTCTTTTAGTAGTGTTAGGATGCATATAGAATTGCCTTAGTTGTACCATTGGTAGGTAGCCAATAGGACCTTTTATCAGGGTACTTTAGAGAAAGAGCTGTAAACGAGATTTGTTTTTTAAAATCATGAGTTCCTAATGTTTCCATTTTTGTAGTGGTCTTCCTATATCCTTCTTTCTTTGTTGTAAGATAACAGTTTTCTACTTACTCTCTCTGCAAGATACCTATCGAAATTTTTATCTCTTCATCCAAACTTTAATTATATTTCCTTCTTTTTATAATCCTTAAAGATTTCATTGATGATTTTTATATACTTTATTGTATTAACTAAAGAAATTCCATCTTTTATAATTCTGGGTTTTCTCTATCTTCTTGCATTTTATATATCTTTATCAAAGAATCAAGATTGTTCAGAGATGTAATAAAATATGAAATTATAATAATTATTAAATTATCCCAAATTGCTGTATATACTAATGCATTCTTTCATAGATATATTTCCCAAAAGGAATAAAATGTTTTACATATTACATATATTATATAGGTCAAATGACTTTTATTATCTGTATATTATTGATTAAGTAACTATGCATTTTGTTAAACTGTATTTCATGTAGTATAAGCAATACATCCTACTTCTGTGAGTGAGTGAATAAAACTTGTACTCTCTACACTTTAATTTACCAGAAACTTGAAACAGTTTGGGATTGAAATTGTGTAATTAGTTTGGCTTCATCACAAACACGTTTTAGACATGAAAGAACAGAACTCACTAAGAGTCATAACAAGTCCGTGACAGACCTGTCAGTTGGGCAGACAACGATAATTCTGGCTAAGTGTCCTCTTCTAGACCACTTGGAAGCACAGTGGGTATAATATTAAAAACTGGAATGAAACATGAAATCTCAAAATTACGTGGATGTTGAAAATAACAGAATAAGCAACTAGCATAATGCTACGTTCCACTTACAAATAAATTTTAAAGCATTATACTGGGGGACAAATGGTTGGTTTACAAATTCAGCAAAAGGGATTTTATCTGGTATATCAAATTTCTTAAAGTTGTATTATTTGTAGCCCTTTTAATTTAAATGTCTTTTCAGATATTAAAACCTAGAAGAAGAAAATCCTGAGATTGATCCTTATTTTCTTCACTGAGAAGTATATTTAACTTGAATTTCATTTCTTCACTGAGAAGTATATTTAACTTGAATTTCATTTTACTTTGACATAAGGTAAATTTTATTAGGTCTTGTATGTGTGGAGATGACCTCATATTCTCTCTCTCCTTCCTTCCTTTTCCTCTCTGTCCTTTCTTAAAATAGTAAGACATATCACTGGGGAAAATGGCATACCACCCCAACTTTGTTTATGATATAGTAAACTGATCGCAACACTACCAACACATAGTGTTGTAAAGAAGATTTCTACAGTTGAAGATAAAAACTAACAGCTTCACACCTGTTCCAGTGGTAAGAGTATAAAGCATGTAGAAGTTTCTTCAGAGAAAGTGCAGTATATATTCAATATTTATCAAATATTGAATATGATTTTGGTGTGTCAACATCTTAGTGATTTTTCTGGTAGAGTGACTTGTGGGCATAAAAATTATATTCTCCCTTACTTTTTTCTTTTCCACAGTTATTCACTAAAAGCTAACAAATTACAGGATGAACTATTTGTCATGATATTGATTCATTTACATCATACAGAGGAGCCATGTTTTTCCTTAGGAACAGAAAGCATCTAAATCTCCTTTAGGTTAGGAACTTTATAAAACACAATTCTTTCTTTCTTTCTTTCTTTCTTTCTTTCTTTCTTTCTTTCTTTCTTTCTTTCTTCATTTCTTCCTTTCTTTCTTTCTAGCAATCAGTGTGCTGAAAATAACTGGGATCACTCGCTTCTCCTTGCATCATGGTAATCAGTCACTGTACAGTTAATTGTAAAGGGCAATCTGTGCTTTTTGCTATATATTCAGAGACAAGACTATGCTTTTTTAGACTTTTTCAGCCAATATACAATATCTGTGACTTTCTGAGAAGTCTTAGATAAGGAGGAAGAAAAAGGAACATATTTAAATTGTAGGTAATTCCCAGGTAGCTTAGAAAATTGGTTCTAATTAGTAGATTCAGCAGAGTAGGAAATAAGGGGTTGTTTTTCAAACTTTGGCATGCATCAGAATCAGCAGGAGGGTTTTTTAAAACACAGGAGACTGAGCCACCTCCAAAACTCATCATGTCTAGCATGAAATCCAAGGAATTGTGTTACTTCCAAATTCCAGGTGATTCTGAGGATATTGGTCTGAAGATCACGTTTTGAGAACCATTGCATTCAAAATCAGTCCTCTGCAAATCCACTTGATTGTGAGCTCCAAAGGAGCAGTAACTTTTTCTTATCATTCTTCTCCTCATCAAATACAGTAATTGAAAATAACAAACTCTCAGTTAAATCCATATTTTTTAAACATTTAATTCAGGTGTTATGTAGACTATAGATTCATACCTTCATGTCAGATTCCATTTTCCTCCATTTTGCCTCTATTATATTAACCTAATTTATTTTTTTCAATACCTAAAATCATCTTGATTATGTGTTTACCTTTTATTATCCATCCCCATTCACACATTTGCACTGGTATTTAAAATCTGCATCTATCTTGTTCAATGTTGTACTCCTGTGTAATATCTAGTAGTAGATAGTAAATAAATACTTGGGGAATGAATGAATTATTAGTGGATTGTTATAAAATTTATCTCTAATATCAAATACATCTAACAATGTTGCAGCTTCTGCTGTTTTGTCTTAAGCAAAGTCAAGTCAGCCTTTAACAAAATTGAAAAATAGGTTAATAGTTCAACTGGGTTTAAAAGTGACGCCTGGGTGGCTCAGTTGGTTAAGCAGCTGCCTTCGGCTCGGGTCATGGTCCCGGTGTCCTGGGATCGAGTCCCACATCGGGCTCCTTGCTCAGCAGGGAGCCTGCTTCTCCCTCTGCCTCTGCCTGCCATTCTGTCTGCCTGTGCTCTCTCTCCCTCTCTGATGAATAAATAAAAAATCTTTAAAAAAAAAAAGTGTGCAAAGAAAAGTATCTCTGGGCAAAAGGATTATGGCAAATATATAAATATTTATTATAGTTCCTTCCCTACCCCCATCCCAAATTTACAGAAACCTCCTGTGCCTTAATACACTTGCTCCTTTCCTGTCTCTTCCCTCTCTACTACCCCACTTCTACTTATCAATCCCTTAGTTATCCCTTATTCATACTAGGATATAAAGCAGTGGATTGCACCTTGATATATTAACTTTTCTAGAGAATACATGTATTTTAAAATCAAAGCTTATTCATACCGATTAAAAATTAACACATATTTATTTTGAAAAAAGTAAAAAAAATGTTAGACTAATAGGAAGAAAAAAGATCAGTTCATTGTATACAACCAGAGATGACTAGCATTAGCACGTGGTTTCTTTTCTCTCAAGTCTCTTGCTATGCATTTTCTACCTAATTACGATTAAATAGTATATATGTAATATTATGCCATATATAAGGACTTTCAACTGATCATAAACCCAATGGCAGTCATATTGCATTATAAAAATTCAGAAAATTTTAAAGAGAAAATCATTTATAATATTCTCATTCAGAAGTAACACCAAAATGTTGGTTAATTTCCTTGCAGGCTTTTTACGTTTGCATATATTTTATACAGCTGAGATCATTTTCCACTCAGTATTGTTAATAAAGGAACATTCATAGTCAATGACATAGCAAGTGATATGAAGAAAGGCTTGTTGATGACAATATCTGGTGCAGAGTGATTTATTATTCTTCCCCAGTTAATATAAAAATAACATTGCTGGAGGTCATTCAAAGACAATGAAAATTATTACTTAAGGTTTTAGATAATGAAAATTACCATTGTAGAGCTCTATGAATCTCTTCTTATATGGAGGGAGGGAGAGAGAGATTAATTTTACTGTACAACTCTCCCAGCATGGGGTCACAATGGCAAAAACACTTGAAGTTTGGAACTGAATAGAATCAATTATTATTTTAGTTGTCTATCATAATTAACAAGATATTTTGTTTGAACAAAGCATGTGATATGATAAACATAATTCCTGGCATGCAAAAGAAGTTGTTGGAAAAGATAAAATGCTGATGTAAGTACTTTGAGCCATATTTTATGTCTATAAAATGTATCTAACAACATGTATTTGCACTGAGCTCCTGAAGTTACAAAAAAAGAAGTATTTAATTTCTGTTTCCTGATTTTTAAAAATTTATCTCTTGTTTTTATGTTACTTTATTATTTGACTTTACTCCAAAGAAAGTTGGTTGTCACCTTCCTAAGCCATAACCCGAGAGTGTCTTTTAGTAGCATTCCATGTAAAAGAAAATCAAGCTGGTTATACACTTCTTGAAATAGCAACCATCCTTTTCTGTAGTTCCACTGTCCTTGGGCTCATATCGTTGTAGTTGAAAAACCTGAGCAACACTGTCTTTATTTTTTATAGGCAAACTTTTCAAAAATTTGTCCTTATGATATCAAGTATTTCTCTTAATATATTTGAACACTTCAAATCTGGAAACATCTCATTTTCAGCTCTGAAAAGTTTTTTTTTTATAATTTATTTTCTTGCATTTTCTATTATAAGTTTTCTGGTAGTCACTGTGTAGCAGGCTCTGTTCTAGCTGTTGCTTTTAGTAGATCTTCTTATTCTACCAGGAAGAGATGGAAAATAAACAAGGGGAGATATAGGGTAAGTTGATAGAGAGTGATGATGAAAGAAGAGGGAGGAGGTGGTCAATTGTAAAGAGAGTCATAAGAAAAAGCCTCTCTGAAAAGGTAGCATTAAATGGAGGCATGAGGGGTGTGGTGGACTGTTCAAATAAATGAAAGAAATACAGAATATCTTGGGTACAGTAAATGAGGCATAACGTAGGAGTGAGGTCTTAAGAGATAGGATCACAAACTATCTAACTGTGCTTGGAAATAAAAGTTTAAAATGTAAAGCCACCGAAGAGTTTTATGAAGTGGAGAGATGCAACTCGGGCCATATTTTCCAAATATTCACCCTTGTTAGTATATCATGAATGTTTATAAAAAGGTAAGAACAGAAGCAGGAAGTACAGTTAGGGATCTATGCAGCAGATCAGGTGACAGGTGGGCAGCACTGGGGTTATGGTAAGCAAGAGAGAGCAATGGATGGATTTGGGGACATTATTTTGGAAGTAGGACTGCCAAGACTTGCTGATGGGTTGACTATGGCAATTCAGAATAAATTTTATAAATTGCTACATGTTGCTTATTTATACAAAGAGACTACAGGAGGGAAAAATTTGGGTTGATGGAGAATTAGGAGTTCTGAAATCCAGGCAGAGTGTGAAGTGGAGTGGTAAAATGATAAGAAAAGCATTATTGAAAATGCAGTTGGTTAATATCTTGGAGCTTCCAGCGTCTTGAAGGATCAGTGACATGGAGAATCTAGCTTGGGTGAACTGAAAGAATGGAGAGGTGGTAATCAGAAAAAGTCATACCAATTGTGATTTTTCAGATTTTAACAAAATCAGAGTTAATGACCATGCATTTGGCCCATAGGGGATGAAAAAATTATCGTAAGAACTTGGAAAGTCAAATAAATGAAAGGTCCAAAGAAATTGTCTAAATGAGTATTGATGCCATCAAAAACAATTTCAGAAATACTAGTAGAGAGGGAGATACTGCCTGGTACAAAAAAATACGTAGAGGACACTAAGACAGGATAGCTAAGGGCAGAGTGGCAGAACTTGTCATTCAAAAAAAGTTGAGATTTGTGAAAGTAAAATCATTAAAAATTATTTACAATGGAAATGGGGAACAAAGAGAAACTAGGCTTATTTCTCTGCACTGGGGTTTATGGTAGATGAAATAAAGAGTAGCCTCCACATGAGTTATAAGTTAGGTGTAATTCCCGGGAAAAATTTCAGTAAGGACTGCTGACTGACCATGAACCCCAAAGGGCGTGCTGGGAAGATGTGAGCTTGGGCCGGTGCTGTCTGTCTTTCATAAATACTATCTTTTCCTGTTTTCATCACTTTGTACTTTTGGCTTTCACATCAATATTTTAATTTCTACAGCACTAATTCTTTTTTTCACTGCTTGTAGGGTAGATGTATATTATTGCATTTTGAATTTGTGCTATTATATTTTTTATTCTTTGGAAATCTCTCTCCTTTTATTTCATCCTAACCTCCTCACCCTACCCCCTGCATTTCTGCATTTTCATTTCGTAAGGATTTCTGCTTTTTTTTTTTTTTAAGATCGTATTTATTTATTTGACCCAGGGAGAGAGAAAGAAGGCCAGTGCACACAAGCAGAGGAAGCTGTGGAGGGAGAGGGAGAAGCAGGAATCCTCCTAGCAAGGAGGTTGATGTGGGATTAGACATGGGCTTATCATGGGGTTCAACCCCAAGACCTTGGGATCATGACTTGGTCAAAGGCTGACACTTAACCTAATGAGACACCCAGGTATCCCAAGGATTTCTGCTTTTACCAACAAGTAGTATCTTGTGGAATCCCACTGAGAGTGCCCAATTTTTTTAATACCTGTATTATGCTTCTTTCAGAAGATAATTTTCAGAGATTTGCTTCTACTCTCAGAATGATGCTTATTTTTTCCCTTAATTCTGTAAGGTCATTCCATACATATGGAATTGTCCATCAGGGATTTGGTCCTGCTCAGTTTTCTTTTCCAATAGCCCCTAGGTCAGGGAAACATAATAGGATAAGATACACTATAAATGCACATTGGGTAGGCCCTTCTGCAAAAGGTGACCCCATATAGATTTCAGAGAACCATTAACTCACAAAGTTCAAAGAGCTCAGTCCAATTTGGAGGTATAATTGCATAATTAGCATAATTTATAGCATAATTTAATGCTAATTACATAAGCTGCACATACTGGTTTCTCTTAGATTTAGACCAGAAAATAAAGAGGACTGACAACTTTGTTGGGAAGGAGTTAGCTGATTAGTACTGAGAGGGGAGTGGGTTACTAAAGGAATACTACATTGGCCATGAAAATTGATTTGCCCCCAGTCTGCCTCTTGTTTAACAAAGGCTTGCATGTTGTATTTCATTGTTGCAACAAATCCTTGTGTTTAGAGTCTGACTCTTTATTTATGGAATAAAGGTAGTTGACATACATAGTTTCTAACACTCATATCTTTTTTTGGGAATACCAATCCCAGAAGATATCCTGGTGTGAGAAGAGTATGGCTCTGGCACATGGTTTTTTGTTTGTTTTTGTTTGTTTGTTTGTTTTTGTAGGTGCTACAAACTTTACAGCTTGCTGCCCTGTGATCTTCATTACTATGAACACTATCATAGTACACAATTCTGAGAAAGATAGAGTTAAAATATTGCTTCTTAAAATTAACCTATTTTTTTTTCAGTCACTCAAGCCCGGGCCCTTACATTTTATTTGCTTACTTTCATGCAGAATCTAGTATCTATGGTAGTAATTTAGAACATTTATACTTGGGAAAGTGCTGACCCAGCCAATTCCCTGTGTTCAAAAGACTATCTTCTAGGGCCTCTGTGTTGGACTAAAATGGGGCCTTCATTTATTCTCATTTTCTGGAACCATGATACCCTAGAGTAAAAGAAAGAAGTACATGAATAACTTGAACTGTCAGAGCTACAGTTAGAAATTTTCCTCTCCCTGCTACATCTACCCTGCTCTATGGGAACTGTGTCTCCCATGAAGTAATGTGCCTATTCCCATCTATTCCCTGCCAAGTTCAGTCCTCCGGTTTTGTTGAAGTTTTGATTTGTTTTCAAGCATTTTTCTCTCTAAGTGGTATGGAAAGAGAAGACCAATGGAAATATAAAAAGGAAGAGTCCATTCATTGCCTTGAACATGTAGCCATGAGATGAGAAAATGGCTGCCTTTTTTTTTTGGTTTATCTAAGAACGAATTCAAGAAAGAGAGAAACAGGATCGTTCAAAATATTTTAAATTAATAGATTGGTATCATATCATAGGTTCTTCTACTTATTGGATTTTATAATCCAGTTCTATTGACTTTAAATTTTGTAGATATGTTGCCATGATCCCATGATTTAGTGGATGATCAGCCCCACGTAATATAGGGGTCAGCTTTCAGACTGTGTGTGTGTATGTGTGTGTAACTTAAGTACTCCAGGGAAACATTACAGGATTTGTGTATAACTGCCCATCAAACAAACATCAATTTTAGTATATGTGCTGCCGAAGCGAGCACTCAAACAAACATCAAATTAGCATTCTCACCTGGGACCTGGTTTTTGGTGGAAACATTTTAAGCTAAAAAGCTGAGACTCTGATTATATATTCTTATATATAAAAGAACAGATGGAGAGTTGTAATGAGATACGGTGGTCTCAAAAGATCTGAAAATATACCACATGGGTGGTTACATACATACATACATCCTACAAATATAAACCTATTATTGTGTAGTTTTGTATGTATAAGTGTATGCATGCTTGTATAAACTAATTATTTTATAGTATTTGCCTACATCCAGAAACAATCAAGAAAATGATTATTAAAATTATGCAATCATATACAATTATATAGTTGTATATGTATACAATAATACAATAAAAATACAATTAAAACTATTAGCAGATATTATGTAATGAAAAAAACTTGAGTGATTAAAGAAGCTGAGGTAAGATTTAAAACCACAAAATACAGTGAAAACAGAGAAAACTACAATCCATTTCTCTTTGTTCCTTCAATCAACATTGCCTGTTTGAAACTTAGAAACTGAACTTATTCATATCACTTTTGACCGGAATATGAAACTAATCATTTGCTTTGACAGCATATGCAAATATCTAATTCCTTAAGTAATCTTAGGAAAGGAAGCTTTGTGGGTAATATGAAAGGGGGGCATGTGGGGGTCACAAGTTACTTAGATACCACAAGAAGTACAGGAGTTGTTCTGGTGTTACATATTTGAGAATATTCTTAAAGTTCCCATAAAACACTGTATAAATTAAGTTAAAATGTCAATGACTTACCAAAACAAAGAAATATGTATTTTCTATATAATTGCATTTTAAAATCATTACACTCTCTGCAATTTGTTTTTAAGAATTGCCTTTTCCCACTGGGGTTTTCTGAGAACTAATGAGAAAAAGCTGTGAAGTTCTTGTGGCGACTGTTATTACAAAGTAATAGGGACTGTGTTTCGGTGTACCCCTGGTTCCCTCTAAGTTCATTAGGGATTGAAGAGGAAATAGGTAATGTGCAAGAAGATAAATGAGGCTTTTCTTTTCAAGCACATTCAGGAAAATAGCAATTTATTTACCCTAAATTCATGTAGCAACGGGATCTCACTCTCCACTCTCCCTCTCCTGCCGCCTCATCTGAGTCTGTGGCTTCAAGTGAAGGAAGAGAACTTCTCTTTTTTTTAAAGTGAAAAAAGTAATGCTACCATAGCTTGCTCACTGTATTCACTTAAATAAATCTCTTCTGTGGATGATTAAAAGATATTTTTGTGGAAGGTAGAGGCTAATTATCATCAGAAATAGTTTTGAAAATACACTTTCTTTGGTTAATGAGGTACTGTTCATTGTTCATGTGAGTGGAAGTTATTTCCTTTGAAAGAATTTCTGGATCTTCCATCAAAGCCATGAGGAGAATGTGGTTGTGGAGACTATACAATAAACTTTATAATAATCTATTTACTCCTCAAGTCTTACTTGGTATCTCAATATCCAGCAGAAAAAATATTCAACATTACCACTTTCAAATCAGCTTATATTCTTTGCCAGAAATACCACCAGTTTAGTCAATCGAAGCTTCAGCAAAAGTGACTCTCAGGCAAAAAAAACAAGTAATAAATATTATTATCATGCATTATTCGAAGCACTTTATACAGATACATATTTTAAAAAATGTAAACCAAAGAGGTATGCATTCTTATTTTTTCAATGCAGCGGGCAGAATTTTAAGATGTTCCCTGTAATTCCCTTTCTGTGGTGTCCACATTTACGCATAAGCCCCTCTCACTGAGTACAAGTGGAATGCATGACTTGCTTCTAATGAAGAATATGGCAAAGGTGAAGGGATTTTCAGGTAAAATTAAGATCCCTAATTAGGGACATGGGTGGCTCAGTCGTTAAGTGTCTGCCTTGGCTCAGGTCATGATCTCCTGGGATCCAGCCCCACAAGGGGCTCCCCTGCTCAGTGGGAACCCTGTTTCTCCCTTTCTTGCTACCCCTGTTTGTGTTCCCTCTCTCACTGTGTGTCTCTCTGTCAAATAAAATCTCAAAAAGAAAATTCCCTAATTAGTTGAGATTCAGTTAAAAGGGAGAATACGCTTGGTAGGCCTATCTCAGGTAAATCCTTTAAAAGAGATTGTGTCCTGTGCCTGAGGGAAGAGACTGGAAGTAGGAGAGACGCTCTGGCTTGCCTTCAAGCAAGCAGCCATCTGTGTACTGCCTGTGGAGAGAGGCAGTCTTAAGAACTCAGAGTTTCAGTCTCCTACCATTGAGAGACTGAAGTCTGCGAACAACTTGAATAAAGCTGTGCTGATGACCAGAGGAGAATGGAGTCTGCTCGGCATGACCAGGTTCGTGGTAACTTGTTACATACCAATAGAAATTAATAATCCCATTTACAGATAAGGAAACTAAAGGAATGATTTGTTCTTCACTGTAGCTAATTCAGTGGGAAATCATGAATCCATCCCAGGCAGCCTAGATCTAGAGCTGCATGGACAACCGCTTTGCTATCATTTTTAAAAAGTTGACCAAAGACTCACAAGCAGCATGAGCAGCAACGTGAAATAGATAAAATTTTTGCTTAAATTATATTTGATAATAAAGTAGAAATATAAATATTAAAAATAGAAATATTTAAGGTAGAATTTGCAATATTAAGCAAAGTGGTTTCTTTGGGAATGAAAGAGTTAGTTACAATGGACGTGTAGTGTTTTTAAATAGTAAAATTTTCAAAAGGAACTTGAGTTTCACAAAGGATTGTTCTTGACATTTAAGATTGCTTCATGTCTAAAAATTGAAAGACCTATTTTTAAATCCTGTGGTATGTTACTAAAAGCCTTAGTTAATTAAAATTTAATGATCTATTGTAAACTGATAGGCTGTGAGCAATTTTGCTTTAACTATAAATAGCTTTCTTGTTGCTAATATCTGTTTTTGTGCTAACCTGTTAATTAAAACAGGCCATTTTGATTTATATATGATAATTATGGTTAGTGAAACTGTTTGAAAAAGAATCTAATATTTCCAGAACTGGACTTGAGCACTAGGATGGCTTGGAAAAGCCCACTAATACGACAAAATAACTTCAAGATACAGGTACAAATGTTTTAATGTAAGGCAGATGTGTTTAAAGCTGTGGTCTAGTTACTGATTAATACCCTTTTGATAAGCCACTAACCTGTTCCACGTGCTATACAATACAAAACACTTGTGGAGTACCTCATTACTTTAAACAAATCAGTGGTCACTATTAAGAAGTCACCAAATGAATTTTACTAAGAGCAATTTTTTGCAACACTATAGGGACACAATTAGATGTCCCTTAGACACTGGGGAGGGAAATAATTTGATGGTAAAGAGTGTTTGTTTGACATTTTTATCAAATTAACAACCAAGTTTTTAAAAAATATTTGCTGTCTGCATAGCATTATATTTGGCTTCTCTTTGCACAGCCTTATTGGAATGAGTAGCAACTGCATAAACTAGAATTTAAATTAATTTATAGCAAGAATATCTATCATAGGTACACAGAATAAATCATCGTCATGAATTCTAGAATATGAAGGATGGTTGGTGTTAATGATTTCCACTCACCTTCATTCTTTTTCTCCTTCAACCCTTCTTCCCTCCCTTTGTCCACTCACTCAGCTCTTCCACACCCCTAATTTGTGGGGCATAGTTCTTTGGCTACCATGGCCCTACATTAGATATGAGCAGTGAATAAGGAAATAAATCCTGAAGTTGAGTTAATGGTGTAGAGTTTTCTCCAGCACATCACTTGAAGACACCAATGAGGCTTCTTGATATGCTGGCCATGATGAGGGCTTTCTGATTAATAACTCTGTAGAGCTTACATGTACAATGGACGAATTTTTGACCTCCATGTTCTACTGTGGCATAACTTAGGCCACTGAAGTCCTTGGTTTATTTCTCCTCCTCATCTGTGAAAAAGACTAATGGCCTTATCTTCTTTTTAGTCATTTTTTAATGCTTTAAAGATGGCGTGGGTGCTAGCTTGGGCTCTGGCCAGGTCTTTCTTATTTAATACTTCCAGTCAGTCAATGTTAACTCTCTAAATGAAATGACATAATGCCATTTTAAAAGAAAGTGAGGCTCATTTGCACAGCCAAATGCAGAAATAAAGTAAGATTATGCAAAAGTGGTTTCTAGTTTTCAAGTAAGTACTTTTCACAATTGTGTCATCAGATGAGTTTGTTCTTAACTGAGGGCTTAGCCTAGAATATGAATGGCTTACATAAATCTTAGAGCAGTATAGCTCCTCATATGACATTTCCTCTTTAAAAAAATAAATAAATAAAACAAGAGATTTCAGGGCAGATACCAGAATTTACATTGTTGTTTCTGAAGTAGATTTGACTTAAACAAAACCCTTTATGCTAAATAAACTGATGTTATTTTATTTGCCTATAGACGTCTATGTTTCTTCTATTTTTCATCACTGGCATAAAGTTAAATGTCAATTATAGGTATTTCTGTATTTACTGTAAAAAAAAAAAAAACTCCATTTCATTGGATTTACATAATAAATTGAATTACTAAGTAGCAGAAAGCTTCAATGTTCCATGCCACAGATTCACCAAAGTTTGCCTCTATGAAAGTTACCACCTTCACAGGTCTGCCTTACATTTTCATAGTGATTCCAAAACATGAGTGTGTAGAAAAATAACTTAGAAGTCACGTTAAAACCCTGATTACTAGGCCTCACTCCTAAAGAGCTGCTTCATTTGGTCTAGGTGGTGCTCAAGAATTTGCATTTATAACAAATTTCAGGTGCTGCTGGCACTGATGGTCTGACATGAAATTGAAAAGCATGACTAGGTTAGGTTCCCTGTACTTCTCCAAGGTAATACATAAAATCAAATTCTACTCAACAGTACATTGACTAATCAAATCTATTTTTAAGAAGATGATCCTATATGGGAAAGAAATCACTTCTATCACTCTTGTAATAGGACTAATAATAATAATAGCTAATATTCATTTTAAAATTGCCATCTATTTTAGCTACATTTTTGGTAAAGCATGGCATAATGTATAAACTTATTGAATTACTATGTTGTATGTCTGAAACTAATGTAACATGGCCTGGCCGCTACATTTCAATTAAAAATTTTAATATGGACAAAAAATAAAATTGCCATTACCATCTATCTCAAAGATACCTTCGTCAACCATGTTCACTGCAGCCTTATTTATAATAGGCAATACATGGAAATAACTGAAGTGTCCACTGATGGATAAATGGATAGAGTAAAAGTGTGGTATGTGTATGTGTGCATACACACCAATGGAATATTATTCAGCCATTAAAAGAAGGAAATTCTGCCATTTGTAAAACATAAACGGACCTTGAGGGCAATATGCTAAATGAAATAAGTCAGAGAAATACAAATACTATATAATCTCGTATGGAATCTAAGAAGAAAAAAACAAAATAAAAAACCTCAGAACAGATGGGTCACTGCCAGTGGCAGAGAGTAGGGGTTGGGGGAAGGTGAAATGGGTGAAGGTGGTTAAAAGGTACATACTTCCAGTTACAAGATAAATAAGTCCCGGGGTATAATGCACACCATACTTAACTAATGATAGTTAACAATATTTTATTGCGTATTTGGAAGTTGCTAAAAAAGTAGATCTTAAAGTTCTTATCTCAAGAAAAAGAAGTATAAATATGGATGTTAACTAAAGTTGCAGTAGTCACTTTGCAATACGTACATAAATCGTGTTGTATACTTAAAAATAATATGTATCTCTTATCTCAACTGAAAAAATAACCATCTGCTATGTGGTGTTCTAAATAGCCCATGTAATCATTTATAACAATAATTTGAGGTTAATATTATCATCTAATTGACAAGGAAGAAAAGCATATTTTAGGGAGTTTAAAGCCACAGAGTTAGGATGTGGTAGATTGGACATTTGATTACTATTTCTAGAGCTTCGGCTTTTAAGTACTAGACTATTGCTATGGACTGAATTAGGTCTCCCTAAACTTCATATGTTAAAGTCATCATCATTCCCCAGCCTCCCCCTGTCTTAATGAACTATGTTTAGAGATAGGGCCTGTAGGAGGTAGTTAAGTCTGGGATCCTAATCTGATAGGATTGGTGGCTTTATAACAAGAGAAAGAGAGATCTCTTAATCTCCACAAATGCTGGGTATCAAACTTCTAGTCTCTAAGACCTGTGAAATGATAGATTTGTTTTTTAAAGCCATACAATCTATAGTATTTGTTATGTAGCCCAATCCTATAGGCAACTATTTGGCCTCAAAATGCAGATTATATTTTAATGTATGCTTCAAAACTATATTTTTTAATAAATTCTTTGAAGAGTATTAGTCTATTTCTGGTTTCTAAGTAAGGGCAAAAAGCACGTGATATTCTCATTAAGAAAAAAGTCTGTGCCAACTTTCTTGGTTTCCTTAGCTTCTTGGGGTATGGAAGTATCTGAGTCATAAATGCATTTGGGATTATTTTAATCTGGTTCTTCTGGAAAAAGCAAAGACAAGACATTATTGGATTCATTTTCCATCACATAGCTTTACTATGAATTTGATTACTGTTCCTGCTATAATTTAAATCATGTTCTTGGGTTGGAACAAAAATGCTTGGTCATTCAAATGGATTTTTGAACTTTAAAGTGATGCTTTGGTTGAGGCATATTTATTCAAACTATTTAAAACTCTAAGTGCTTTTAGGTTGTACAGAATCAGAAAGCAGGTACCAGAGAAAACAGAGCTGGCTCATGAAGTAGCAAAATGACCAAAATTAATAAGGTTTCCTACACACAAATAGATAAAAAGAGGAGAAACTTACAGTGTTTATGAAACATGGATAGAAATGTCTTAGGGCATACAAATTAGCCTGATGACAGCGTTAACAGGAAATTTTTTAGTAAACACAAACTTCTTTGTCCATAAATGAAAACATATTTTTTTATTAAAGTATATCCTATCCACAACAATGTGCATAAATATTAAGTATTCAGTTAAGTGAATGGTACATTCAGATTGATTTGTGGAACATTACTACAGAACATTCCCTCTTCCACTTCCTAGTCAGTAACTCCAAATATTGCAACTACTATTAATATAGATTAGTTTTGCTTTTATCTGAATTTCATGTAAGCACACTTGTTTCTGGCTTCTTTTGTTTAAAACAACTTCTTTGAGATTTGTCCATGTTTTTTACATAGAGCTGTGGTTCATTCCTTTTTTTATTTACAATTGTCCTGTAGTTTTTACTTATGCAACTATATACTCATTTTGATCTATGTGGTATTTCCAGTTTTTGGATGTTATGAATTAACTGGTGAGAACATGTAAGTTCTACTCTTCTAGTAAATTCCAGTTATACATCAACTATAGTCACCATGTAGTATGTTAGATCCTTAGACCTTATCTTCCAGCTGAAAGCTTGTACCCTTTGACCAAACTTTCCCCATTTCCCCCACCCTCCCAGTCCCTGGCTAACACTTTACTACTCTTAATATAGGCTGGGCTTTGTTTTTTTGTTTTATTTTGTTTGTCTTATTTTGCTTGTTTGTTTTCGTTGTTTTTTTTTTTTGTTGTTGTTGTTCTTTTTAATTTCACATACAAATAATATGCAGTATTACTCTTTATCTGTCTGGCTTATTTCACTTAGCATAATGCCCCCAAAGGCCATCCATATTGTCACAAATGGGAAAACATCCTCACTCATGGAAGAATATTTCATTGTACATATGCTACCTCTTTATTTGTACATCTGTCGTTGAACACTTAAGTTGCTTCCATACCGTGGCTATTGTAAATAATGCTGCATTAAACAGGGAGGTACAGATAATTTTGTTTTCATTTCCTTTGGATGTATACCCAGAAGTAGGAGCACTGGATCATATGATAGCTCAATTTTTAATGTTTTGAGGAAACTTTAAACTGTTTTCCTCAATGGCTATACCTATTTGGATCCCCAGAAGCAGTGCCCAAGGGTTTTCTTTCCTCTACATCCTTGCCAACACTTTTGTCTTTTTGCCAATAGCCATTAGAACGGGTATAAAGTGATGTGTCACTGCAATTTTGATTTGGAATTTCCCTATTGAACTAGTGAGGTTCAACAACTTCTCATGTACCTGCTGGCCATTTGTATGCTTTTTTTTAAGAAAAATGTTTATTGAATCCTTCTGCCCATATTTTAATCAGATTGTCTTTTTGCTATTGAGTTGTGTGCATTCTTTGTATGTTTTGAAAACCTCTGGTCAGATGCAGCACATGTGAATGTCTTCTCTCATTCAGTAGGTTGTCTTTTCATTTTGTTGATGGTTTCCTTTATTGTGCAGAAGTTTTTAGTTTGGTGTCATATTCCTGCCTATTTCTCTTTTGTGGCCTTTGCTTTTGGTGTCAAATCCAAGATATTCACATGTGACTATCCAATTTTTCCACCACCTTTTATTGATGAGATAATATGTTTCTTCTTGTATATTGTTTGCTTTTTTGGCTGTAAATTAATTTACCATATATGCACAAGCTTATTTCTAGACTTCGTTCTATTGATCTACATGTTTTTAGGTCAGTATTACACTGTTTTAATTACTACAGCTTTGTAATACAGATTGAAATCAGGAAGTATGAGGTGCTAGGGTGGCTCAGATGGTTGGGCATCTGCCTTTGGCCCAAGTCATGATCTCCAGGTCCTGGGATCCAGCCTCATGTTGGACTCCTGGCTCACTGAGGAGCCTGCTTCTCCCTCTCCCTCTGCCTCTTCCCCTGCTTGTGCTCTCTCTCTCAAAGGAATGAATACAAAAAAAAAAAAAAGAGTAAAATCAGGAAGTACAATCCTTCCAGCTTTGTTCTTCTTTCTTGGGATTGTTTTCGCTATTTGGAGTCTTTTGTGATTCCAAACAAATTTTAGGATTGTTTTATCTATTTCTGTGAAAATGCTATTGGAATATTGAGAGAGATTACACTGAATCTGTAGACTGTTTTGCCAAGTCTGGACATTCTATTAATATTAGTTCTTCCAATCCATGAGCACAGAACATCTTTCCATTTAATTATCTCCTCAATTCCTTTCATCAAAATCTTATACTTTTCAGTGGAGAGATCTTTCACTTTGAGGTTCTATTTATTCCTAAGTATTTTGTTGTGTGTGGTCTTTTTACAATATTGTAAATGAGACTGTTCCTTTTAAAAATATTTTGTTAGTGTATAGACATGTGAGCAACTATTTCCTGTATGTCTCTTTAATTAATAGTGGTGGCAAAAGTTTATATTCATATGCAAAACAATGAAATTAGACCCCTATCTTTAATGACTCAAAAAAATTCACTTGAAATAGATTAAAGACCTAAATTTGTTTTGCCTACTGCTAGCTGAAGCTGATTATTCCTTAGCAATGACATTTTTACTCTGTGGTCTCTTTGATAGTCATCATTTTTCCCCTGTGTTGGCTGCATTGTTTAGAGGGAAATGATTGGTTGTTAGCAGGAAGAAGCAGTTTTGATGCTTGTAAACCCCATGTAAGGCTTGAACTTTTTGAAAACAGGAACCCTATAATATTCTTTGGCTTTCAGTTTTGGGATAAGGCCAATTCACTTGTATTCTCATGCTCTGTTTGATGTACACCCACATTAATTCATTCATTCAAGAATGCAAATATAGCAAGTCAGGCATTATTCAAGCTAGTGGAGATAAAGCTGTGATTAAAAAGTCATCCCAAACTTCTGAAACTTACATCCTTGTGAAGTAAGACAGGGAATAAAGAAACACATGAATAAATAGTGTTTTAGATTAGAAGTGCCTGGAGGAAGCACAAAGGAGAACAAACAGGGTGGGAGGGAAAAGGAGAGGGAGGACGACTATTCGATGTGACTCAGGGAAGGCCACTCTAACAAAATATTTGAATAGAAGCATCAATAAAGAACCATGTAATTTTCCAGGGGGAGAAGTGATCTAACCCAAGGAGATGTCAAAGGGCCTGAGCCAGCAGTGTCTATCTGGGAGCTGCAGGGCAAGCACAGATGGGAGGCCCACAGGGTCAGAGTGATTTAAGCCAGTGGCCAGATAATGGGTTGTCATGTAAGTCTTTGGATTTTATTGAGCAGGGTGATGTTTCACTTGGAATTGGATTTTTCTCCAAGTAATACAAGTCTAAATATCCATGGCTCAAACAATTAATGGTTTCTTTTCCTCCCATACACAAGTCTGTAGGTACATAATCCAAAGTTGGAAAATGAGTTCTGAGAAGTCTTCTCTGGGGTGATTTCCTTCTACTTCATTATTTGAGCCTCCCTCAGACTCAGAGCAGCAGGATGAAGGAAGGAAGTTTATAACACAGATCATAAAACAACCTAAATTTCCTTTATGTAGAAATGGCTTAAACATGTTAGTAGAATGGACTCTTATTCCACTTTCTAACATGTTTTCCTAAAGCTACCAGTGTCTTGAGCTTACCTGCAATTCATCCTCAGAATGAGCAATTTCTTACATGGATAGAGGAGGCTTGTGAAGGTCCTCCCTGACTTCATCTGCCATCTGAAGCCAGGCTGGAGAAGGTTCTGGCTTCGTTGTTGGGGAAAAACTATCCCTTTCATTGATGGTGGTGGTTCTCTTGGGAACTTGTAAGGTAGAATATTGAACTGGTTCACTGCAAAGCATACGTTCATGCTCCAATTTGCAAGAGATTAGGGGAAACTTAAGTGTTAATAGAATTGGGAAATATCTTCTATTGTTGGAGAGAGTGGCTCTTTAGTTAAAAGTCACACACCCTCCCACTGTTGGTAGGAATGCAGGCTGGTGCAACCACTCTGGAAAATAGCATGGAGGTTCCTCAAAATGTTGAAAATAGAGCTATCCTATGACCCAGCAATTGCACTACTGGGTATTTACCCTAAAGATACAAACGCAGTGATCCGAAGGGGCACGTGCACCCGAATGTTCATAGCAGCAATGTCTACGATAGCCAAACTATGGAAAGAACCTAGATGTCCATCAACAGATGAATGGATAAACAAGATGTGTATATATATATATATATATATACATATACACACACACACACACACACACACACACACACAATGGAATACTATGCAGCCATCAAAAGAAATGAAATCTTGCCATTTGTGACCACGTGGATGGAACTAGAGGGTATTATGCTTAGCAAAATAAGTCAATCAGAGAAAGACAACTATCATATGATCTTCCTGATATGAGGAAGTGGAGATGTAACGTAAGGGGTTTGGGGGTAGGAAAAGAATAAATGAAACAAGATGGGATTGGGAGGGAGACAAACCATAAAAACCTCTTAATCTCACAAAACAAACTGAGGGTTGCTGTGGGGAGCAGGGGTCAGGAAAGGGTGGTGGGGTTATGGACATTGGGGAGGGTATGTGCTATGGTGAGTGCTATGAAGTGTGTAAACCTGGCGATTTACAGACCTGTACTCTTGGGGCTAATAATACATTATATGTTTATAAAAAAATTTAAAAATTAAAACAAATAAAATAAAATTGAGCTTCACTGAGAAAAAAAATCACACACCCTCACAAAATACACATCTAAACACATCTTTTCCATTTATTTCTCGGATTATTTTCTATGGAAAATTTAGTAGTAATATTACCCAGAGGAGTGAATGATTGATGAAATATCATGTCAGAGGTTATTTGAATCTCTAAAAACAATGAATAAGGGTATATCAACATTACTATGCAAATATATATTGTCAGTTAGAGGAATATGTGAAATATTAAATATGTATTATATATGATATATAAATTATATCTGCTTTCAAATGTAGGGTATTTGATATATAGTTTAATGTATAGATATATAGATGGAGCCCAAAAGCCTCCCAATGAATGCTTCTCATTGCTCACTTCAGGGTTTTTTCTGTGACAACTTAGCCAGAAATGGATTAAATACTCAGAATTGGTGTCCTTTTGCAAAAGGCAAACTTCCCTAACCTTGGACTAGCTTTACATTTCATGGCTCTGTAGATTTTTTTTAAAGGATTTTCTTTCTTTTTTTAAATTTTATTTATTTGACAGACAGAGATCACACGTAGGCAGAGAGGCAGGCAGAGAGAAACGGGGAAGCAGGCTCCCTGCCAAGCAGAGAGCCTGATGTGGGGCTCGATCCCAAGACCCCAGGATCATGACCTGAGCTGAAGGCAGAGGCTTAACCCACTGAGCCAGCCACCCAGGCCCCTCATGACTCAGGAAAGTTTAAGTATCCTGCTTGTGGGGTAAGAGTGTGTTAGTATGGAAAATATTTAAAACCGTGAATGAAGATTCTGGAAGATCTCCTATTTGTAGTGTTTTTGCAATCAAAGTTTTAGTCTTGAGATCAGATGTGGATTTGTCAGAACAATGTGTCAGATAATGTTTTTGATACTTCACATTTTTATAATATGTCAATATTTCTGTTCCACTCAACTTGCTCAAGTGTTACATGTCTCTGTAGCTATTGGCATCTTTATAAAAGTACTATACACACACACACACACACACACAGAGAGAGGGAGAAAGAGAGAGAGAGAATTTTATTTATTTATTTATTTATTTACTTTTATTTTTTGCCAACTTCCCATATAAAGGAAGGCCACTCCTAGGTCTCTTGTATTGTTGACAGTGAAGCATTATTTCAGATGCCACTCAGTTTAGAGGAAGGCATGGCAAACCAGAAGGAGCAAGCTAAAGAGACTCTTGAGCTCTATTGGGAATTGGTTTACCAGGCAGATTGTTGGAGCAGGGTACTCATCAACGTGATGACTTAGCTTTACAGAGAGGGTGTTGTGTTCCATGTCAAGTAGTCCAGCATGATTCATAAAATAAACGTTGAACTTTAAGATTGTGAGAATTCTCTTACCATTTTTTGCAAGTAATATGCTTATGAGCCATTAAAAAGTAATGGTTCAAGAGGCGTTAAACATGAGAATTCTAAAACACAGCACCCAATGTTTTAACTGAGGTATATTCTTGCTTATTTACATTTTAATGACATACATAATCATCAAACACTTCCTATATGATGGACACTGTGCTTGGTATTTCCATCATGCTTCTTATGTTTTGTAGGGAAGCAGAAAACTTACAAGACTGAAAATAAACAAATAAAAATCCACAGTTTGTAAATGCTGAGAAAGATAATTGGTGCCCACTCCATTTGCTCTATGACCCTATTTTAGGTTATTAATTAGAAAAAAAATGCCTTCATGAGGTGACATTTAACAGTCCAAGGATTTCATTAATTAAATAGGTAAAGATAGAAATACGATTCTTAGAATCTCTATGTATATGGAAGGAGACTTGTTAGCTGACATATGGAAAGAAAACATGGACTCAGTGATTTGTTTGCAATCTAACCGTGGAATAGTGCTTCATAGTAGTGGTCCCAAAGCAGCCATAATTTTTTTGTGAAAAGGAGAGAGGGGTCAAGGAAGCAAATGGATAAATCAGATTTTCAAATCATGTCTATGAAATAGTTTCACTGTGTCTACTGGTACCAGAAACTGGAATCTAATAGAGCCAGTGCCTACTACATTTTTAAAAGAATTAGTTTGCTAAAGAAACCATAAGCCTAAGCAAAACAGCAAAGCCTTTAACTAGTCTAGCATCCAAACAATTCAAAGGCCCTTACTTTTTCATTAGCAAGAGTTGTATTACGAAAGTTTTAGCGGCCTCCCCCACCAAAAAAAGTTCTAACAGCACAAAAATAATATGACCCCAAATACCATACCCCCAGCAATCAAGGAGAAAAATGGGTAAGAAAGAACCTTCTAGAAGGTGGACCCAAGGGTCACAGAAAACATATTTCTATTTATTTATTTATTTATTTATTTGACAGACAGAGAGCACAAGTAAGCAGAGAGGCAGGCAGAGAGAGGGAAGAAGTAGGTTCCCTACCGAGCAGAGAGCCCAATGCGGGGTTCGATCCCAGGACCCTGAGATCATGACCTGAGCTGAAGGCACAAGCTTTAACTCACTAAGGCACCCAGGCACCCAGAAATCAGATTCCTAATTAGAACCTTATTAAACCCATTTGCAGTTGATTAATGATTGCTATGTTTAATTCTGTTCTATAAGGAACTCTTACTGAAATTGCTGTCCCTCTTATTCCATGGTGTATAGAGGGTTGATATCTGTGGAAAAAGAGAGAAAATTTTATTTTATTTTTTTTAAAGTTCATAGATAACCAGATCTAAACCCAAGAGATAGGATGTCACTTCATTTAGGGATCCAGGATTGAGTTAGGTGCAGAGACAATATGGTTCTGTTGTTTTTTTTTTTCTTCATTGGGGGAGTTTCTTTGGGTTTGAAGAAGAGAGGCATGGGAATTTTGCACCTAGAGATGTAACCATTTACTTTATTGATGTTTTTGATTGTTTTGAAGGTTGTTTGGAGCTTTGTAAGGATCTAAAGTAGTCGGTATTCTAGGAGTACTATAGCCCCACTCTAAATTGTGGTGGGGGGTTGAATTCGATGTCTAGGGTGTTTGGGGCTGTGTCTCTACTGTGTCTCTCAGAGTTGTGTGACCTCTAGAAACTGTTTACCTTACAACTTTCCATGAAACTTTTCTGCCAGTCTTTTTGGACTTCTACATTGCATCCTGCAAAATAATGCAGGAATAAATCTGAAAATGCCAAAGACTTTTAAAAACAGAAACATTAGAAAGGAACAAAACTCATGCAAACCCATATACTCATCATGTCTAGAAGATGGAGAACATTAAAACCTCAAAGTACTCACTATAGAAAATAAAAACCTTATGTTTTTGTGAGCATCACCTATGCTACAGGGTAATCCTTCACAGAGAAGAAGAGCAGTCCAGGGGAAAAAATGCATGGGAGAAAAAAATGAAAGACTAGTGTTGACCTTAAGATTGATATAATACCTTCCCTCTCTTTCATGCCCCTACTCCAACATAGAGAGGGATTGAAAGTCCACCTAAGTTAGAGTTCAAATTCTGAAAAAACATCCTGGTAGATCTGAGTAATAGCTAAAGGAAAGGCCTTAAAAGGGTGCACAGGATATGGAGAGGCAATCTTGGGAAGGTGGTAGTACTGGGAGAAGCAGTAATTAAAAGAAAGGGAGAGATGCCTTTTGGAGACTGAATAGTGAAGGAAAAATAAGGAAGAAATTTAAGATACTACAAAAAGAGAAAATATGTTGGACTGTATCACATGTGTCCTCCAACTATGCTTCTAAAGCAGCATCATCAATAAAGAAACACTGCTACACTAACAGAAAGGGGTATTTTTGAACTAAGAATATTTACTTAGATTTACTGTGCTTTATAAGATTAAGCTATGTATATATACATATATAGAATTATTTTAGAATTATATAGAATTATTTTACCTATAGAATTATTTTAATGAGAACAAATGAGAATCCAAACAATTCAGATGAGAATTCTAAAAATAAATAAATAAAAAGGAAGAGCAGAAGAAAATTAGGACACTTCAGACTGACTTAAACAACTTTAAACACACACTTGAAGATAAAACAGATTTATGAATCAAAAATTCAAAAACGAAGTAGAGAAACAGAAGAAACAAAACGAGGATTTCTCAAACTCAGGAAAAAATATAAAATGAAAAATAATACTAGATGCCTTAAGGAGGCACAGATTCAAATGTAAATGTTATTTAAGATTAGGACAGTTAAATGGGGGAAAGAATAGTCTTTTCAACAAATGGTGTTGGGATAATAGGATATCCATGTGTAAAAGAATGAAGTTGGATGCCTACATTGGACCACATATAAAAATTCAAAATAGATAAAAGAATTAAATAAACAGTAATGCATAAAAATCTTAGAAGAAAACAGGTATAAATCTCTATGACCTTGCATTAGATATAATACCAAAAGCAAGGGCAACAAAAGACAAATTCAGTGAACTGGCATTATCAAAACTGAGCATTTTTGTGCAGGAAAGGACAGAACTGAAAGACTGCAAAGAGGGGTACCTGGGTGGCTCAGTTGTTTAACCATCTGTCTTTATCTCAGGTTATAATCCTAGAGTGTTGGGATCAAACCCCAAGTTGGGGAGGGTCCTTGCTCAGTGGGGAGTCTGCTTCTCTCGCTCCCTCTCCCTCTACTCATGCTTGCTGTCTTTCAGATAAATAAATAAAAAGAAAAAGATGAAAAAAGTAACCTGTAGAATGAGGGAACATATTTTCAAATCAGATGTCTGGTAAGTGTTGAACATCCAGTATATGTAAATCACATCTACAACTCAACAGTAAACAGACAAATGGAGAAGGACTTAAACAGACATTTTTCAGAGATGATGTACAAAGGCTTAGTAAGCACATGAAAATAGACCTTTAGAGAAATACTAGTCACTGGGCAAATCAAAATGACTATGAGATATCATTTCAGACACAGAATAATAAAAAAATACAAATAATAACAAATGTTGGCAAAGATGTGAAGAAACTGAGCCCCCTAGATACTGGTGATAAGAATATAAAAATGGTTCAGCCATTTTGGAAACAGTCCAGTAATTTCTCAAATGATTAGACATAGAATTACCATATAATGCCTCTCTTAGGTGTAAGCCCAGGACAAACAAAAGTATATGTTCACACAAAAATTTGTCCATGAATGTTCATAGCTGCCTTATTTGTACTAGCCCCAGACTGGAAAGACTCAGATACCTATCAACTCATGAATGAATAAATAAAAGGAATGCGTTGATAAAATAGAATATTCATCAATATAAAGAATTGAAGTCCTGATACATGCGAAACACAGATGGACCTTGAAAACACCAGCTGAGTGGAAGAAGCAAGCCACAAAGGGCCTCCTATTGTAGGATTCACTTTGCAGGAAATGTCCAGTATAGGCAAATCTACAGAGAGCATTTAGAGGTTATCTGGGTCTGGGAGCCAGGGAGCTATTGGGCAAGGTGTACAGGGTTTCTTTCTGGGGTAAGAAAAATGTTCTAAAATTGTGATGATGGCTGTATGGCTATGACTATACTAAAAGTCATTGAATTGTATGTTTTCAATGGGTGAATTACATGGTATGTGAACTGTATCTCAGCTGGTATAACCAAAAGTTTTTTTGAAAAAACAAGAAACAGTTAAGATACTGAAGATGAACTAGGAAAAGGAGAAAAAGGTGAGAGAAAATGTGGCTAGAAAAGAAGATACCAGTGAAAATTCAGTCTCTTACAAAGAATGGCAAAGCAGTGCACCAGATCTAATGTTTCACACTATAATCCAAAAGAAATTCTGAAGGAAAAAGTGACCTATCTGCATACTGGCTGGGTTCACTGGGGACTGGTGAAAACTGATTCAGGGTAATCTACTCTGAGACCTATTGTAGCAAAACAAGTAGACTTTGATGATTTTTTAAAAATTCTCAGGGCTACTGGAGATATAATCAAATAACTTACAAGGCAAGAGAATTAAAGAGGCATCAGATTTCTGAAAAAGAATATACAAAGAAAAGCCAAAGTGAAACATTGTTTTCAAAGAATAGCTTGCAATAAGATTTATCAGTTTTATGGGTATTATTTTATCAGTTTTGGAAAGTAATGTAAGTCCTATAACAACACCACATTCATTACATACATTTCCAGAACACTGAAAAGTTCCTTTGTTGCTCTGCAGTTAATCCCATACCTATGTCTTGGCCTTGGAACCATTACTCTACAATTTTGTATTTTCCTAGAATTTTATATAAGTGGTATCTTATTATATATAGTCCCATGTGTCTGGCTTCTTTTCTTCTTTTGTTTAATGTAATGATGTATATATTGGTACTTCATATTCACTGCTGAATAGTACTCTATTGTATACATTACAATTATTTATATATTCATTACTTTATAAGCATTTGAGTTTTTTCTAATTTGGGGTTGTTATGGAGAAATCTGCTTGTATAAGTATTCTCCTGTATATATATTTTTTCCTTTCTCTTGGATAATTGTATAAGAGTAAATTTGCTAGGTCATATGGTAAGTGAATTTTTAACTTGATAAGAAACTGCCAAACTTTTCTTCAAAGTGGCTGTTGCTTTTTGCAGTCACACCAATAGTGAGTTAGTTAAAGTTTCTCCACATCCTCTCTAATACTTGGTATTATCCATCATTTTGTTGTCAACTATTCTAAAGGTTACATAATGGTATCTCATTATGATTTTAATTTGCATATTCATAATGATTAATAATGGTAAGCATCTTTCTCTATTGGCCATGTATGTCATTTTTGGTGATGTCTTATGCCCATTTTTAAAATTCAGTTCTCTATCTTATTGAATCATAAGACTTCTTCACATATAATCCATATATTAAATATTTTGCTGATATTTTACTCTGATGCTTGTCTTTTCATTTTCTTTTTTTAAAATTTTTAAAAGATTTTATTTATTTATTTGACAGAGGGCGAGAGATCATAAGTAGGCAGAGAGGCAGGCAGAGAGAGAGGGGGAAGCAGGCTCCCCACCAAGCAGAGAACCTGATGTGGGGCTTGATCCCATGACCTGAGCTGAAGGCAGAGGCCCAACCCACTGAGCCACCCAGGTACCCCATCCTTTTCATTTTCTTAATGGTATCTATTTTTAAAGATACTGAGGCATATTTTACAGAACATGATATTAATGCATTGTGAGCAGTTTTAATAAATTCACACTTCTCAATTATCATCATAATGTGGTTTAGTAACACTAACATTATATTTGGAAATTCCATTATGACAATTTTCTGTTAACTCCTGTTCATACCCATAGCCCTAGGTAATCACTGACACACTTTCTCTAGTTCCCTTTTTTAGTATTTTATATAAATGGAATCATACAATATGCAGTCTTGGTTTCTGCCTTCTTTTTATATCTTTATATTATAAAAATAATATAAGATACTTTTATGATTTAAATGGTTGGAAAAATCAAAAGAATATGCTACCTAAAATTTTTTTGAAATTTGAATTTCAGTCTTTGTAACTAAAATGTTATTAAAACACAGTCATACCTATTCATTTATTTCTTGACAATGCCTGCTTTTGAACTACAGTGGCAGAGTTTAGTAGCTATGACCCAGAGTTTAAGGGCAATAAAACCTAAAATATTTGCTATCCGTTCCTTTATAGGAAAAGTTTGCCAATCACCACTTCTCTGTCCCACAGTCTTGTCAAAACTTGATATTGTCAGTCATGTTTATAGCAGTTCTGATGAGTTTATAGTGGTTTTAATTTGCATTTCTCTAATGACTTGATACTAAGCAGCAGTTTATGTGCTTATTAGCCATTGGTGTTTACATCTGCCTGAACGTATACATACATGTGTGGATGTCACATATTGATTTGCTCATTTTTATTTTGGTTTTGTTATATTGAGTTGCAAAACATTTATATATTCTGGCTGTAAGTCCTTTATTAGATAAGTCATTTGCAAATTTTTTTTCTACTCTTGGGCTTGTCTATTACAGTGGCTTTTGAAAAGCAATAGTTTAAAAAATGTTATGATGTCAAATTTATCAACATTTTCTTTTATCCTTTCTGATATTTAGGTCCTAGGTAAGAAATCTTTGCCTATTTTAAAGTCACAAAGAGTTTCTCTTCCATTTTGTCCTACATAACATATAGTTTTAACTCTTAGTTTTATGCATTATGATTCATTTTAAATTTTTGCCTGAGATGTGAAGTTAGGGCTAACGTTTGTGGGTTTTGTACATAAATATTCATATTCTCTAGCACCTCTTATTCAAAGAATATACTTTATCCATCAAATTGCCTTGACACTTTTGTTGAAATTGATTTATCATACATGTGTGCATCTTCTGTATTCTTTTATTGACCTATTTATTTCTTAGCCCAGTGATGGATATGTTATTACCATAGTAAAAAAAGAATCCTTAATAAAAAGGTATTAGTTTCAAAGTTAGTATCTTAAGGGGGAAACACTTGAGGTATTTCCACTAAGATTAAGTTAATGATGAGAACTATCTCCACTACTATTCAACATTTTACCAAAGATGTTAATTAACATAATCAGACAAGAGGAAAAAGAATTGGCAGAAGAGCTGAGGAAAAAAAAGAACAGAAATGTATCTATTTACTAATTATATAATTGTGTACCTGAAAAGCCCAAGAGAATTGATAAAACTAAGTGCATACAGGAATTCAGTAAATTAGTAAGATCTAAAGTTAACATACAGAAATTTATAGTCTTCATATACAAAACAATTGCTAGATATTTTCTCTAAAGAAATGGAGACTTTTCTATAATGGATCTTATATTAAATAATTTAGGCTCTGAAGGCCATATATTCTCTATTGCAATTATTCAGTTATGTGATTATAATATGGGCATAATTACAGACAACATATAAATAAATGAGCTCAGCTACATCCCAATAAAATTTTATTTACCAAAACAGGCACTGAGCCACATTTAGCCTTCAGGCCATATTTTCTGAACACTTGAGACAGTCAGAAAAAAAAAAAAGAAAAGCATTTACAATAACAGAAATAATTCACTTTTTGTGTAAGAAGGAAGAAATAAGACATTTTGCACGTATTGACTAATGTGTGCAAAATCAAGTACAAGGAGAATAAAGCAAGGAGTAATGAGATTGGTTACCTGTAGGAGATGGTTGAGGGACGGGATGGAAAAGACAGGAACCAGGAAGAAAGACGTCTCCTGAGTATACCTCCTGTACAGCTCTGATATTTGGAACCATGTTTATGTTTCACATAATCAACAAATGGCAATAAATCAACAAGAACAGGGAAAAATCCCAAATTGGAATATAAACAGAAATAAATGAACTGAGCCTTGTTAATAAATGAACAGCATAACCACACAAATAGGGGGAGAAAAGAATCTTTGGGAAATTTAGACATCGTATATACTCCCAGGTTAAAGACACAAAAGAACTCTGGATAAATACTGAACTCCACATGGTAGATTTTTTTTTTTTTTTAAGAAGCATGGGTTAAAATTCTGCAACTATTTTTTTTTTGTATATTTAAGGATTGAGCAAATAATTAGGTATATTGTGGTTAGTAAGAGGTTTCTCACTGTTGGCAAAAGGATTTATGGATAAGGAAGTGGGGGAATAAAATGAACCCTCTGTGGTGATGCATTAAAACTGATAACAGAATCTCATGTTTTTTAAATAGACAAATGGAGAAATAGATAAGGGTGAGCATTTACATCTTGCATGTCTGTATTTCTGAGTTGCTCTGGTGAGAGGATGTAGAAACAGTGACATGCATGGAGGAAGGAACACATCTCACCTAGATCTCAGACCTTGGTTTCTAAATGTCTTTTCCATTGTGAAAAAAGACTACGTCTCTTGGGAGAAATGATGGACTCCATTGCTGGATAGCAGAGAGTTTGTGATGGAGCCTGGAATACTTTAATTTGCCAGAATGTAACAAAATATCAGAAGAATGATGAAGAAATGTCAAAAGGATTCTGGAGCTAGTTTCAGGGGACACACACTTGCCACACCTTAGATAAGAGCACCAAAATAAATGATACTAAAGAAATAAAACCCATTAAATCAAAAAAGGATCTTTGAGGCCACATAGGAAGGGAGAGAGGGAGGGAGAAGGGGAGGAAGGGAGGAAAGAAGACAAAAACGTTTTCTTGCAGTAGAGTGCCAAGTAATAGTGCCAAAAAGTAGAATAGAAATAATGGAATTTTTAAAAAATCACCATTTTGCAAACAGTATTACAAGAACTTATTCAGGGAAGAATCATCAATGGATGGTAAAACAAGTCTGAAAGTGTGTGTAGTAACAGAGATACACCTAATCCCAGACTATTGTCCCACGAAATACTTGTGAGTTACAAAGAGAAAAGTAGAGTACCATTATAGAGAACATGCCTGGCAACCACCACTTTAGCCATGTGACCAGAGTTAACAGGCACAGAAATGGATCAGCATTTGTGCCTTTTGAGAGAATGCACTGAGAGCCCAAGGTCTCTTCTATGGGACACCTGCCAAAGACCTGACTCATGAGGAAACATCAAACAAACTCAAATGGAAGTACGTTCTGCAGAATTACTGGCCAGTGTCTTGAAACACACTGATGTCTGAGGAACAGTTTGAGGTGAATGTAGGCTAAAGAAGCCTGACAACCAAATGGAATGTGTGACCTAGGAGTTTCTTTTGCTATAAAGGATGTTACTGGAACAATTAACGAAACTTGAAGAAGGTCTGCAGAGGAGGTCAGAGTGTTGTATCGATAATTTCATCCTGATATCAAAAATAGTACTAAAGTTAGAAGAGAACAGCCTGTGTTTGAGGAAATAGTGAGACATTTAAGAATAAAGAGCTATTTTGGCTGTTATTATCAAGTTGTTCAGGAAGAAATTATGTAGAGACAAAGTAGAATAAAACAGATAAAGTAAAATATTCATTTTAGCATTTGTTTAACCTGAGTGAAGGGTGTTAGAAAATTTTTTGTATTCTGGTCATGTTTCTCTAAATCTGATGTGTCAAAAAAATAAAAGAGAAAAAGTATGCAAGTATACTCCCTTCCACAGTTCTCTCCTGGAGGCAGACAGCCTTCCTCCTATAGGTCCTTTCTGGGGTGTGCGGAGAGTCCATTCCCTGAATACAGATTGTTCAACATATTATTCTTGACTACATAACTCGAGTCAAGATTGTTTACAGCGTAAAGTGACTATAGGATTTTCTATTCCTTCTAAGTTACTGGGAAAGTCATAGATCCTGCCAGGGTTTTTTTCCTCTAGCAGAGAAAACTTGCCACAGAATAGATTTTAAATACATGGTAGAAGACAAAGATAAAGTTATATTTAGATTACAAAAATAAATAAATAAAATATTAATACCAAGTACATGTTATTTCCAGGCTGTGTCACCAAAGTGATAACACATTGGAAAATTTCTCTAACCTTGTGTGCAAGTAGATGAATTATTCAAAATAAGTTACTATAACAGTTATCCACACAGTTTATATTTATATCAAGTAATATCAATTAATTTTCTCCCATGGAGGAAATGAATCCATACAGTAGAAATCTGAAATTTCATTAAAATTAAGATACTTAATCCATCAAGCCTAGATCTTTTAAGGAGGTGTTTATTCACATATAATCACATGTCTTAGTAATTTAAACTCTGCTTACAGTTCTCTCATTTCCACAGCAAGTTTGCTAAACAAAAAACAAACAAAACAAAACAAAATCTCCTTTCTCAGAAGAATTCTTTTTGACATAGAAAGAAACAGTTTCCCATCATTTGACTCATCAAGTAACAAGGAAAATTTGAATTTTCCAGGGGTAGGTAAGCTTGTTGTTAAATCTCTTGTTTCTGTGTTCTTTTTCTAAAAGTTGTTTTGTTCTATTTCAATGTCCTATTTTGAATATAATAACTTGTGTCCTGGTTGGAGATATCAATTTTTTTACCTGTTTATTTTTTTTTTAATTTATTTATTTTCAGAAAAACATTATTCATTATTTTTTCACCACACCCAGTGCTCCATGCAAGCCGTGCCCTCTATAATACTCACCACCTGGTACCCCAACCTCCCACCCCCCCCGCCACTTCAGTTTTTTAATGTTTATGTTGTGGTTTATTAAAATACAGTTTTAAAACTGGGACAGAAGTTTAAGAGGTACAGGTATCTTTATATAAAAAGGGTTTATTTTTGGATGCTGTTGATCTAAATGTAAAAAAAAAAACCATGTTTTCATTAATTACTACATTAGCCATCTGTCCATGTCTTGGCTCAAAGTATTCATTTTCATATTAAATATGAAAATATTTAATCAGTTAGTTTGCACTGTAATTTTATTTGATTCTTTTAAAGACCGAGGTAATTGGCACATCAAAAAGTCTTAGAATATGGGGTGGGGGAAAAAGAGAACTACTCATACATGATTTTACATATATTGTGTTCTTATTTACAATACTTTGAGGAATACCATTTTAGAAATTTCACCTAAAAAATAGGATATCTAGAAAGAAAATCTGGTATATTGACAATAAAATCCAGTTTAAAATTAAAAATATATTCTGAAACTCAAATCTTTTTAGTGTTTACCAGGCTTTTATTTAAAATACAGTTAGATTCTATCTTAAAAATGATATAAGGCTCTTTTGTTAGTACATGTAATATTTATGAGAAAGGCAATGGAAGTATTAACATGGAAAAATATTTGGAATAATTTAATACAATTTCAAAAAGAAAAGACTTCTTGAAGAATAAAAGTGTCACTTTTTCCAAAATGATCTATATAGTTACCTTATTGTGCTGGAACTTTTTCTAGTCAAACTATTCATGAAACCCATCAATGAAAGAGGCTGTATAATTAGTATAGTTTTATTTTATAAATTCAAATTTGGAATAGTCACTTTTAAAGTTACTCAGTGGGAGAAATGATCATAGATATCCTCAAAACTTTGTAAGTAAGATTTTGGCTGATAGTGCATTCATTGAATTTTTGTGGTGGTCGTTGTTCTGCTTGTAAAGCATAATTTGCTACATAATTCAATTAAGATGAGGTGGTAATGGATAATTAAAAGTCGGCATATAGTGACTGGGGCAAGGCTCTGATCAGCTGAATCCCACTGGTGAGTAACACAGTCCACCTAAATGGTGCCAAGAAAAATATATCCTCAGCTGTCAAAAGTAAATAAATAAGTTCATACAGACAGACAAAGGAACATTTTATTACTAGGTGATATTCTATTCTTTATTCTCAGGGCAGACCTCGAATGAGCTAGACCAGATCCTATGAAATGTCTTTACTTAGTTTTACTTCTCTGCCACCCCATGCTTAAACTAAAATTCCTTTCATTGCAATCACTCTCATGCCTCCCTGTGTGTGGAATACTCCACTCTTGCTCTGTCTCCGCAAAACCCCGCCAGCGCCCCTATACACACACACTACATTGCAAATATCTTAGTCATCTTTGCTGATTACTTCTTCTCCATCCAATTTCTAAATGTTTGAGATTCCCACATTTGGAAGGGCTTATGACCCAGATAGTTTTTTCCCTTAATTTCATTCTTTCTTCTAAGGTTACCCCCTGATCCAGTTATCTGATCCAGTTAAACACTACCTCAGTGCATATAATTTTCATACTTTAATGATGCCTTAGTGTCTCCTTAGCACCAAGCTCCTAATCAAGTTCAATACCAAAGAGACAACTTCATCTCCACTTTTCAAAAACAAACTTCAGATATTTTCCTCCTTTATAGTGTTCTCTACTATCCTGTTTTTTTGTTTTTTTTTTTTCTCTGTTTACCTGACTCACAATCCAGCTGGAAGTTTGAGCACAAACACAGGAATTCTTATTTATTCCTTTTTCTTATCTCCTAATGACAGTCCAGTTCTAACAGACTCCAAATCTACCTTCAAAATATTATCTCCTGTCTATCTCTATCTCTGCTGGCAGGATGCTAGGTCAAGCCACCTCTCTTCTGGACTGCCATGGTTGCTCCTTCATTCATTGTCAGCTTAATTGCTGTCAGGGTCCATGTTATATGCAACCTGTATATTACATGCAACCTGTATGTTTCATACACCCTGAATGTAACAAGGTGGAATATGGTTAAGGAATGAAAAAGGGAAAAACATGTTTGGGCTAGACCAAGGTCCTACTGAGCAAGGCAAGGAAGTGGTTTCTTGAACCTGGTGTGAATAGTTACTGTAGGAGGGGTCCCTGCCACAGCAGCTGAGGCCTTTGGGAAAGAACTGGGGGCTGAAAACCTCAGCTCAGCAAGTATGTTGTTTCAAAGAAAAGCTCCCCCAATTCTCTCTCCTTCCACTCTCTGAACTTTTCAGTTGTCTGAATATGATCGAGTCCAAAAGGTCAGAGGTTCTGATTGATTTTGTCTGTAAAGATAAACTTCCAAGGATAGACTAGGAAGGAAGGAGATAAGGAATGTCAGAAAATATCTAAAACATTCCACCACAATCTTTTTTCCACTCAGTCAAGCGCTCTTTCAATAACACCATTCATACCTTGTGATTTAAACATGTAAACCACCCATTGCAGTTAGGATGAAATTCAGACCTCTCCCCAGAGTTCCTTTTGCTTCTCTTTTCATTTAGACTAGGTAGGATTTTATAGGCCACGTACAAATGTTGGCTTTTATTGTGAATGAAGTGGCATGTTGTTGGCAGATTTTTATCAGGGGAGTTAAATGACCTAATTTTAGGTCATATAATTTTATGACTAATTATATATATTTATATATATATACACATATATACAAATAAATTTTTACATTTCACATAAAATATAAATTACATGTAAAACATAAATTTGTATTTTAAAATATAAAACATAACTATATTTTATAAATTTTTATTAAAAATTTTATTTTATACATCTATAATTTTAATAAAAAATTATAAATTTTTACAAAAATAAATTTTTACAAAATAATATAAATAAATTATATAAACTATATTATAGTTATATATATATTATATCTATATCTGGAAATTTAGGTCTAATTTTATATGACCTAATTTAAATTTTAAGCAGACCACTCCCATAGCTGTACTGGGACTAGGCTATGGAAATACAAAGAGAGAAGCTGGGTGACAATATAGGTACTTAATTACTATGCCCAGGTTTGAGATTGTGGTGGCTCAGACAAGGGAGGTCATGAGAGACATCTGGATTTGGGATGTTTTGAAGGAAGAACATGCAGGATTTCTTGATGGATCAGATATGGAATGAGGGGGGAAAAAAAGGATGCCAAGGATTGCTCTGTTTTAGCACCACATTACAAACTGGGTTCGTTTATGTACTCTCTTTAATATTTTTCAAATTGTTTCACATGAATGGATTTTTATCTCCAATATCATAGCCAGCATCTTGAAATAAAGGTCTTAATGAGATTGGCTTCAGTTGCTTCTCAGTGTGTTTGGCACCTGATAGGCACTCTGTAATTATTTGCTAAATGGGTGAATGGGCATTATTTTTTCTTTTTAATGTCAGCCTTGATGATGCGCTAGTCCTGACATATCAGTAAGGCTGTCTCAGATTATGAACCAGCAAAGAAACAAACACAAATTTTCTGTTAATATACACAGAAGACATTGCTATTACCAGCTATTTCAGGGTATGGGGATTTTCCAGTAAGGGAAACTGAAAGCCCAAAAAGTGTGACTTTTTTTGTACCTCCTAAGGCATCCAGCAACGTACCAGACTCAGAGAAGGAACTCCACTACTATTTGGTTGGATTTAAATAATGTGGTTAATATTTAGAAGTTTTAAAATGTTTTCAACACATAGTCCAGAAAGTTTCTTTGAAATAATTTTTTTACTTCTTTCTGGATCTCTACCTGTGACTCATACTTGATATTTAAGTGCTTAAGGGACAAACAATGCATATGTCACCCTGATCTGGTTATATAAAATTAGCATTATGGGTGAATGCAGTTGTAATAGATCCAGAGAAATGTTTTATTAAAAAAAAAATCACATAGGTATTCTTTGGAAAACAAAAGATTCTAACTATTTTTTTCCTGAGAAAGTTCTTATAGCCTTCAGTGAAGCACATGAATGTACCTAAGATTATTTTGAAAGTATTCCATGGCTACTTTAGGTTATTAAAAAATATATGCTTTCTTCTTGGTGCTTTTGAGTATAATCTTTTTAAAAATTTAAAAATTCGGTACCATCTTAAAAAAAAAAGAACTATAGTTGTAAAACAACATATAGTTTTAAAGATTATACAGTTATAAATGTCAAACGATACACAAATATGCATATGTATATAAGAAGACTATTTTGCACATATTATTTTTATATGGTTTTATTTTTATAAAGTTAATTCAGAAATTATATAGATTATGTTTCGATTTTAGTTATAACTGAGCTATATAAAATAAAAAGACTGGATGTGTAAATGAGTTTGGATCCAGTTCTGCTGAATAGAAATTAATAATTCATAATACATTTTTGTTACTCAAAATAATCTCAAGAGTTTTAGTCTAATACGACAAGCATATAAGACTCTTGATACAAAAATTACATAGATCATTAGTTAATTTAAAATAAATAATAAATACTGGCAGTCATATCTATTCACTATTTTATGAACTGTTTTTGGGAGAATAATTAAAACTAACTTTTGAAATGTTCAGTACACAATTTAATGTTTTTCTTTTTAAAAAAAACTTCCTTCTTTCTTTTCTTTTTTTTTTTTTTTACACAACTTTGTCATACAGGTATGAGTGGGGATGCATTTTGTACAATTCCATGCGGGTAGGGTACTTTGCCTTTGTTCTGAACTCAGGAGCTCAGAACAGAGATTCTTTGGCAAAAAAGTTCTGACTAGTTCTGGGTCACCAATGACTTTTAGACAACAAATCTCCAAAGTACCTTGATGTTGACATTGGTCTACATTAACCTTTCTCTGCCTGTTTCCTTAAAGGGGTATTTTAAAATATGGAAAAAAAATTATTTTATTTTATTGGTCTCTCGATCCCTAATGAAAAACTATTCCCTTGTATATATTTAAGAGCATTCAATATTAGCATTTTAATTTCCAATTTATTTTATTAAAAAATTGTGTTACTTAAATGTGTATTTAAAATTATTATCAGATATTAATCATTAAAAGACATTTACTAACTATTTGTAGGGGCTATTTTAAAAATTTCTCTCTTTGTATTCCTTGTCCTTTTATGATTGGGGATTTGTACCTGTTTACTGCCTCAACAAAGTATCATAGATTGGATGGTTTGAACAGCAGAAATGATTGACTCACAGTTCTGAAGTCTTGAAATCCAAGATCAAGTTGTTGGCAGGGTTAGTTCCTTCTGAAGACTGTGAAGGCGAATCTGTTCCATGCCTTCCTTCCAGCTTCCAGTGGTTTGCTGGAGATCTTTGCTGTTCCTTAGCTTGTAGAATTATCACCCCAATGGATAATGACATGTTCATAAGGCCTTCTATGTATAGGCATATCTGCTTCTGTGTCCAAATTTCCCCTTTTTATAATGGCACCAATAATATTGGATTAGGGCACACCCCAATTATTTCATTTTAACTTGATTACCTCTCGTGTCCACATAGTCATATTCTGAACTAAATATTCCAACATATTTTTTTAGAGGGACATAATCCAACACAGAACAGAGCCTTAGCATTTTTCTTTTCTTTTCTTTATAAATATTAAAAATATTAACTATCAGTAATAGTTTTATAAGTACATTTTCCAGACTTTTATGATTTTTTAATTCTCTTTGTGGCTAGCAATTATTTTATTTTATTGTTGCTTCACTAGCTTGTCTGTTTTAAATCAAAGTGTTTTAGACTTTTTTGTGGTCAGATTTATTTTTTCTTCATTGTTTTATCAATTGATTTTAGAATTAGAAAGTCCTACTTCATTTAGAGATTTAAAAATTATTAATTTCTGTTTTCCACTTTTTAAATAAAATTTTAGTTTTTGTTACACTTAAAATTTACTCTTCTGTTCATCTGCAACTGGGGACCTTTTTTAAGGGTGATTTTCCTGAACATATTTTAATATATGAAAATTTGTATCAAGCAATATTTTTTCTCTGTGTACTAGGCAAAATCAAAATGCTCTTAGATTAAAATATTTTCTTTATCCAAGAACAAATATAAACTTTTTTCTTTATCCTACATTTTATTTTTTAGTCTGTATTTCAGTTGATCTGACATGGGAGTCTTGGACCTGTCCCCATGTAGGTGTGTGATTTTGAGCAGGTTGTTTAACTTCTGTAGATTTTGGTTTCTTCATTTGAAGAAACAAAGACATTAAACAGAATTTTACTAGGTATTAAGACCAAAAGTTCTATGATTCTACTGAGTCTGCCTCATGTAAAATGGAGATGTTGCAGTTGTCTGTAACCAAATGCAGGAGGAGGCTATTCTGTAAGATAAAAGTGAGGACTGAGAGTCACATAACAATTTTGACTGTCTTCATTTCAGCTTTCAGAAGATATATTTATCCCTTTTAGAGCCTATTCTCTTCCAATTTAAATAAGTGGAGCTGTTTAAAATATTATGATCTTGGGGCACCTAGCAGCTCAGAAAAGCATGTGATATTTTTGTTTCAGGGTCATGAGTTCAAGCCCTATGTTGAGTGGTGTAGAGATTGCTTAAATAAATAAATAAAGTTTGAAAAATATATTATGACCTAATCAGAATAGGAATATTACTGGAAAAGACTGGGAAAAGGAGATGTGATGGAAGCATTAAATGTTTTAAGAACACTATGTGATCTTTTAATAGAAAATTGAAACTGATGGACAATAGACAGGAAATTCAACTTTTCAACATTTTAAGGGTTGAGTTCATATTTCAGCTACAGAATTTGTTGGTATTATACTTTACTTAAGGATGGCATATTTATTTATTATAAATACATTTCTTCTGCTGTGTGATACTGTTGGCCAAATATATGCAAAAATAAATGAAATTCAGTGGACAGACTATGCCATATCTGTCAGAAAAGCTATTAGTAATTATGAAATTAAAAATTCAAATTGCATAAATTTCCTCCAGTTACTGAAGGGAAAATATACACATATGAATAATTTATCTAAATGCATTTTCATTCCATTTTTTGTCTTGTCACCGTTAAAAACAGAATCCCAACCTTGAGGGGCGCCTTCTGTGTTGTTCCAGGTGGTAGGATCTCAGCATCACAGCTCTGTTACTGGCTCCCAATCCTACTTCACTTCCCCTGGAAGAGCTAACTAACTTCATGCTCTTCCCTGTTTTTCTATCATGAAAGGGGTGAATACATAGAAAGCCCTTCAGATAGAATAAGTGTGTTAAATGGAAGAATGCTTTGTGTTTATATTTGTTAGGTTTTTTCCTTTCCCATTTTAATTTCCAGTCATTTCTGAAATATCATTTCTGAAATTATTTTTTCTTATTTCTCATCTACACAAGCGAGGGGAAGGAAAAGACTGAACAAATCAAGTAATACCTCTTTGCTCCTTTATTGCCCTGTATACATGACCTATTCTTTAATCAGCATGAGATCCATTATTTTTTGTGGCTGGTGGGTTGGGGGTAGATTAGGAGTTACTGAAGCAAAAAGAAAAAGAAATAATTCATATTCAGCTTCAGACACCCAAAATAGGATTTTAAAAACTTCAGCAAGAAAATCAACTTGGATTCCATGGTGTATTAAGTGTCTTCTCCTCTGGTAAATGACAAACAGACCTAAAATATGGCATTTTATGTAAGGGAGGTTATAGAGAGAAAATAAAATCATGGTCTACATGAATGGAAGAAATGGAACTAGGTTGAATTTTGGAATTATCACTATTTGGGCTAAATTATGAGATAGTGATCTCAAGGAACCAACAGATTTTTTTAAAGGTGATTTAAGAAGCATAGTTCTTTGAGTTTTCTATAGGGAGCCACAACCTCCAGGAGAAACCACTGTCCAGAGACCCTTCCACCTTTGTGCAGAAACTTTACTGCCCCTCATTAACACCACTATCCCAGAGAATCTGAAGCATTGATCCTGCTCCCCCATGGCTGGTGTTCAGTGTGGAGAGGGAACTCCAAAGTAACTGTATATCCTCTTGATAGAGGTAGCAGGGGGAGTGGAGACACAGAGATGGCTGGGAAAGCAGGAGAGGATTGGGGTTGCAGTAAAGAGAACAAAGTGACCATAGTGTTGGAGTTTAAGAACTCCTGTCATGAGCCAAGAGGTTGTCCCCAGAGGTCAGGTAGGGCCATTCACACTAATTTATACCAGGAGTTCTCCAACTCAGAAGAGCCCCATAGACATTTGAGGGGCCTTTCTCAGCTGGAGCTGTGAGTTCCCCATTCATCACATCTAAGGAAGAATGCAAGACATAGCAACATAAGACGTTGTATTGCCTTAAACTTAAATGATTTTTGTAACTTTCCTGAAGAAACAAAAATTAGAAGTAAAAGCTTAGGGAATGAAAATGAACATGTATACTGAGAGAGGAAAAGACTGCAAAAATAAATGTCCAAAAGCTATCAAATGCTCAAAAATATAGGGGAACAGGATATAACTTTTATCAACTAGCTACCTGACTCACCTCTGTAAAATATGTCATCCCTACATTGTCAACTGCTTATACTTTAATTGCTTCCTCATAGGCATTTGTAGCACCCCTCCACAGAGATGGGAAAGATAACTCTGTCCTCTGGCATGGTTAGTAGAAATTGGCTTTTAAAAAAAATTAACAATTTAAAATTAATTTCTTAAAAAACAGTATCTGTTTAAGGAAAGTTCCTTCAGCTTCACCACTTATAATTAGTAATGCCATCTAGGTTTCTACCATTGCTGTAAATCTGGGAAGCTTTCTGTCAAACTTCTGTCATGTATGCACTTTTAAATTTCAGGACATTTCAAGTCTCCTTAAATACTCTTTAAATTGACTACATTACTACTAGAAGCCTTTTGAGACTGGTGGCAATAATTTAATTTACACAGAAATGGCTGCAGATTGAAAATTTTTACTCTAAATTTAGAATATATGTATTTTTAGTTAAATGTCTCCATAGGCTGATTCCAAAACTTCCCACAGCCATGACAGCCTACTAAAGAAGAGGGGATTCCCGACAGAAAAGAAATCAGGGTGGAAAGACTAGTTTCTTCATCAGTTGCGGTTAATATGTATTACCATTGCACATTTCACAAAGTGCATTACCTTGTGAATAGATTCCAGAGTCTTGGAAGGCACCTGTGAAAGGAAAGGACTTTAATGTGTAAGTGTGGTGGCTTCTGTAGTCACTGTAGGTCTAGCTTGAGAAGGAGTCCACAAATTTGCACAAGGGCAAGAAAAAGTAGATCTGAGAGGACTGAATGAATATGTAAGTTTAAAATTTAAACTTTAAGTCTAAAATTTTTAGTTTAGAATTTCAATCTTAATTAAATTTAATTTTTATTAAGTTAATTTGTTCACTAAAATTTAAGTCATTAAAATTAATTTCAATTAATATAACTTATATTAATCATATTAATAAAATTTATTTATTAAATTAATTTAATTTATTAAAATTTTAATTAAAATGAATTGAATTGAATTCATTTTAATTAAAATTAAAGTTTAGAATTTTAACTTTAAATTTTTTTTCTATAAAAATATATAGAGTTAAAATTCTTTTGATTTATTATAATGGACAAATGTTATAGTGAAATAAATTTACTATTATCTGCTTTGCCCTGACAATATGTCCATTCCCAGTCCCCCAGGAGGTGGGGCTCCACAGCACTAAGGGAAAACGAAGAAGCTGCATTTTTTCATGCTTCTTAGTATGAATAAACATGGGATATTATTACATGTGTTTCTCAAGTTAATATATACTTTTGATGTGATTAGAATATTTAATTATACTTTCCAAAATATTTTTTTAAAAATATTATTGTATTTGTTTCTTATTATTAAACTTACAGGAAAAAGTCTTTATTGTTTAATCAGAATTTCCTAAGATTATTCTAGAGTCACTGTCAAGAGCTGGTGTCAAGTAACACACCAGAATTGTGATGGGAACTGATCTAGAAGGTTCCAGGTACAGAAATTCCAGTAGCATATTATCCTTTGCAGCTACCCATACCATTATCTTTTCACTCAAGTTTATAATCAGACCTAGATAAATTCATAATGTAGAGCAAACTGTTTTGCCCAGCTTTTCTCTTGGCTACTCTGAACTTCTTTGTGCCCATGGACTTGACGGGTTAGATTCCAAAATACAAACATGAGTTTGTAATATCCTATCAGTTAATCCTCAGAAGTCTTCAGAATGGGTTGCTGACTCAGCACACTTCCTTTACTGATAACAGATGACCAATAACAGTCAATAGTGAGGTGGGAATGGATTCAGTTAACAAGCTCACCGAGGATCTACTTCCCCAATGGTGAGAGAGTAGAAGATAGAATTTTAGGTTTATTTTGTTTGGAGAGGGCATGATATTTGGGTAAAACCTGGAAGGTGGAGGAATCACGTAACAGGGAATGCATGATTCAAGGCAAAGGCAACAATATTACAGAAGCGCGGAGGGGTGCCAACGGGACACACTGCAGTTATAAAACTTGGACAGTTACAAATCTTGGGGTAAACAATGGATCAGAGGCAAGGATTGGAGAAAAACAGGAAGGGGAGAGTGTCCTGAGTGCCAGATGGTAAGGCCTTCCACCCCTTAGAGACTTCAATACTTGGCTAAGTAATTAAAGAGAAAGCAGAGAAACACTTTTATCTTGCCACTCGATTATCAGGATCCTTCTTTACCTTGAAATCCAACATTTTTCCACGTAGTGAAAGGAAAATGGTTAGGATTTTTTTTTTCCCATGAACTCAAAGTTTTCTTGATCTTGGTGGTTTCCATATCTTGTGTAGCATTTAGACAGATGAACGCTTTGCGGAAACAAAACATGGAAACGTTTACCAAGCAAGCCTATCTGGGGCTTGGTACTTTCACATCTGTTATCTTATAATCCCCACAAAGGATACTCTGAATTATTATGGGATTTTCTAGATTAAAAAAGAGGCTTAAAGAGCTTGAGCATGAGGTTAAACCCATAGGAGGAAAATTTGAACACAGGTTATCAGCATTTACCAACAAAGAAAAATGTAAATTTTGAATAGTTTAATTTAACCTGATACCATAAAGTAAGTCCCTACTACTTGACTTTCTTGGTGTTTTAAATGCATGTGCTTATTAACTGCAGAGTGTCCATAATAATAAACTGTCAGTTTAATAATTTTCAAAATGTTTGCATTTGACTGCACAACTGCAAATTCAAAAGAAATCTTAACTAGGGAAAAATGCATTATGTATACAAGGCTGAGTCGCAAATTTCCAATTATTTTGATGCAGTAGGCACTCTGTCTTCAGAACAATCAATTAGACTCTTGCCTCCTGATGTGAATATCTGAATACAAATTAAAAATGAAGGGCATGTACATAACATCAGAATATAGATCAAAATCATTACCCAGGTTAGTTTGTAATGTTCCATTTAGAGCATGTATAATCAGGGGAAAAATTAAATGTACTCTTGGGAACAACGACAAACACCTGTAATCACTTTTGAAAACCATAATTTATAAATTTGGAGAGATTTCAGAGATGACTTACAGTTCTCAGGTAAATGATATAATGTATGTAATACTTAGATGTATATATTAAGGAAGTTTCATAAGATATATGTCATTGTAACCTATTTCTTTAGTCAGTGGGGAAGTACTTATTTCAACTTTGAGAAATGTAAGATTATTAATAAATTCAGTGACCTGGTGTGCATAAAATACCTGAACTCATGCCTGGCATTCAGTAGTCACAATAGGTTAGTTTCCTTCTAGTTTGACAGATGGGAAGAGCAACATTAAAAAATCTTCTAAAAGTAACTAACTAAATAATAAAACTCATCTAATACAAAGTCAACTACAAAATGTGTTTAAGGAGCTGAGGCCCTAAATAGAGTTCTATTAGAATGAAGTTTATTACCTAAAGCTTAGACATATCTTACACTCACTTTATTTTACTTAAAAATTAAAGAAATCTTGAAAAAATATTAGCCATAAACATTGAAAACCTGTTTAATATTTTACTGTATCCTTAGGTTTATTATTATTTATTTATTGTTACATGCACTTGATGTGAAAGGCATCCAAATTTAAATAGCTTTCTTCTAACTTTTCATTGTCTTCCTTCAAGCTAGTCAAAGTCAGATAATTCAGTCAGTATGGATAGGCTTCTCTGTTGCCTAAAACTGGGGAAGTCACTTCCTGAATATGTTTTTTCATCTGGAAAATGGGGATAGTGCTACCTCAATGTTGATTAAATATGCAATACATGTAGTATATTATATTGACTGTCATGAAACATGTGTTCTCTAAATGACTGCATTTGGCTCTTTGAATTGGTTCACAAATAAAGCCTTGGGGTGCCTGGGTGGCTTAGTCATCTGCCTTTGGCTCAGGTCCTGATCTCAGGGTCTTGGGAGCCAGTGTCGGTCTCCCTATTCAATGGGGAGTCTACTTCATCCTCTCCCTCTGTCCCTCCACCCCCACTCAGGCACACACTCTCTCTCTTTCAAATAAATAAAATCTTAAAAAAAAAAAAAAAAGAAGAAGTCTAAAAAGCATCTGAAAATCAGTGTACCCTTCTAGTAAAATTTTTTAAATTTCAATAATAAACTGTTGAGGATTATGCCTCCTGTGTTGCAAGGAAGTAACCTTGCTAACCACAAATGTGGGATCAGGATTATAGTAGCTCATTCAAAGATGGCCACTGGCATCTACTCTGGAAAAAGGATAATTCCTCCTGTGGTGACCAAAATGAAATTCTGCTTAGTAATATGCTCCATATTGAATGGTGTCAAAATGATCTTTTTTAGGAAATATAACTACTGAACACAGAGAAGGCAACCCACTTGATCTCATTCTGAATAGTCCAGCACACATTTTAACTAATAAAAACTGGGAGGGAAACCAAGAAAAATAGCACAGCTAAAGAGACCTATTAACATTCTTGAACACTCTTATAATAAATCTCCCATGCCAAAGATACCCTGGTTTTGTCTCTTCCATTCAGTGCTTCTGCAATGTATTTGTAATTTCCAATAGTGAGGTTTTAAGGAATAGACCTCAGACTTGAAATGGAATTGAGTGGAAAAAATAGGGAACACAAGGTGTTCCCATTCATTTGGGTTTGAGGAGTATATCACTCTGCCTTCGGCTCAGGTCATGATCGCAGGATCCTGGAATGGAGCCCCGCATCGGACTCTCTGCTCAGCGGGGAGCCTGCTTCCTCCTCTCTCTGCCTGCCTCTCTGCCTGCTTGTGATCTGTCTGTCAAATAAATAAAATCTTAAAAACAAACAAACAAACAAACAAAAAACCTGAGTTCCAGTATTGTGTCAAATATGCTAGATTGCTCACCCAACTAACAACCTCTCCTTTTCTGCATTTTTAAGACCTTTTTGACCAAAGATTAAAATGTCAAAGACTTATTTTTCCTGCTTTGTCTGTGGCTAGGTCATAGCCAAGCATCTCTGCCCACTGTAGCTAGATCCTGGTTTGGATCTGTAGGGTAGTCCGCTTGACTTATATTTTCATCCATAAAAATATAAATTTTGGAAAAAATACCTCTTTCATTTAACTGGAGACGACATTGGCTATCACGATGCTTAGAACTGGAGTAGCCATTTCTGGCCCAATGGAGTAAAAAGTAAAGCTGAGCCAATATGCTGAGTATGGTAGAAAAGGAAGATGAAAGGACCTCAGTCCTTGGCAATGCAGTTGAGCTTTTGGAACAACACTGGAACTCCCTGACCTCAGGTTTTTGTGTGTAAGAAAACAAAACCCCATTATTGAAGTTCAGTTACTTAAAGAAATTGTCCTTTGTACTCAAAGGTGTCCTAACTGGTCTAACCACATGATTATGTAGAAGGAAACACTCTCAGCTTGAATTTAGTGCTTGCACTACTCTTGCCAAGTGAGCAATGGCTTAGGACACAAAAGATAATAGAAGGGAAAGCCAAACTCCCAGTTGCATTAGCTTTTTACAGTTGAAGTTAGGGTGCTGGTTGGTAAAAATGAGGCTTTTGTTTTCACTAACATGTGGACTTTCACAAGGATTAAGGGCACTTTAGACTTGAGTACCTGACATAAATCATGACATTTCTAATCATCCCCTACCACCAGAACCTTTTCCTACACCTTTTTAATTTTTCTCCAGTTAAAATGAACTTCTCAATTATGAGACCTATTTATTAACTGCAATTGGAATTTGTCACTGGCTTAGCATCACTATGTAAAACCAGACTTGAAAAGAGGGGAAAGGTACCCAGGAGTAGTATAAATTGCCAGAGCACTGACAGAAGGTGGAAGAGATGAAGTGGTCTTCCATTTTAGAGATACTTTGTCCAGAGGACAAGAGCACATACTTGAAATATGCTTCATTTGTGTTTTTTGGACCCATCAGGAAGGCACATTAAAGCACAGTCATGGACAGCTCTCAAGAGGTTTAACAGCTTGCCATTTTAACTGATGTGCAATTACACCAAGCCCTGATTCCTGTTGACTGTTGTGAAGAGGCAGTGTTTGACATAAGTTAGGCAAACTAATTGCATGGCTTGGGGAGAAATGACTTACATAGTAGATCTATAATCTATTGCTTATACATATCTAATACACATGTATTACGTTTCCCACACAGTGCTTCCTTGCTGTTAGTGGCCAGGCCAGGAGAGGCTGATAAAGGAAAGGAGGTCTAAAGGACCTTTTGTCCTTCCTCCACAGGTGGTAGAAGCTGTAACTGCCAAAGAAATGTTCATTATAATGGGAAGGGTCAAAGTTGGTAGGCACAGATAGTGATTATCAGCAAGAGCAAGAACTGAGTGTGGTACTTTAGGAAACAATAATACTGGAGATTCTTGGTTATGATTTAGGTAGTATATGATGAAACTTTAAAGTATTTCCTAAGACTTTATTTGATATATGTAACTAATAGAATTGCACTGGCCTGATAAGAGTGGAAACTGCTTCTTTCATCCAAACAAGACAGTATATCAACAGCGTAGTGCAAACAGCCTGAGTTCAAATATTGGGGCCTCCTTAAACTTGCTGTGTGATTTAGGGCCTCTCAGTCTCTTAAAATAAATGCATGGGAGTAAGAATATTACTCAAAAGGGTTACTGTAAAAATAAATATAATGTCTATAAAATACTCAGAGAAGTTCTGGAAGCAGTAAATATCAAATTACCTTAAGACAGAGATACTTGGTATCCTTGGTTGTAACAAAACTAACAACAAATAGAAAAAAAAAAACAAACAGGAAAATAAAGAACACTGGTAAAGACTGCTATAATCACTTTGTACATACTATGCCTCTTTATACTTCAGAAACTCAAAAAGTTTTTAAAGAGACAGGATTATTATTTAGAGAAGGGATACTTTAAAAGTTTTCAAACATTGACCCCAGTGGTCCACTGGAGGCTTACAGTATCAAGTGATCAATGGTTGTGACTGAGTTTATCCCATCGTAGGTGGAACAAAAGGTGTATACTTTTTTCTAACAGTTATGTTCCAAACTTAGGAGTATATACTTGGGAAATGTATTTAACAATTTAAAAAAGGGGGGCAATATTTGATCCCAGGCTATTTCCCTAACCCATGGAGTACATGGTGTTGGAGTTATGATGTAGCGGGGCAAGAAGAAGCCATTGGTGTTTCTCCTATTTACTCTGTTTATAAACCAGTCACATTCTATCTCCACAAATACCCTTGAGATTTTAGTCACTACCAAAGATTTCCTGGTACTGTGATTCTATTAGCTCTCTTGTGTTTCTCTAGTTTGGCCTAGGTAAACATACTGAGTTCTAGAATATTAACCTCAGTTGCACAAATACTTATGTGCAGCTCTTCATGTAGGTGTTTTTAGACACTTCTATTTTTGGACAGTACTACATACCAAAACCATATATGGCAGGGAAAGCTCTCTATCATAAATTAGTCATCAAAAATATGGACCACCTCACCTTCTCCTTCCACTACCTCCTCTCCTTCCTAGACCATCATAGTTCTCCATCAATGTGATCATGTCATCCTTGGCCCTAGAGAAATGAAAGTTGTAAGAATTCTAATTTTTTTAAAAAATGAGTGACAGATGTTAGAAATGAAGCTTTTAGGAATATATATCTTAGTGAACATTTATCAATCTAAAGATATGCAGTTAATAATAATCCCCTCCAAGGTTAAGGATGGCTTTTACTTTAATTCAAAAAGAGGTATAACATTTAATTAACTTCTTATTTTCAAGGTATCTTAGTTTTCATCCTGCATATCCCTCACTACTTAATAATTTATTTTAGCTGTTCTACCATACTTTGCATACTTTGTAGAACTATTGAAAAGTTTTAGGCTGACCTATTATGAGCTGCCCTTCCAGTTAGTTCATATGATACTGCTGATTTTCAGAGGTCTAAAGTCTCTAAGAGCAGAACTCTTAAGTGGTAAAACCTCAAAGGCATTGTGTATCTGCTGCATGCATACACACATACACACACACACACACATACACACACAAATACAAGTGACCTTGAGATATGAATTGAGCACTGTGATCTGTTATCTTGTATCTAATCCACCAAATCATAAATTTGAACATGTCGAGATAAATTTCATTATTAAATGGATATAGTCTATTTAGGGTCAAGCCCCTGTGTACAGTAGGTGAATAAATTCTCCCTATATTCATTGACTCTATGTAGGTCAAATTCCCATTCTTCTTTGCTCATCCCAGGCCTATGACTTCACAGAAAGTTATCTGTCCAACTTAGGATAAAAGTCTTAAGAGATACTTGTAGGGGATTCTACAGGGTATGAAAGCCCTACCCAAAAGTGGATTGCTACAGCATTAGAAAGCTCCTTAAGAGTAAGTGTGCAAGTCAAGCAGAGAGAGTCAATTATCACATGGTTTCACTTATTTGTGGAGCATAACAAATAGCATGGAGGACAAGGGGTGTTAGAGAGGAGAAGGGAGTTGGGGTAAATTGGAAGGGGAGGTGAACCACGAGAGACTATGGACTCTGAAAAACATTCTGAGGGGTTAGAAGTGGTGGGGGGGTGGGAGGTTGGGGTACCAGGTGGTGGGTATTATAGAGGGCACAGATTGCATGGAGCACTGGGTGTGGTGAAAAAATAATGAATACTGTTTTTCTGAAAATAAATAAATTGAAAAAAAAAAGAGTAAGTGTGCAAGATAATAGAATGAGAAAATCCTCCCATTCAGCAGAACTTCACGTAAGACATTTTGAAGTTTATTATGCCTGGAAGGAAGTCTAGATTGAGATCCAAATTTACCTTGATTTGGGGAGAGTAGCAGCTTTTTGGATAAATTGTCAAAGACTTGGGAGAAGTACAATTGGAGGATTTGTGCCCTAGGGGTTTGGGATAAAGACTGCATCTCTCTCTCAAGAGAGAGGTCTGAAACAAGTTATTTCACCAGAAAAGAATAGAGACTCTGTTTGGGTCTTCTGACTTGTCCTCTCCTTATTAAGGTGATTTGACTATCGCCACTACTGAGAACCAAATTTGCCAGCAACAACAACCTTTGAATTTCTAATAAAGTGTTATACTCTAGTCAAAAAGAACCACCCACTGATAGCATGTTGATTACGTCAGGGTTTTTTGTTGTTGTTGTGTTTTTTTTTTTCTTTTAAGAATTAGTATGAAAATTGTTTACCCTCACTGAAAAACACTATTTGGAATCTAAGTTGGTTTCCTGTAGCCATCTTCTGTGTATGTCATGGTTTTACTGACTATTTCATGTACTACCAGTTTCTTCTATCAATATGGCTTCTGTCCATGACACTTACTTCCCAGGAATAAAAGCAGTAAGTTGAAGCCCATGAAAGTAACTACTCCTATCATAAGCACACCATGCATATGTAGCCAGCTTTAAATGATGATAACTTGATCTATCGAAAACTCATTTACCATGTCCCTTCATTGACCATAATGGGCTGAAGATTGCCTTGTCTTATGTTGTGTGGTACATGATCTAAGACAACTTATATATAATGCTTCCTATGCCATGGTTCATTACAGAGGTATAGGATTTGAAGAGTAGAAAGACGGATATTTTTAAAAATCTTACATGATGCCTCACTTTCAAAATGTTCTTCTAATCTCAACATTATGGACTCATGAACATAAAACTGATAATACCCAAAGAAGGCACACTTAGATTTATATTTTATATAAACTATAAAAATGGTCCTACTAAATTGGAAACTGTGGTTAGCATGTGTCAATCTTGGCCATCTCATGTCATAAGACTAGTGAAAAGGTTTATCACCATATTGTCAGGAGGAATAAATTTGCTACCCCAAAATGGAGTTTGGAAAAACTATTGATGATCTAGAGAATTTTGGGTGTACATCTTTTTATTTCCTGCTGAATGTCATTGAGAAAATATATCTCTAGACCTCTTAAAAATGATGGTTTATGCTATCCCATGAAGGTAAGGATCCCAGGCCAACAAAAATCTAAAGGCAAGAGGATGAGAATAAAAGTCTAATACTAAAAAATGTCCCTGTGATAACATGGTCATATAAATAGGTATTATCTAAAAAATTAGAAAGTAAACAAATGTCAATGGCATAGATTATGACATTAGAAATTAGCTTCAAAAATAATTTGAAGATATTATCTTCGGTTGTAGAAATAAGTGACAGTTTTTGTTGTTACTCATTTGGCAAGAAGATAGGTGTGATTTTGGCTGTATGTGAACTAGCTATATTATAATAAATTGATGGCATCTTTGGAGGTGAAGACTTAGAAAGATGTTTGGTCCAGCAAGTGAAGTCTTTTATGGAAAAGAAAAATGAAATATCTGCCAACTACACTGTTCCATTTTTAGCAAAAACTTCAGAATAGAACTCCTGTGTTTAAGTAACTATGATTCTTGTTATGTTGAATGAATCCCAGCTTATGGTGCTAGGCAAAAGTGATTAAGAGGGGCATCCAGGTGGAATTAAATTTGATTCAAACAAATTTGATTCAACACAGTTTCTCTTCATTGCTTGGCTTTAATATCATACAGGTCCTCTTTATCTAATAAGCAAGGTGGCTAGGAGTTGACCATACCTTTCTCCATGACGCCACAATTTTCTGATTTACCTCCTACCTCTATGGTGGCTCCTTCCTTATCTTTTTTACTTTTTTTTCTGTGTCTTCTAAACCCTATTGCTGAAGGATTTAAAACTCAGCTGTTTGTCATTTCCTCCCTCTTTCAAAATATCATGTTGGTCTCATAGCTAAAGACACTTGACACCCAGATACTTCTATGGCTAATTCCTTTACCTCTTTCAAGTCATTGCTCAAATGGCACCTTCTTAATAAGAGCGATCCTGACCATCTCACTAATATTGTATTCTATCAGCCCCGACACTCCCAATCCCACTTACCTTGCTCTTTTTCCTCCTTGTGTCCATGGCTCTAATTCCATACCAAATGTTACTTATACATTTTATTTATTGTGTATTATTCATCTCCCTCCCCAGTTAGAAGGTAAACTCCAAGAGTAAGAATATTTTGTCCTGTTTGCTTTCACTGATTTATTAACATTTGTTTAATGAATGAACTAATTAACAAGGATCCTAAAATCTACCCTCCCCAAAAGATGGTGCCTTTCGGATAGTAAAATTCCTCTCAAGGTTTCCAACTCCTGGGATATGGCCACATGATCATCTCTGAACTAATCAAAGGCCAGCAATACTGGCTAAGCCTGGATCACATGACTCCTTCTGACATTGGGGTGACAGGGCCAACTATAACCAAACCAAGCATACAGAATGATGGTACTACAGAGAAGTGGAGGAATGACACCCCAAAGAAGGATGCAGGCAAACAAACACCTATGCAATCTATGAAGGTTAACTATCTTAAAGGTAGCTTGAATGAAACTTTAGTTCATGTTGGTACTCCAGATGGGCTGGTAAAAATCAATCAATTCAGTTAAATTATCTGCCCTGAAAGTCCAAGTAGCAGTTGAAAAAAAAATGTGTTTTTTAGGCTCTCTGGTAGTAACCTAAATATTTCCAAATTAGTCTTTTAATTACTCGTGGAGCTTGTTGCATACCTCAGTCTTAGAAACAGCAAAGTTCAGCAAAACTAGAGCTAATAGGGAGGTAACTACATGATGTTGTTACCAAAATAACACACCGAAAAAGTATGCACCCTACTGTATTATATATGTATCTTGGTAATAGATACCTAATACTGACAATAAACCAAGTGTGTCCCTTTGAAACTTGAAGATATTCTCAAGGCAGTCTCCAGATTATACTAAGTATAGTTTTAAATGACTGATTTTTATGCATTTCCTCCTTATCACACCAAAATCTCCCATAATTTTGTAAATCTAAAGGAGTTTATTAAAGTTCTATTGGTGATGATCTTGTCTAGGGAGATGAAGAAATGTGAACTTTACAATTGTTTATATATTACAAGTACTGGTATTAAAAAAAAAAAAAAAAGCTGGTCATCAGGGATTTCTGGCAATAACCAGGGCCTCTAAAGTTTATCTCATTAATTAAGATAAATCAGTGGGAAAAAAAAAAAAGCGGAGACAATAAGAAGCAGTTACTAGCTTCTAATGAGTCATTCTTAAAGATAAATAGACCAACTGAAAAAGGATTGAAAAAAAAAAAAACCCTGTTATTGTAGTGAAGATCTCACCTTGGGATAAAGAGCTCATGGAAAGTTAATGATGCTTGTAGCTAGAATACTCTTTTGAATAAAGGAATGGAAAAAAAAATGTTTTACTTTTTAATAGTTACCTCCCTATTAGCTCTAGTTTTGCTGAATTTTTCTGTAGTATTCAAGACAGAACAGCTGAATTCTAGTAAGTTAATTTTTGGCTGAATAAGCCACAGAGGATCATCCTTCCCATTCCAAAGTATCAGTCCTTAGGGGAGATGAACCAGGGAGGACCAGACCATGATGCTGATATCGGAAGTGAGATGAAGAGATGAAACCAAGGGTCAGTGATCTTTTTATGTAAAAAGTCAGAGATCAAATACTTTAGAATTTTCAGACCATCCAATTTTTGCCTCAGCGACTTAACTTTCTGAAAGTTAAGTGAAAATAGCCATATTTGCTATATAAATGAATGGGTTTGGTTCTTTTAATAAAACATTACTTATGACACTGAAATTTGAATTTCATGTGATTTTTACACTTTATAAAATATTATTCTTTTGATTGCTATCCAACCATGTAGAAATTGCAAAACAATTTTTAGCTAACAGGCAATGAGAAAATACACAGCTGGCTGAATGTGCCCCACTGGCCATAGCTTGCCAACCCAATTAAACCACGGAAGGTCTCAGGCTGAGAATGATTGCAAATCTTACTTGTTTGGGTGACATTCCTAACTTGAAATGATAGTTAGGAGTTTGAGATATACACATTGTTTGTCCAAGGTGAGTCGCTGGCTTCCTGTTCATACCCAGTTGCATCGTTTCCAGAGAAAAATGTTGCAGAAGCAAGATGAGGAATTGAAGGAAACAGGTAGCGTCCACTTGTTTCTTTCCACTGCTTGTCACTCATCCCCTCCATCTATAATACAGGGCTTTGTGGTGAATCCTGGTTTGTGAGTGCTTATTTTGATCCCCTGCACGGGAGGCCTTGGCATGCCTTTAATCCTCAGGTTTACTCAGAATGCTGAGAAAGATACAGCTCATTTCTGCTTATTTATATGATCAAGTCATGCAATTCTTTGCTTATAACACAATAAATACATTATGCCTAAAAACTAGAATGGAAATATAAACAGTGACTATCTTTGACTATTGGGATTATGGTTCTGAGATTCTCTGTTTCTTTGTTTTTGCTCATTGAATTTGTATTTTTTTATTCAATCAACATATACTGGCTAGTTATAAATCATTAAATTAAAATATCAACCAAATTTGTTATACGGCAAGTATGACAGGTTTGTTTGTTTTTTTTTTCCCAAAAGTTAGAAATCTTTCCCACATTTCTGGAAAAATAATTTTTTTTTTCCCCTGGAAAGAGAGAAGTACCCTTACTCAGAGGAAAGTCAAGCAAACTACATTTTATTTTGACTTGCAAATGCCATCTGCACAATATCTCATATCTCAGTCTAAATTGACATTGATCTCTGCGAGGGGGGGGAAAAAAACCCCTGATGCAAAAATGTAGTCTATTAAATTTTTTTGGAGGGATTTTTTTCAGGTGTTTAATATCATTTCTTAAGAGTGAAATTGTGCAAAGCTGTTATCCAGGCACCGTGAAAGAGATAAGGGTAAATAAGACACAGCTTTTGTTGTGAAGGGATTTTTCAATGTCATGAATCATGATTGATTAATTAGGTAGCTCATGAGAGCTTCCCGAGCGAGTTATTGTTTCTGAGCCATGGAAAGTGAAACTGCAGAGAAGCAATCAATAACACTTTTCATTTTCTCCATTGTATAGGAGTTTTTGTTTTTAACTCCATTAAGCTATTTATTTGTGTAGACAACAAGTATCAATATTTAGAGTTCAAATCTTTATGTGGCGCTCTCTCATAAATACCTTCTGGAAAAATAGGAACAATAATTAAAGAGATATAATTGACCCTCTAACAGGAAGATTCATTCCATTAAATGGTAAACTGGCTTTAGAAGATGTATTTTACATTTCAGTGCCTTTGGTGTAACCACTTCATTGTGCTGGATAAAATATTGAGGCCCTGGGTAATTTAGCAATTAACTTTAGGTCAGTGGATGAAATGAGAACAAATATGTCAATTAAGAATATGTACTTTAGGAGTGATTACCTCAGAGTGATAGGATTCCTGATTTTTAAAAAAATCTTATTTCTATTCTTAAAGTCTAGATGTTTTAGCTCAAATATATTAATGTTACTAAAATTGTACTTTGTATATCAACCAGAATTATAATTTCAAAAAGGTAAAGTCAACATATCTTTCCCCTTCTTTAAAAAATTATCCCAAAGCATCAAAACAGAAATATCAATTCTGACCTGAGATGGAACTAGAAGACTTCTATAATCCTCTTATCCAATGTACAGTGATGAAAAGCAGATGGGGGAAGATGCAGGAACTTTGATAAATTATGTAATTGCTGGGGTGGTTTGGTAAGAAGCAAGGCATCTGCTCCATGGAATCCCAGAAAGCCATAGGAGGTTGATAGAACATGCAATGCAGAATATAAGAGCATTTAGGGACCTTCATGCTCCCACTCTAAACATAGTCAGTTAACCCCCTTTACCCTCACACCCACACACACACATATAAATCTAGACATAAAGAGACAAGCCCACAGGAGGCCAAACAGCAAAGTTGTATGCAGAGAGATTAGGTAAAGATGTGCATACAAAATTATGAGAAATTTTCCTCTCTTGTTCCTAAACAGTCTTTAAAGCTTTCTGTGATAATACTAGGTCTTTCTCTGAAAAATTAACCAAAGGAAGCAAGACTTATAAATAGTTACATGGGAAGTTAGAAAAAAGGCAGCTGATCCCTCATCAGCCTCCAGGGAACACTTATAGTCCACAGCCTTATCTATTGATACCAAGCTACTGGTTAATTCTGGTGTCTCACATCAGTACAACAAACTCCATGTAACCAGATGCTTGAGGAAGTCCCCCAGCATCAAGGACAGCTATAAAATAAGTAAACAGAAAAAGTGCTTGAAGAAAATGAAAATCAGTTTAACTAATCAATACCTTGAGAAGTAAGAGAAAATACTGCATCCATTAGAAAAAAAAATGGCAGAAAAAAGGAATAATTACAAAATAAAAATCACTGAAAATTATAAAAATAATATCCGAAATGAGGAATTGAGTACAGAAAATGAAAGACAAAATTAAGTGAGCAAAAAAGTAGAACAAGTCAAGAAATTAGAACAAAAGCAGAAGACAAAGTTCTGAACAGTGGAAGAGGACTAGTCATGGATTCTGACTTCAAACTCAAAGGGAAAAAAAAAATCAGGGTGTCTCAGTTTAAGGAAAAAAAAGCTACTTTGTGCCGAAAGCTTCCCTCCTTTTCTTAGTAGATGTGTTGGGATTGAGAATGCACACTCCCTTCACTCTGGCATGCATAGATCCTCTAAGACAATCAGATTATGGACCCTCAACTCTATGGGCAAATAATCTTTGACGGTTGAGCCGCTGCCTTCGGCTCAGGTCATGATCTCAGGTTCCTGGGATCGAGTCCCGCATCGGGCTCTCTGCTCAGCAGGAAGCCTGCTTCCTCCTCTCTCTCTGCCTGCCTCTCTGCCTACTTGTGATCTCTGTCTGTCAAATAAATAAAAAAAAAATAAAAAAATAAAAAAAAAACTTTAAAAAAAAAAACAGGAAAAAATATACAGTGAAGAAAAGACAGTCTCTTCAGTCCTGATACCTGGCAGTAAATTCTCCCCAGATCTACAACATTCAGTATTTACTCTGGGACATCAATACTCATAGGTTTAGAACTTTCGTGAGAATAATTAGAAGGTACCTGTTAATAGGTACATATTTATAAAAATTTAAAGTACAACCATTTTCCTAGTTCAAAAGTGTATGCCTTGAATCTAAAATGAGAATTTTCCAACTTCAGCCATTATAATATTCAATCCTAATCAGGAAACTTGCTATATTAAATAAAAGCCAGCAATTTTTCATAATATAGTCTCTAAACTAGGGGTATTTTTTCTACAATCCTAATTTAATAAAAATAGAGTAATATATTTTAACTTATACTAGAATTAAGGTGTTGAGAAAACATAATATTTTTAATTTTATGTATAACCTGAATAATTCTTTTTTCTGAGCCCCTCATCTTGGGTAGTAAATACGTATAAAATGTTAGCCATTAATCCAACTCAGTTTATATCTTAGTTAGTACTAATAGTTTTCAAGGTTTTTGTAGCTTTTTATAGTGTTCAGCCTTTCCAGTCTCTCAAATTTCTCCTGTCTTCTACCCCACATTACCACTTCTTGCACCTCCAACCATTTAGCTCCTGGAAAGAAGAGTGTAGCTTTTACAACTTCCTGGAGGAAGGGAGAAGTAGCAGTTCAGGGATTTCTATATTCTGGCCCTGTATTTTGTATTTTCCAAAGATGGCCTCACCATGATATATTCCATTCCACGTGGTGTTCTTATAAGGTTTCCTCTTCTTGAACCAGAGTGGGCCTTTAAAATTGTTGCGGCCACTTGTGTTAGAGATAAAACCATGTGACTCCCACAGCTAGTTGCTTGCTCATTAAGACCAGGTGGGTTCTTTGAGGCTCTCTCTGTCTCTTGATGCTTGTCTAGTCCATAGAACTTAGCCACCAGGTTATAAAGAATTCCAGGGCACACATAATGGTCACCTACAGATCTTCCAAGTGACAGTTCAACTATGCCTTCAACTCACAACCAACATCAACTGCCAGGCATGTACATGCAGGAGCCTCCAGAAGATCACAGTCTCTGGCCTCAAGTGTTAGCTTTCAGCTAAGGGTGTAGACAACATGAGCAATTAGTCCTTCTTTGAATTCTAACTCTCAGAAACTGTAAAAAGACAATCATGATTAACTTGAAACTAGAGTAAAATTTGTGATGTGGAAATGGAGGAAAAAACAAAACAAAACCCAACTACATGCTCCCTTACTTCTCAGTAGTAGCTGCTTCTCTGACTGGCACACGCCTTGAAGTCCACATAGCTACTTGACTTAGTCATCTGCAATTGGTCTCCCATGGATCCTGTTGTAGACACCCTCTGAGGCCTAGCTGTGACTTTCCTTCAGCTCTGACCTTACTGAAAATCTCTGATATATATTTCTAAGTACTCCATGTACTTCGTTGCATATTGATTCTTGAAACAAACACAAGAGGCTTCTGTGGTGGGTATTATTTTTTCTTACTTTAAAGATGATGTAAAGGGTTGGTAGAAATCAATGCATTATTTGAGACACTCTAGTGTTAGATGATTTTGATCCAGATCATCTGACTCTAATTATAGTACTTCCTCTTCTATTGCCAACTGGATATATGAAATATATTAAAATACTGCATTGTGAAGTAGAAAAGTCACTGCCATTTACCTTTACTTTTAAAAATAGATACAATTTCTTACACTTTCTCATCAATAAATTCCTACAAACAAAATTTTAACAGCTTAAGGGATGAGAAAAAAGTCTTCAAAATGTGCATAGCCTGGGACCCAGAATTTGTACTTCTCGGGGTTTAATTGAAGAAAGTAGTAATATATGAAAATATTATAGCTACAAGAAAGTTTGGGGGCTAAAACATTAAAATCTGAATAGTAGTTTAAAAGTTAAATCAATTATGATCCAATCCAGGCTCTATAAAGACATTAGAAATTATTTCTGAGAAATATTAATAAAGTTAATAAGGTTATAAAACACTAGATACTATATTATACCAATCCTTCTATGTGTCTATATCTGTATACACAAAATCTGGCGGTCTATATACTAAAATTAGCAAATGTGTTCATCTCATGTTGAGATTTGAGTGTCCAAACTCACTGCACATCTTTGAAGCGTTTACCAGATTCCAATGGTGTTATAAAATCAGAAAAAAGTGGTAATGGTTTATATTGAAAATATGCCAGAGTCCTAGCCTGTGCTATGTCATATTTTATAGGTGCATCTGAATTTGCAGTTTGACTCTAGGCCCTCAGAGCTGGAGCCAATAACTCACCTGAGCTCAATGGCTCTGTGACTTTTTCTAATTCTTTCTTTTATTGCCTCAAACCAGACATGCCCCAGGACCCCATGATCCACTCAAAAGTGGATCACAAGCAAATATAGTGAACTTTATTTTTAAAGTCTCTCTTTCTTTATCTTAACTATGGGAGTTTGAGGTTGAGTCAAAAGATTTTAAGGATTTTGACCTTTAATTACATACCCCCAGATGGATGTAACTGCCCTGTCCAGTTTTCCAGCTCATTGTCTTGTTTTCTTCATACTGTACATGTAATTTGAGAGATATTTTTAGTTAAGTTCAATTTTATTTTATTTTTATTTTTTATTTTATTTATTTATTTTATTTTTTTTTATATTTATTTTATTTTGGGTGGCAAATTTAGGCTTATTCTGAATTTTGGGTTGCCTTTCTGGACTCTTCTGTCATCTGATTATATCACATTCACTCTTGGTCATCTTCCATATGTGCCCTTTAAAAGTACAAGCTCATCAGTCACAAATATCCCTATTTGTCTTCTGGGTATTTACTCCAGTGTTTCTTCCTCTCAGACTATTCTTGACTGAATTTCCCTCCACCTCTCTCTTTTTTGTTTGGAGAAGCTCTATATCTTTTTAAATAGTTTCCCTTTTAGAACCTCCATTCATGGGATCAGGCATATTTTCTCATGAATTTTTGAAATTTGTATCTAAAGTCAGGCATGGGTTTAGAATTGAGATAGAGTAATATTAAGCTATTTCAGTGTAAAATAAACGGTTTATTTCAAAAGAAAAAAGATTAAGCTGAAGTAAATGTCATAATTGCCTAATTGCCATATATAATATCTTCCTAATCAGCTTAGAACTTATATTAATATATGGGAACAGCTCCAGAATGACCCCTAATTAGAAAAATAATCAGGGATTATGTGTTCTTGGCAGTAATACGATGCTTGAAAAGTTAAAGTTTTGAGAGAAAATGCAACTTAGATATTCTTGACAGGTGAAAGTTTTAAACTAGGATGTTCTTGGATATCAAAGCTTGCTGCATTACTAGAGCTCCCTCAAGAATAAAATCATCTGTGGACAGGAAAAAATGAGGGAACATTTGTAAAAATGTCAAATTAATTCAAGTCATCAGTCTGTAACTAGTTTATGCCCTTCAGTCAAATTCTGTATTCTATTTTCTAAAATGTAGTGATTATTATATAATTTATGCAACTGGCTAATGCTGATTTAACTATGACTTCCAATTCATCAGAAAATACTTGTTGATCAAGCAAAGCTAAGTTTATCAGGCATGCTGCCATCAAGGAGAACATCAGCTTCACAGGGTCTTAGACATTTTTTAGGGAAGGAGAGTGGAGATATTGGGGCCAGGGCTGGGAAATGCAAAGGTTAGTTTACAAGGTAAAAACTATTCAGGATTTAACAGATTTTATCACATAATAGCTTTGAACTTGTGGGCACAATGAGGCAAGTGTCTTGACACTTTTGATGAGTCAAATGTTAATATTGAAATATAATTTCAATATTTTTTAAATTAATTTCAATATATTTCAATATATTTTTTATTTGGTTCACAGACTTCAAAGAGCAAATACTTCCTAGAGTGAGTAGCTAAATTATTTTTGCTTAATCCCAGCATTCTTTAACATAGGGATAGGAAGACGTGCCTGGTCCCAATATAATTTAACACAGGAAGAAAAAATTTTGTTGGTTTTAGTGCTCACTTGCATTCCTAAGTAGGAAAGTTGGTCTATACATTAGAATCATCTGTGCCACTCAAAATAAAGTAAAGGTGTAAGTCTCCTCTGTGAAGACTGTGATTCAATAAGTCTGAGTAAGACTTCTATATGCTTAAAAACCTCCATATTTAATTCTGACAAACAACCACAGTTGAGAATATCCAGATGCTGTAGCTGGAAATCTATGAGCTAAGATGTAAGCACTCACTCACCAAACCTCACATCCACCTTGACAGTGGAATTCCCAGCTTCCAGAATTCTAAGCCATACATTTCTGCTGTTTATAAACTACTCAGTCTGTGGCATTCTATTATAGGGGTCCAAAGCAGCTTAGACACCAGGCCATACCTAAGGTTTCTGCAGCATCTGGGCATTCTCAACTCTGGTTTTTCATCAGAATTAAGTATGGAGGCACTAATCTCATTCGTGTGGTCTCTACTTCCAAAGGCTCCACCTCCAAATATCACTGGGCTTTCAGATTTCACATATGAATTGTGGGGGGCCACAAATATTCAGTCTATAGTACTGGGTGTCCACTAACTCACTTGCAGACATGGAGACCAAACAGCCTTTATGGAGTGTGCTACTTATAACCAGGTGCAGTAAGTGATGATTCATGTAAAGTTGAAGAAAGATAGATGTTCAGGTGATAAGTACTCCACGCTTACCACAGAGGATATATCAGTGCGGTAACATAAATAATGACATTGCCAGTGATGGCATTCGTTCTCCTAAAAATTGTTTTCAGTAAAGATGAAGATCAATGGCAGGTGGGTGTTTTCTGTAATTTCTTTTCCAGTAAGCATAACAGAACTTTTATGAATCCAAACATTACAGATCAACTATCATTCCAGTCTTTCATAATATTCACCCACTCCTAACATATTTATCAGCTTCTGAAATATGAATTTTTCAGTTTTTCTTCTTTTAGAATCTGATTGTATTCCTACAGACCTGAAGATGAGCTACAGAAAAATAATTAATGAACACTGCCGATTTCAGAAAAAATGCACATACGGTCGTTAAATGTTCTCATCACTATCTTGCTACATATAATAGGTATCTAAAAATCTATTAAAATGAAGTGACTTGGTTTAATGCACAAAATTCTCATCAACTAATGTTTCCCATTCTTTTCTTTGTAATGTGTTCTACAATAGCAAGGCTTGACATGCTGCCTCTGGCAATTATTTTACCCCTGCTCACTAGCCTTATCCAGGTTATAAAATGTTACACTCTTGGAAGGTACAGTCCTTTCATATATACAGAGCACTGAGAATTGAATTCTGTGAATGAGAGTTGCTTAGGGCCCATTCAGTTCAAATTAATTAGTAAGCGTCTAGCATATCTACTGGGAAGGGAGCTTAAGGCAATTTAGAAGCTGTCTGCCTGAAAACTTGTTGCTTGGAAAAAGGCAGTCAGAGTTTTCATTCATACCAGAGGCTTCATGCTGTTACATAATTCTTCTCTCTTTCTGTTTTGCCAAGAGGAGAGGGAAAGAAACAAGGACATCAGGAGGGAACACAGCAGGGATGCTTGGTATTCAGCAATCTAATTGAAAATGCTAAAGAGACAAGTTCTTGTCTACTCTCTGATTGAGATGGAACTGATCAGTTCTCTTCCTCCAGTGAAGAGAAAAGAAGGAAGGGAAGCTACCTTTAGGAAGTTGAAAAGAGTTTCTGGAGACCTGGAAGAAGTCAGGCAGAGAAAGTATTAGGAAGTGAGAATAAATTTTAAAAGTCAATGCACTTGAACATGAACAGAAACAAGAATATGGCTTAAAAATAAATGAGTAAAATTCAGAGAGTTCTGAAGTGTGTATATTTTTACAAAACTTATTAGTGTCGTTATGTTACCTGTTTAAAAAATGAGTAATTGTTCTAGTTAATAAACATCTAACTATTGTAACAAAAACAACAAAAATGCTACCTCTGCTAAAGGTAAAACAATGATTTATTGAGGCTCTTGGCACCTTGGCTGCTTAGACTTCTAAACCATGTTTTAGCAAATAGCAGCATATCTTTATTCCAGTTGACATCTCATTGCTATTTGAGTCTCCTCCCCCACCCCAAAATGCTTGCTCTAGTGCATAGCAGAGGTTCAATGAACATTCTTATGACTTATATATATATATATATATATATATATATATATATAATACTTATACATATATGCATGTATATATTATATATGTATATATGTATATTATATATGTGTACTTATATGTATGAGTGTGAACTAGACATACAGTGACATATATGTACAGATCTTAAACATACAATTCAATGAGTTCTCGGATGTATACCACCTGTAACCAAAACGCCAGCCAAGATACAGATTAATTTCATCAGCAAACATGTTCCTTCCTATCCCTCTCTAGTCACTGTCCATAGGCAACCACCATTGTTCTGATTTCTATAGCCATAGATTAATTCTGCCTCTTTCAAGCATCATCTAAATGGAGTTATTAGTATCTTTTGGCTTTTTTCACCTGTAGGTTTTTGAGCTATATCCATTGTTACTGCTTTTATTAGTTCCTTGTATTTTATTGCTGAGTAAAATTTTGTTGTATGAATACACCACAGTTTGTCTTTTCATTGCTTGCTGATGGCTATCTATTCAGCAATCTCTTCCCAGTTTTGGATCATTTTAAATAAAGCTGCTGGAATATTTCTTATATTTTGTGTATGTTGACACATACTTTCATTTCCCCTTGGTAGATAGCTATGATTGGAATTACTAGGTAGTAGGGTAGGTTTATGTTTATAAGAAACTTCCAAAGAGTCTTGCAAAGAAGTGGTACCATTTTACATTCTCAATGATAATGGAAAAGAGTTCTGGGTTTTCCACATCCCTGCTAACTTATTATTTTTTTTCATTTTAACCATTATAGAGGTTATGAAATAATACTTAATTATGGTATCATTTAATTATTTATGGCATTATTTATCAAATCCATGATGACAAAGATATTGAGCACCTTTTCATGTGCTTAGTAGCCATTTCAAAAACATTACTTTGTTAAGTGTCTTTCTTTCTTTCTTTCTTCCTTTCTTCTTTTTCTAGTTTTTGATGTAGTGATCAGTGATTCATTAGTTATGTATAAAACCCAGTGCTCATCACAGCACTTGCCCTCTTTAATACCCATCACTCTATTACCCCCACCCTTTACCCCTCTCCCTTCTGAAACCCTCAGTTTTATTTCTGGGGGTCCATAGTCTCTCATGGTTCATCTCCCTCTCTGATCTCTCTCCCTTCATATCTCCCTCCCTTCCCCTATGGTCCTCCATGCTATTGTTTATGCTCCTTTCTAAATAATCTTCTTCTAATTAGATTGTTTGTCTCCTTGTTATTCAGTTGTAAAACTTCCTTATGTAATCAAGAAATCAGTCTTTTGTGAAATTTGTATTTAGGGTTTTTTTTTCCTAGATGTGCTTTGCTTTTTTAATTTTCTTGATGGTAATGTTTATTGAACATCATTTTTTTTTGTTTTTTTTTTAAGATTTATTTATTTATTTGAAAGAGAGCAGTAGGGGCAGAGGGAGAGAGAGAATCTCAAGCAGACTCCCCACTGAGAACAGAGCCCAGTGTGGGGCTTACTCCCAGGACACGGAGATCATGACTTGAAACAAAATCAAGAGTCCAGTGCTTGACTGACTGAGCCACCCAAGACCTCATGAGCAGCAGTTTTTATTTTTTGATCAAGTCTAATTTAACATTATTTTTCACTGATTATAGTTCTTTTTGTATCCTCTCTAAAAGTATCATAAAGTTATTCTATTCTTTCTTTTAGAATAATAACTTCCACTTTTATCTTTGGGTCTACACTATATACTGAATTAACTTTGTGGATGGTGTAAGTTAAGGAAATCTACTTGATCCTGTACCATTCATTAAAAAGATTCATTAGCCCTTTGATTTTGGTTGAAAATAAATTAATTATCTTTTTTCCTCTTTCATGAATCTATATATCCATTATGCATTTTTCCAATACTACAATGTCTTGATTACTCTAGTTATATAGTAAGCCTGGAAATTGGGAAATGTGATTCTTCCAACTCTAACCTTCCTTTATTAGAATTGTTTTAGTGTGTTTTTTTTTTTTAGTAGATTTCTTTTCTCTACTGATTGCTCATCCCTTCATTTATTATTTTCTTCTTTTTATGTACCAAAAAATATTTACAATAGCCTTTTTTAAAAGATTTTATTTATTTATTTGAGGGAGAGAATGAGATCGAGTGAGTGCATGAGAGAGGAGAGGGTCAGAGGGATAAGCAGACTCCCTGATGAGCAGGGAGCCGGATGCAGTACTCAATCCTGGGACTCCAGGATCATGACCTGAGCTGAAGGCAGTCGCTTAACCAACTGAGCCATCCAGTCGCCCTATAATAGCTTTTTGAAAATGCTTGTCTGCTACTTCTTTTTCTTTTCTTGTCTGCAACTTCTAACATCTATGTCATCTCTTTTCATGGACACCGAATTTCTCTAATTATGGGTCACCTTTTCCTATTTCTTTGAATATCTAGTAACTTTTATTGCAGACTAAACATTGCAGCTGATTAATCCAAGAGAGTCAGCATTATGTTGTCTTTTTTAAAGATTGCTCTTATAGGCATTTTAAACACTAAAAGAATGCTTTTGATTCTCTGTTTTGATTATGCTCTTTGTTATGGTAAATCTGTTTCAATTCTTCTTAGTCTAGGGTGTAGCCCCTTCTTCAGGGTGTGATTCATTAAAGCATGTTTTTTTTCAGGTTTTTAAGCTAGATGCCCAAGTTGGTCCATGAGATCTCTTAACTCTAACTGGGTTCAGACTCTGATGTCTTTTAGCTCTAGAAGTCTTCAGGTATCCAGGTCAGCTCTCAAATCAACTGCAATCACCCTGTGCTAGGCATAGTAGAATCTTGCTCCGAATATATGCATCTGGCTCTCAGAATTCACAGGGGACTCACATCCACATTTCTAGAGCATTCTCTATGAGGATTGCTCATCTTTGGTTTATATCCCACATAGTATAGCCACTCCCCTAGCCCTGAATGCTAAACTGTGTTTCCTCTTCCAAAGGAAGGACTCTACCTACTGCTTGAGACTGACTCCCTTTGTGCAGTTTGGGAAACTGCCCCCATGGTAGAAAGCTCAGAGGAATGTGGGGTTTATTTCTTTTCTTTCTATTCTCTCAGAAACTAAACTGTCCACGTTCAGTGCCTGAACACTAGTGCCTCATATATTTTGTCCAGTTTTTTGCTTTTTAACACTGTAAGAATAAGTCCTTAATGAGTTACTTCATTCTGCTGAGACATAGACTTTGATAAACATTTTTAGCATTTTAAGTGAATTACTGCTGTATTTGCAAATGGAGACTCCAGAGGAAAGGACTAGGTTTTCAGGAGCATCCATTATAAGGACATTTATAAAACAGCTTCTTGTCTGTTGGACTTGTCTTAGTCATCCCAGTCATAGCTCTTTGGCATCTACTATTTATCTAGAAACTAAAATTATAAATTAAATTCATCTTATGAATAAAATTCATAATTTATTTATTTATTTTTTAAAAAAGATTTTATTTATTTATTTGACAGACAGAGATCACAAGTAGGCAGAGAGGCAGAGAGAGAGAGAGAGGGAGGAGGAAGCAGGCTCCCCGCTGAGCAGAGAGCCCGATGCGGATCTTGATCCCAGGACCCGGAGATCATAACCTGAGCTGAAGGCAGAGGCTTTAACCCACTGAGCCACCCAGGCACCCTTAAAATTTGGAATTTAAATTCGAGACTTAAAACTGGAAGTTCATCTTCTTCACAAAGCTTCTCAATAATGATCACTTTCTTATGTTGTGTTATTTTCATTTTTCCCTTCCCTATAAGCCAAAGAACTGCTTTTATCTTGTTTCATACATGGGTGGTTGCAAAGTTAAACTGTTTACAAAGCCATAAAATAAATTTACTTCGCTTTTTATAGTCTGTACTTATCCATCAAGAGGGGCCACCATATAGAGTATTTATCAAAAGGGTAGTTCTAATTCTCTCTTTGAACAATGCAATGATTTTGGATGCTCCCTTTGGCTAGAAGCAAGTAGAAGTAATTCCCTGCTTTTAACTATTGCTGATAATTAGAAAAATCACAAGCGTTTATCTCTAGATTGCACCTTTCTCTAGAGCTTCAGATGTAGATTTCTAAATATGCTGAATGTTCTACTGGCACATTTAACTTAAAAGTCCAAGACCAAAATTTGCTTCAGAATTGTCTTTCCTCCTGTGATTTCTATTACCTCTCTGTCAAAACCCAAATTAGAAATCATAGAATCTTTTTTTTTAATTTCCTCCCCTCTTGCAGTATGATTTATTCATTGTATTTTGAATTATTTTTTCATCCATTCTCTTCCCATTCTTACCGACATAATCATATTTGAAGCCTTATCACTACTCCCAGCAGGATCATAGCAATAATTTCCTAAATAAATTTGTACCTCCATCCTCCACATGCTGCCAGAGTTATGCTTCTAAAACAGATTTATAATATCTCTTCACACAAAAATCGTTCCTAGCTCTATGTTATGGAAAAAAGGGCCAGGTTTCTGAGCGTGTACATCATGTCCTTTATCATCTTGCATATACCCCATTTTCAGGCTCATCCACCACCCAGAGCTCCATTTCCTGTTAGGGACGGAACTTTCCTGGCGTGCCCGTCATTAGTTTTAGTTTTCACTGCCCAGAGCAGGGGTTATGCATCACAGCACACTTTTCTGTATTCTAGGAATCCACTGTCAATGAGTTAATTTGTCACTACTCCTTTTGTTACAAACTACACCCAGGCATTTCTACCCATCCCTTTGCTCTGGTTACAACATTCACTTGAGGATGCAAATGTTCTGGAAATTTTGCCAATGCATTTCTACTTCTGCTGTCATCTTATACCAAAAGTGTTATTTCTTCCATGTATTCCTCATCTAAAAAACTCCATAGTATTTTTACATGTTTATGGCTTGTTTATGGCTTTCTCTATTTTTTTAAAACAATATTCACTACATCTATTGAGCTATGTGTGTAGGTAATATAGGAAATGTTTCACAAAATTTTATTATTCCATTACATTCTCAAAAGAATTGGGACACCTGGGTAGCTCAGTCCGTTAAGCATCTGATTCCTTTTTTTTTTTTTTTCATTTTTTTCCAATTTATTTATTTTCAGCAAAACAGTATTCATTATTTTTTCACCACACCCAGTGCTCCATGCAAGCCGTGCCCTCTATAATACCCACCACCTGGTACCCCAACCTCCCACCCCCCCGCCACTTTGAAGCATCTGATTCTTGATTGCAGCTCAGGTCATGATTTCAGGGTCCTGGGACTAAGCCCAACATCAGGCTCATGCTCAGAAGGGAGTTTGCTTGAGATTCTATTTCCCTCTTCCTTTGCCTCCATTTTCCTCTTCCTTCTTCCCTCCATTCATTCTATCTAAAATAATAAATAAATCTTTAAAATAAAAGAATGCAAGTTACTCTTAATGCTTTTTATGTCATATTTTTATTAGTTAAGTAAGTTTCTTTAATTACTGATTCCTCAAAAACAGGATTAAGGTCAAATTCATTTTTTCTCCTCCTCATCATTGTACCTTGCAACACCTTAAACTGAATTTAAATTTTCTCCCTCTTTTTCTTTGTTTCTTTTTACTTTCTCTCTCTCCCTGCATAATTTTTTCCTCTACCCATACTATATTTACCATTTGTAGATGTTGTTAATTTCAATTAAAGTTTTCTGTGGTTTCACAGGATGCTACCTATAGATGCAAACTGAGAATTTTTTTTTCAGTTTTATTGAGAAATAATTGGCATGCATCACTGTGTAAGTTAAGGGCCTACAGAACAATTGACTGATTTACATATATTGTGAAATTACTTCCCCAAAGGTTCAGACAACATCTGTCTTCTCATAAAGATACAATAAAAAGAAAAGAAAGAAGAAAAACGGAAAACCAAATTCTCCTTGTGATGAGAACTCTTAGATTTACTCTCTGAGCAAATTTTCTCTATATCATAGACATTATATTCTTAGTACTTATTTATCTTGTAACTGGAAGTTTGTATGTTTTGACCACCTTCCTCCAGTTTTCCCCTTTCTTAACCCTCCTCCTCTGGTAACCAGAAGTCTGATTGATTTTTCTATGAGGAATTATTTTTGTTTTTCTTTTTAAGATTCCACATGTAAGTGAAAACATGCAAAATGTGTCTTTCTCTGACTTATTTTACTTAACATAATTCTCTCAGGGCCCACTCATGTTGTTGCAAATAATAGGATTTCTTCATTTTTGTGGCTGAATAATACTTCATAGTGTATATATGCACAACTTCTTTGTCCCCTCATCCGTCACTGGACATTTAGGTTGTTTTCATGACTTGGCTATTGTAAATAATACCACTGTGAACATAACTACAGATATCTTTTCAGATTAATGAATGTTTTTGTTTCTTTTGAATATTGTCTCAGAAGTTGAATTACTGGATCATTTGGTAGTTATATGTTTAATTTTTTGAGAATCTTCCATACTGTTTTCCATAATGGCTGCACCAATTTCCACTCCTACCAATAGTGCACAAGAGTTCCTTTTCTTTTCTTTCTTTTTTTTTTTTTTTTGCCATATCTAGTCCAGAATTCGTTCTCTCTTGTCTTTTTAATAATGGCCATTCTGACAAACATAAGTTGGTATCTCGAGGTTTTAATTTGCATTTTTCTAGTAACTCATGATTTTAAACCTCTTGTAAGTCTTGGCCTTTTTTGTATCTTCTTTGGAGAGTTGTTTGTTATGGTCCTTTGTCCATTTATTTAATTGGGTTATTTGTGTTTTTGCTATTGAGTTGTATGAGTTCATAATGCATTTTGGATATTAACCTCTTATATAGATGGTTTGCAAATATTTTCCCCATTCCATACAACCTGAGAAACTTTGATAAATCATTTTTCACTGGCTCTTACCACTGTCTGATTAACATCATTAATTTCGGGGAGTATCAGCAAAGACTCATGAGTTTTTTAATAGTCCTCTCATGTTCTCCTCTATTATTCTCTGTGAAGATTTTTAGAGACACCTTTCTACTATGTTTCCAGAAATTTTCATTTCCTGACTCTACTCAAGCCACAAATCTTTGTTTTGTCAATATAAGGCTGTATTTCAATCCCTCAATGCGGTGAAGCTAAATGAATTCTGAGAAGATGAATGGAGAATATGTTCTACTCTACCTGTTAGAACTGACCTTGACACTTGGCACTAAAATAGCACTGTTCTTGCTTCTAAAAAAGTGGCCTATTATGAGACACCTAAGTGGCCCAGTTGTTTAAGTGTCAGACTCTTGATTTCAGCTCAGGTCATGATCTCAGGGTCTTGAGAAACAGTCCCGTGTCAGGCTCTGCACTTTGTGCGTTTGGCTTCATATTCTCTTTCTCCCTCTCCCTCTGCCCCTTCCTTTGCTCACACACACACTCTCTCACTAAAATGAATAAAATATTAAAAAAAAAAAAAAAACCTGCCCTAAAATAGAGCAGTTACTCTACTTTCTGCTTATTACTTCTTCTCATAGACATTTATTATTTGTTTTCCTAGCCTCCTTTCTACCATTTCCTGACTTTAACCCCAGTTTTTAGATGAGGCTTCGTGCCTGTGCTCCATGGTTGAGCACCACACTTAAGCCTATGTCCATCTAAACCATGACATTGTCTTAGTCCTGCTATTTATTTCATATGTTGAAAAGTTACTGAAGTCCATCTAATCAGAATGAAAATTTAGATTTACATGGTGACTACTAGAAAAGAAACACACTATGTCCAATGTACTTCAGCTAAAAGGATGGAGCTCATGAAGTCGTTTTAGCACCCGGATGGAAGTTTTTATTTATGTGTTTATTTGTTTGTTATGTTATACTATTCACCATACAGTACATCATTCGTTTTTGATGTAGTGTTCCATGATTCATTATTTTGTATAATACCCAGTGCTCATTGCAATATATACCCTCCAAGTTTTTCAGATGAAGGAAGGTCCCCTGCTACCAGAAAAAGGAGTCAAACAAAGAAGTAGAGAGAAAATAAGAACTGATGATAAGATGTTCAACTCTTTGTATAGATGAGCCTAAAGCTTGACAGTTGTTGGATGTCTCACTTGTGTCAGGCAATACAAACCTTTTTTTTTTTTTTTTTTTTTTTTTTTTGCCTGAGTCAGCTTGGGTTTGGAATTCTCTTACTTGCAAGAAAGGGAGCTAACTGAAATGGGCTTAGGCATGAATACATGGGGCGATTTCTAATACCAAAGGTATTTTAAACAAGAAGTGCAAATTGAAAATGCCATGTATTTTTTCTAATCTCACATAGTTCGATATTTTTTTTTCCTGTGATGAGAAATTCTACAATTTACTCTCTTGGAAACTTTCAAATATGCAATATGGTGTTATTAACTATAGTCGCCATGCCATACATGAGATCCCAGGACTTATTTATTTTATATCTAGAGGTTTGTAACTTCTGACCCTTTTTACCCATTTTGCCCACCCCTTACCTCCTGCTTTTGTTTTCTCTATGAGTTCATTTTTAAAATTCCAGTTATAAGGGACACTATATGATATTTGTCTTTCTTTTTCTGACTTCATTTACCATGATGCACTCCTGGTTTACCCATATTTTTGCAAAAGGCAGGATTTCCTTCTTTATTTTTTATGGCCAAATAATGATTAATAATCCATTATATAAATTTTTTTCTTTTTCTGTTTACTCATCCTCAGACTTGTTTCCATGTCTTGGTTATTGTAAATAATGCTGCAATGAACATGGATGAGCAATGAACATGGTGAGCATATATCTTTCCAAGTTAGTGTTTTCATTTTCTTTGGACAAATACCCCATAATGGAATTACTGGATCATATGATAATTTTATTTTTAATTTTTTGAGGAACATCATACTGTTTTTTATAGTGGCTGTACCAATTTTATTTCCTACCATCAGGGCACAAGGATTCCCCTTTCTCCACATCCTCATCAACACTCATTTATTATCTTTTTGATAACAGTCATTCTAACAGATATAAGATGATAACTTTTTGGAATTTTGATTTGCATTTTCCTGAAGATTAGTGATGTTGAGCACTTTTTCATGTACCTGTCAGCCATCTATATGTCTTCTTTGGAAGAATATCTATTCAAGTCTTTTGTCCATTTTTCAATCAACTTTTTTTTTCTATTGAGTTCTAGTTCTTTATGTATTTTGGATATTAACCCCTTATCAGATAATGATTTTCACATATTTTCTCCCATCTCATAGGTTGTCTTTTCATTTGGTGGGTGGTTTCTCTTGCTGTAAAGAATTTTTGATTTAATGTAGTCCAACTTGTTTATTTTGCTTATGTTGTCTCTGCTCTCAGTTTCAAATTAAAAAAAAATAGTAATTGCCAAGATTTATGTCGAGGAGCCTACCATCTTTTCTCCTTCTAGGAGTTTTAGGTTTTTACATTCTAGTCTTTAGGCCATTTTGTATTGATTTTTGTGTATGATAATAACAGTGGTCTAATTTCATTCTTTTACATGTGATTGTCTAGTTTTCCCAATATAATTTGTTGAAGAGACTGTCCTTTCCCTATTGTATGCTCTTGGCTTCTTTGTTGTGATTAATTGACTGTATGTGTGTGGGTTTATTTCTGGCTATTGATTTTGTTCTATTGATCTGTGTGTCTGCCTTTATGCCAGCACCATACTGTTCTGATTAGTATAGTTTTGTAATGAAGTTTGAAATTAGGAAGCATGATATTTCCAATTTTGTTCTTCTTTCTCAAGATTACTTTGCTATTTGGGTTCTTTTGTGGTTCCATGCAAATTTGGGGGTTATTTATTTCTGTGAAAAATGCATTGAAATTTTTATAGGGATTGCAAAAATACCTTATTCTTGTAAATATCCTCCCCTATTCTTCCACCTTTCACTCCCAGGTACAGACTTTTGTACATGAGTTCAGTGTTTGACTTAAAACGAAACAATGATAAACCCTTTCCAGAGTTTTTAAATTAGGGAACTAGAAAATGAAGCAACAGTCTCCTCTGTGTCAGTGTTTTCAGCCATATGGCACAAGTCAATCTAATTGAGTAATACTTAGAAGTCCACAAGAAACAGTTCTAGAAGCATGTGAAGTTTTCAATAAATTTCCCCATTTTTCCTAACAGCTTAAGTACAGATTAAGATAACAAGGAAGTGATGTTAAATCCAGGTCTGTTGGACACTAGAGCACAATCATATTTCTACTCTTATATGTTAGGATACTTTTTCCTATGTTCCCTTAGTGTCTAATATTGTGCTTTGTACAGTGAATACAATTTTGTCAGTTAGACTCATATGATAAATTCATATTTGGTAAATACTTTTCAATGAGATTTATTTAAAATTGAAGAGGAATCCCTTGATCCAATGCCACTTTATTTGTTGTTTCCTATAACCCACTTCATTCAAGAAGCTGCTTAGCTATAAAAGGGTAACATTTAGGTCTATGCTGTGCTAAGAATGTCCTGTTTGGCCCTTTTGGTTCCCCTGCACTGTAAGCTGGATCCTGTTCTCAGATAAAATTTCGTCTATTGAATAGGACCAAGTATAACTATGTTGAGATGCAAATGAACAATAATGAGGAAAAAAGTCCAGAAAGAGAGAGCTTCCCATGCTTTTTGCTGTAAGATCATAACTTTTAATAGAGCACTATTTCCTCACAAATCTTTTGCTCCTCTCTAAGTAATTTTAAAAGGTACCTTCAGTCTGGACTTCCACCAGTGGCAGATTCTGAATGAATGTGCATCATTTTTACACCCACGTTTTTGAATTCAGTTATAAGGTACAGCGCAATTTCTGGAGGTCGGTATTTTTGTTTTTGTTTTTTATTGTTGTTTTTTGTGGGTTTTTTTTTTTTTTTTTTTGGTTCAATTGATCAATAATCCTCATCCATTCCTCCTTAAGAGGAAGGCTGTCTCTAAAGAAAGTCTTCTCCTCTCTAGGAAGATTAACAATAGGAGTGTATAGTCTGGGGCTAGCAGGTTAAAGTGTGAAAGCTGACAGAGATTCTCAGGATGGTATCTCACTCTTGGTGAGCTTATCAATAGTCAATGTGTTGGGTTGATAATTTGGAGATAGTGTTTGATGGAGGAAAATTTATGAAGAAGGAATATCATCTAATGAATTTCAAAAGATAAGACTCATATTTTCTATCATATTTTTCCTGCCAAATGAACTTTGAGCTGCCATGATGTAAGAGATAGCATGAATAAAAAGAACTACTGACTTTATTTAATAGAAACCAGGATATATGTGTAGTTTAAAAAGAATGTTCCCATTTCTCTTTGCTGACTAATCTATATTAGCTACTACTTACTTAATATCCTCTTTCATTAAGTCTTGAAATATCCCTATTAGTATAACTGAAATGAAATTATAAGGAAGGAAATATTAGAAGAGGCTTTGAATGTGCTACAGAAGCTATTTTCATTGTCAGAGTTTCAAAAGGGAACTGAGAAATAAAGATGAGAAGAGCATTTTTTCCTTTCTGAATTCTTAACATCTGCATTTTAAAGCAGTTAATTTTTGCCTAATGGCAGTTAATTCTGATCTAATAAAGATCAGGGGCACCTGGGTGGCTCAGTCATTAAGCATCTGCCTTTGGCTTAGGTCAGGATCCCAGGGTCCTGGGATCAAATCCTCCATTGGGCTCTCTGCTCGGCAGGAAGCCTGTTTCTCCATCTCCCACTCTCCGTGTTTGTGTTCCCTCTCTCACTGTGTCCTTCTCTGTCAAATAAATAAATAAAAACTTAAAAGAAAAGATAATAAAAATAATTACTGGTAACCTTTAAGTTTTCATAGGGCTTCCTTAAAACAGTCTATGTTGCAGTATACTTCTTCGGTCCTAATTTCTGGTATTATAATTTAAAATTTAAAAAATGCAGATTTGGCAAGAAAGTTAAGATGACATCCCAAAACAGGCATTGAACTTCTCTTTCACAACCCCTACTTCCAATAGCCCCAGTCCACTGACAGGATTAAAGCTATGTTTCTCTCTGGAAATGGATCGTTAATAAGATCTGAAGACACATATTCAATTCCTTCTGTGTCACAACCCTCTCTAAGAACACTCAGCTGCACTTATTCTCAATATTGCAACACACAAAGGAACTAAGGGCTTCCCAGGAACCAGAGCAGGGGAGGAGTGGGAAGCACATCTGCCTCCTCACTGTTTACCTCCTCACGGCTTACCTTGACTGGGGGTTTATGATGAACCTCTATTGTCACCAGAAAGTGGGGACATGTGGAGCTCACCTGCTCACCTGCTGAAAGTCTCTTCCAGAAACCCAGTCTCTTCTAGACATTTTAGGGATTTATAAAGACCTAAAGATGTGCTAAAGGAACTCATCTGTGTTAATGGTAATAATTCATATATATTTGGTCTAGCTAACACTTATATAGCTATTACTATGGGTCAGGTAGTGTTCTAGCACAAAAAAAATAGATATTTTTAAAAAAGTATTTGGAGTGTAACTACTCTTACAACATGACTATCATTGATATGGTCAGCATTCGTCCCACTTCTTTTTAGTGCTTTTCTGTATTGCAAAACCCAGAAAGCTAAGAACTACATTTCCCATACACCTTACAGCCAAAGTTTTAGATGAGAACTAACTTCACCAATTAGATGCATTCCTATGAGACTAGCAAGACATAAATGAGGCTGCTGAAGCCCTAGTTCTGTTACTGCTTCTAAAAGCAAACCAGTTGTTAGGATATGGATATTGATGGCAGTTGTTTCTTTGATACCTGGACTGTTGTTACAATGATATGCCGTGGAATTCAGCAATTTCATTGGTACCCTCCTGATCCCTACTCCTCCAGTCTTGCAAATACAAACAATTTATTCTCTGTATTAAATCCCTTTCTTCTTAAAGATTTCATGTGGCTTCTGCTTCTTCTTTTTTTTTTTTTTAAGATTTTATTTATTTATTTGACAGAGAGAAATCACAAGTAGATGGAGAGGCAGGCAGAGAGAGAGAGAGAGGGAAGCAGGCTCCCTGCTGAGCAGAGAGCCTGATGCGGGACTCGATCCCAGGACCCTGAGATCATGACCTGAGCCGAAGGCAGCAGTTTAACCCACTGAGCCACCCAGGTGCCCCGGGCTTCTGCTTCTTGAACTGGAACTTGACTAATACCATATTTGAAACCATGAATGCCTACATCCAATAGACCTGCAAGAACAGAAATCTCTAACTATTATCTTACCTAGTAGGATATCAAGAAAGCAAAAATCTGTTTATGGTTAAAAAATGAATTATAAGCACACCTCAGAAATATTGCCTGTTTAAATTTCAGATCACCACAATAAAAAGAATATTGCAATAAAGTGAATCAAATGAATTTTTGGTTTCCTAGTGTATATGAAAATTATATTTACACTCTATTATATTAAGTGTGCAGAAGCATTATGTCCAACAACATTAATACAGTGCTGGCAGTCCACAAATGGCAAAGTCAAAAAGACCTTCTTAAATTATTATTATATGGTAATTGCCTCCAACAACATGTCCATGGAAGGCAGAACTTGGTGGATTGAGTGATGGCAAAAATAGGACACAGTATGAATGAGGATTTATAGACACTGTGGAATGGGCAGATTAATTCTGACAACACTGGGTACATTATAAAGTACTTAAAAGTAAACTCCTTCAAAAGAATAAGAAAACAAACCACAAATTGAAAGAAAATATTTCCAAAAGATATATCTGAATAAAGGAGAATTATCCAAAATATATAATAAATTTTTACAATAAGAAAATGAACAACCTAATTTAAAAATGATCAAAATTTTGAACAGGTACTCACTAAAGAAGATATACTAATGGCAAGCAAACAGGCATATGAAAACATTCTCAACATTCTTGATCAGTAGGGAAATGCAAATTAAAACAATGAGATACCACTCCACATCTATTAAAATGGCCAAAATTCAAAATACTGACAATACCAAATGCTGGTAGATAGGCTCATTTATTGCTGATGGGAATGCAAAATGGTACAGACATCTTGAAAGATAAAGGGTAAAGCTGTGCAGACCGTGAAAAGATCAGTAGAAGGGAGAGAGGGATGAATAGGTAAAGCCCAGAGATTTTTTTGGGCTGTGAAACTATGTGATACTATTATAGTAGATTCACATCACTATACATTTGTGAAAACCCATAAATACCCAACAGTAAGTGTGAACCCTGATGTAAAGTATGGCCTTTGAGTGATATTAATGTATCAATGTAGGTTGATTGGGACAAATGTACCGTTGTGTTGCAGGCTGTTCATAATGGGGGATGTTGTGCATGTCTGGGAGTAGGGGGGACTATGAGAGTTCTCTTTACTTTCTACTCAATTTGCTGTGAATCTAAAACTGCTGTAAAAATTATGTTAAAAATAAAACAATAAATAAATTCTTATCTACAAGGATAATCAGAGGACTAGGGAGTTTCTGTCACTTGCCTAACAGAGTTTCAGAGCTAATGGTTCTGCAAATGAGATAAAAAGTCTGATCCTATGGATTAATAAAATGTCATTTGAATTCATAATTTCACTAGATCTTTTATTGAAAGTTGTGATATCAATTGGGAAGGATAAAAATGCTGAGTAATGGAATTTGAATATTTTTATAAATTTAAATAGATTTGAGTACTATGAACTCAAAAACTATATTGAGTCATCCTTGCTAATAAGAGCAAGGGGTTTTTTGTTGTTGTTTCCTTGTTTTCCCTTTATTTTAACATGCTAGTCCTACATTGCTTGAAGACTCAACCATAACATTAAGGGCTATGTTTATTTAATGAGACGTGAATTTTCCTCATGTCCATTTGTTCTGTTGTGAGGGAGGAATTACCTCTACTCTTCAAGATCCTTCTAGCTGGACTAAGAATTAAATTGACATGAGACAGATATACAGGAAAACATTAAATTAATTTCACACATATGGAAATCCACACAGACATGGAAGTCCCAAAAACAGACTAAATGAAATGTGTGTGTGTGTGTGTGTGTGTGTGTGTGTGTGTGTGTGTATCTTCTGATTTAAGGAGAAAGGGGATAAGGGTCTGGGACTTCAAAGGGAAGGAATGTAATTCACAGGAAGTTGAAAAAGAGTAAATGTTTGGTAGGCAAATATTTGCCGGGCCCCTCAGAAACGATAAGGCATAGAGGACTTTGATCAAATGGGCCTTGTTATGTTTGTCCCTGTCTACCATGCTTAGTTCATATCATAAGATTGTTGTCTATGGTGAGCATTCTCTTCCTGGAGAAGGCCCTCTAACTAAATTCTTTTAGGCAGTGGAGGGAGAAAGAAAGAGCTTTTCCTGAACCTCTAGAGTTTGATTGCTCTTTAACTCAAAATAATCTTCATGCTAAAGGGTCCCATCTTGGGGTGGCCTACTCTTGGCCTGTACACTTATATCTCATAGCTTCAAACAAGCCCACTACCCAGTTCCCCCAAAGGCCAAATACAAAGTTTGACCCTTTGTAAGAGTTTGCTAATTTGTATCACTAGAAACTTGGCAACTGTGAGTGAGCATAGATTCTAAGGGTGCTAGACCTTAAAGAAAGGAACGTCATCTTAAATCAAGTTGAATTGGTTGGTTTTGGAGCATTAGCCAGATTTATCTGGAGTTATTGTGCTATCCCAGTTTGCTGAGAGTGTCTCTGGGTGCTGGAAGGTGATTGATGCCTGCACTAAGTGGTGGTCTACATGTTATGGAGCTCAACTGTGGCAAGTCCCATTAAGAGAATGGAAGGCAAGCCCAAGTGTTATGGAAAAGAGCCATGATTTCTCTAGATAATTATACTTCTTTTGAGAACTAGCTTGTGGCTTGATACTAAACTCCAATAGAAGCTAGTTGCTTGAGCCTGGGACATTAAGTGGCTGTGTGACTGAACAGGCCTGCTGTCTGACCCACAAAATTCATAGAGTTAAGTGTCAGCAGTATTCCATCCTCAGGTGGAAATTCAATTTAAAAATGCTCAAATCGCTAAGGAAATGTTGAAAAACAAAAATAAAGCTGGCGGCATCACCTTACCTGATTTCAAGCTTTATTACAAAGCTGTGATCACCAAGACAGCATGGTACTGGCATAAAAACAGACACATAGACCAGTGGAACAGAGTAGAGAGCCCTGATATGGACCCTCAACTCTATGGTCAATTAATCTTTGACAAAACAGGAAAAAATATACAGTGGAAAAAAGACAGTCTCTTCAATAAATGGTGCTGGCAAAACTGGACAGCTATATGTAGAAGAATGAAACTCGACCATTCTCTTACACCGTACACAAAGATCAACTCAAGATGGATAAAAGACCTCAACGTGAGACAGGAATCCATCAGAATCTTAGAGGAGAACATAGGCAGTAATCTCTTTGATATCAGCCACAGCAACTTCTTTCAAGATACATCTCCAAAGGCAAAGGAAACAAAACCGAAAATAAACTTCTGGGACTTCATCAAAATCAAAAGCTTCTGCACAGCAAAGGAAACAGTCAAAAAAACAAAGAGGCAACCCACGGAATGGGAGAAGATATTTGCAAATGACAGTACAGACAAAAGGTTGATATCCAGGATCTATAATGAACTCCTCAAACTCAACCCACACGAAACAGACAAACACATCAAAAAATGGGCAGAAGATATGAACAGACACTTCTCCAATCAAGACATACAAATGTCTATCAGACACATGAAAAAATGCTGATCATCATTAGCCCTCAGGGAGATTCAAATTAAAACCACATTGAGATATCACCTTACACCAGTTAGAATGGCCAAAATTAACAAAACAGGAAACAACATGTGTTGGAGAGGATGTGGAGAAAGGGGAACCCTCTTCCATTGTTGGTGGGAACGCAAGTTGGTGCAGCCTCTTTGGAGAACAGTGTGGAGATTCCTCAAGAAATTAAAAATAGAGCTTCCCTACGACCCTGCAATTGCACTCCTGGGTATTTACCCCAAAGATACAGATGTCGTGAAAAGAAGGGCCATCTGTACCCCAATGTTTATAGCAGCAATGGCCACAGTCGCCAAACTATGGAAAGAACCAAGATGCCCTTCAACGGATGAATGGATAAGGAAGATGTGGTCCATATACACTATGGAGTATTATGCCTCCATCAGAAAGGATGAATACCCAACTTTTGTAGCAACATGGACGGGACTGGAAGAGATTATGCTGAGTGAAATCAGTCAAGCAGAGAGAGTCAATTATCATATGGTTTCACTTATTTGTGGAGCATAACAAATAGCTTGGAGGACAAGGGGCGTTAGAGAGGAGTAGGGAATTTGGGTAAATTGGAAGGGGAGGTGAACCATGAGAGACTATGGACTCTGAAAAACAGTCTGAGGGGTTTGAAGTGGCAGGGGGGTGGGAGGTTGGGGTACCAGGTGGTGGGTATTATAGAGGGCACGGCTTGCATGGAGCACTGGGTGTGGTGAAAAAATAATGAATACTGTTTTGCTGAAAATAAATAAATTGGAAAAAAAATGCTCAAATGCAAGATTGAAAAACTACAAAACAATATCAACAGCAACAAATTAGGAGATATAATAGAAAAAAAATGCCTATTGCAAAAGCAAACTGTTAAAAAAAACTACAAACAAAAAACAACAACAGTTGATTGCCTAGGAAGGAAGATAATGAGAAATGTGCTAGGATGAAACTTTAAAATTCAAGTTTTCTGAAAAAGCATAAAAGAAGACAGCTGTGGACAGATAAAAATTAAAAAGTGAGGAGACAAAGCATTGTATATGAGATCAAATTTCCTGAAATAAAGCAATAACTTTAATATAACTCCAATGTCAATACAGTAAGGAAAAGAGAGTAAGAGATAACAAAGTTGTAGAAAGATGAAATTAATAGTGGGAATTTCAAGATTGCAAACATGTGGACTATTTCCAAAATGTAAACCTCTGCAGCAGGGGGAGGGGGAGAAGCAGACTCCCTTACTGAGCCACCCAGGTGCCCCTAAAATTATATTATTTTGAAAACATTTTGAATAAAGTTGAAAAACCGACGACAGATTGAAGAAAACTTTTGTTCTGAGGATGATAAAGTGTGACTCTCAAAATATAAAGAGTCTCTGCAAATTTGAAAAAGAATGACAAAACAGTCCCAAAGCAAAATGTACAAAGAATTTTACCTTTGGTATGTTTGTCTTTTTTTTTTTCTTTTTTACAAATGGGTAAAAATAACAAAATTAAATATAAATAGTGAGTAATCATGTGAAGTTCTAATTAGAAAAGCATAAAAACAATGAAATATTATTTTAGTCTATAAAATTGACAAAAATAGACAACATTTTTAAGTCTATGTAATGGTAAATGAACACTCATACACAGTGGGTGGGGTGTAAATTGGCTAAAAAATTTTTAGAGGACAATTTTGCTGAGTATATAAAATTTAAAATGTGACTAATCAATTACAGATCTAGGAATTTCTCTTACAGGAATACTCCCCAAATAAGTCCAGAATGTTCAGGATTATTCTTTGTGGCACTGATTATGATAGTAAAAAAACTGAAATACCCATCAAATGAGAATTAAATAATTTTTAATATATCCTTAAGATGGATTAATCTGCAGAAATGAAAAAAAATAAGGTTCTTGTGTGCCATGTGTACATAATTGGGGAGATGTGCACAACAAATAAGGCAAAAAGCAAGGTGCAGAACAGTATATGTGATTACATGTATTTGTAAATCTATATACATATGTCTCATGAACATATTTACATGTGTAAAACTCTAGAATATCTGTTAAATTGGAAATAATGTCTATTGGAATTTGAGGGTATGCATTACATATTTATTTTTATAAAAATATGTTTTAAGTTTTTAATAGCAAACTAAGAACAATTAAAAATTCCTATTATTGGGACATGAGTCATTTCTGACTCATTAATGAAAAACTGTTGAGAATGTTAGTTAATATATACTGATATCTAATTGCCAAATATTCATTGCAAGTGTTTTTTTTCCATTCTTTATGATTTTATTTATTTTTATTTTTTAATTTTCCTAGTTACCGTTATTTTTTATTATGTTATCTTAGTCATCATACAGTATGTCATTAGTTTTTGATATAGTGTTCCAAGATTCATTGTTCATGTATAACACCAAGTGTTCCATGTAATATGTGCCCTCCTTAATACCCATCACTGGGTCAGCCCATCCTCTACCTCCTACCCTCTAAATCCTTTGGTTTGTTCCTTGGAGTCCACAGTCTCTTATGGTTCATCTCGCCCTCCGATTTCCCCCCTTCATTTTCCCCTTTCTTCTCCTAATGTCCTCCATGCTATTCCTTATGTTCCACAAGTAAGTGAAACTATATGATAATTGACTTTCTCTGCTTGACTTACTTCACTCAGCATAATCTCCTCCAGTCCCATCCATGTTAATGCAAAAGTAGGGTGTTCATAATTTCTGATGACTAAGTAGTATTCCATTGTATATACGGACCACACCTTTACCCATTCATCTGTTGAAGGGCATCTCAGCTCTTTCCAGTTTGGCTATTGTGGACACTACTGTTGTGAACATTGGGGTCATATGGCTCTCTTTTCACTACATCTGTATCTTTGGGGTAAATACCCATAGTGCAATTGCAGGGTCGTAGGATAGCTCTATTTTTAATTTTTTGAGGAACCTCCACACTATTTCACAAAGTGGGTGTACCAGCTTGCATTCCCACCAACAGTGTAAGAGGGTTTCCCTTTCTCCAACTTCCATCCAACTTTTGTTTTTTCTTGCCATGTTAATTTTTGCCATTCTAACTGATATAAGGTGGTATCTCAAAGTGGCTTTGATTTGAATTTTCTGATGGCAATGATGATGAACATTTTTTCATATGTCTGTTAGTCATTTGTATGTCTTCATTGGAGAAATGTCTTTTAATGTCTTCTGACCATTTTTTGACTTGATTAGTTTTTTGGGGGTGTTGAGTTTGAGAAATTCTTTATAGATTGTAGACATCATTCCTTTGTCTGTAGTGTCATTTGCAAATATCTTGTCTCTGTGGTGTTTTGCAACCTAATCTCATTCACTTCTCATTGTGATACTGTGAGTAAATTTCCCAGAGTTCAGAAGAGGAAGCTGAGTCAAGCAAAAGTTTAAAGCTTGCTTAGCCAGACATCTCTAAAGTTAAGGGAGTCAGGATTCAAAACTAGGTAGTTTGACCCAAAAGTTCTTACTCTTAATATCTCAGAATGATATTAATAATACTTTGTAGTAAGAGTGAATAGAAAAGAAAACCAAATTTTTTATATGAAAGGAAGAGGCATCCTGTCCCCACCTCAGAGAAGAATCTTTTATTTAGATGATTGCAAAGTCTTTGTTGAAAAATTTGCAGGGAACTAGAGCCTACCTACTTAGTCACATGGTAAGACTGAGAGCTTTAACTATCCATAGTGTTAAGCTAGATCCTCCTCCTTCTAATTCCCACCTATTCATATAAATTCTGGAGTCTGGAACAAAAATGAATAGAAAATAAATATACTCCCTCTTTTATATGATAATATTTCAAGCTCTTAATGAGTTTTAAATGGTCTCTTCTTTCTCTT